>NC_143562.1:64167500-64479545 GCF_054136105.1 Typopeltis vanoorti | reverse complement strand
TTTTTGTCAAAGTAAGGACAAAGGCAATTATATTGAACTTGATAAATATCAAGGAAAGAGAAGAGTCTGTTTAGCCTTCATGGAGTGTAACCAGGAGTGTTACCTTGATGTATAGGAATGTAAGACATGATAAGTCTCTTGTCTTGTCAGGTGTCATCTCCTTCATCTCATTCCAGGAGGTTGACTACTATGAGCTTCCACCATGTACAGTTCTGTACTTCTTTCTCTTCTTGATGTTTCCAGAGTCATGTGACCAAGCACATGCATAAGACAAAAAAGGTCCAGTCCTTGATATTTCCCATCCAATCTGTTCTTTGTCTTCCTCTTATTTTCTTTAGAATCTAAGAGTTTTTTGTAGGGGATGCATGCTTTAGTACAGGGGTCTTCAAAGCATGGCCTGCGGGCCATTTTGCAAAAATAACTACTTAACATTAAAACGTGATTAAATAAAAAAAATAATTTCAATGAAGCCTGTGGGCCACTAAGCTATACTGCGGTATTTAGAATTGTAAGATGCTTTCCAGATTCTCAAGGAACGCTGTGCATTTGATACTTTACATAAAATCCTATAAAAATAAATATTAAATAGGCATGCTTCTTCAGCCATCTACCAGCACCAAGGGGTACTTAAGTACTAGTACTAACTTTGCAGGTAGATGGTTGAAGAGTAGTTCGTTCGGGTGCGCTGTCTAGCGCCTTCCAGATACATCTCGAAGGTTCTCGATACTTCGTCATTTTCATATAAATACAAGAGGATCTCATCCTCAGTCAGTCGTGAACAGTGTGATATTCGTGTATAAACGCACGCTGGTTCTTCTTGTCAGCCATAGCCTATTGTGGTTTTATATTGCCAGACTTTTTTCATTAGTGTATGAGATATGTTCAATGGATAATAACCGTTACACGGCCATTTTGGATCATTTTTTGGGTTTACCTTCCATCACTATGGTTCTACGAGTAAAAAACATAAATCAAGTGATTCTTCTTGGGTTTTTAATGAAAAGTGAACCACTTTGTACTTTTTTTGTGAAGATCGATGATAAGCCAGTGTATTTAATTTGTTGTGAGTCAGTGTAAGTATCAAAAGAATACAATATAAAATGACACTATGAGACAAAGCATGCGTCCAGTTTCGATCACCTTCAAGAGCGGCTTCGTGTGGACAAAGTGAATCGTCTCCAAATTGATTTTAAAATGCCAGCAGGGTACGTTTAAAAGGCAGAAGGAAGAGAGCGAACCGTGTATCAAAGTAAGTTATGTAATAGCTGAAAAAATTGCTAAAAAATCAAAAGCCTTCTTGAACTGCGAGTTTGTGAAAGAGTGTCTCATCTCTGCTGGGGATATTCTGTGACCAAATAATACGGAAGTGTTTAAAAAACCGAGTTTTCTGGGGTAACGATGTGTTCGAAGAACTTGCCAATGACATTGAAGGAACTTTAAAAAAAAAAAAAACGGTCTTCCGAATTTACGTCATATTCACTTGCTTTAGATGAGAGCACAGATGTGAAGGATATAGCACAACTGGCTATCTTTGTCCGTGGCATTGATCAATGTGACAGAAGAACTGCTAGCGCTCGTACCTATGAGGTAACGACGAAAAGCACTGATATTCTTGGAGCCGCCAAGAAAATTCTTCAGCGTTTCGACCTCAGCTTAACCAACCTCGAGGGTGTGGTAACTGATGGTGACTCTGCTATGGTGGCAAATAATGAAGGGTTTGTTGCGCTGCTACGGAAAAAACTGGAACTAGAACGAAAAGATTTCGTCCACTACCACTGTTTAATCCACCAGGAGAATTTGTGCGCGAAAGCTGTTGGACTTCAGAATGTCGTGAAAGTTACTGTGACTGTCGTCAACATTATTAGGGCAAGAGCATTGAATCATCGCCAATTCCAAGAGTTTTTGACCCAAGAGTGCGAAGCTGATCACGGCGATGTGGTTTATTATAGTGATGTACGTTGGTTAAGAGAAGGAAGGTTCTTAAGAGTCTTTGACTTAAGGAGCGAAACACAGCAGTTCATGCAAACCAAGAGGAATCCGATTGCGGAATTTAGCGATCCGAAGTGGATGACAGACTTTGCCATTGTGACCGACATCTCGTTGCATATGAATGAACTAAATACGCGGCTACAATCCAAAGATCAATTGGTGCACACTCTGTTTGATCACATCAAAGCTTTTGTGGCCGAGCTCAAACTTTGGGAGGCACAACTCGCAAAAAAAGGCTTAGCTCATTTTCTGCTTCTCGCTGAGTCCAACTGTTCGTCTCTTGATGAATACGCTACAAAATTAGCCATTTTGTGAAGTGAGTTCGAAGTGAGATTCAGTGATTTTCATAACTAGCAGTCTTCTTTAGATTTATTTTCAATGCCATTCGGTGTCAATGCTGCCGAAATGCTAGGCTCAGTACAAATGGAGCTGCTTGAACCCCAAAACAACTCTTCTTTGAGAGAAAAATTATTTAATGTGCCCTTGCTTGCATTTTACAAAGACTACATTTCTGAGGATGCCTTCCCTAATCTTCGCCGGCATGCTTTGAAGATGTGCGCTTTGTTAGGAAGCACATACTTATGTGAGCAGTTCTCCAGAATGAAGTATGTGAAGTCCAAGACAAGAATTCAGATTACGGACCAACATCTCGAGAATACTCTACGCATAGCGACTTCCAATATCGAAAAGCTGGTCAAGGAAAAACATTGCCTAGTTGCCCATTGACATTGTAAAAAATGAATGTTTTCATTAAATTATCTTTTTTCAAGTATTGATTATATTTATTTATCACGAACCTGACTCCTACCTATGCTCTTAAAGCTGTTTGTTTATTTTTATAGGATTTTATGTAAAGTATCAAATGCACAGCATTCCTTGTGAATCTGGAAAGCATCTTACAATTCTAAATACCGCAGTATAGCTTAGTGGCCTGCGGCTTCATTGAAATTTTTAATCCCACCGCACTGTCTGAAAGGTTGAAAACCCCCTGCTTTAGTATGTGACCAAGGTAGGTGGTGTTTCTTTTCTTAATGGTTTTCAGCAGAGTCATTTCTTCTCTAATATCTCTAAATTAGTTTTTTTGGCAGTCCATGGGACTCTTAGGATTCTTCTGAGGATCCACATTTCAAAGGATTTAAGTTTATTTTCACAATATTTTGATATTGTTTAGGTTTCTGCTCCATATAGCAGTGTTGACCATATGTAGCATTTGGACAGCCTAATTCTTGTTTTTGTATGAATTTCCCTTGAGATCAGAATGTTTTTCATGCTAATGAAGGTTCATGTAGCAATTTCTTTCCTTCTTAATATTTCATTATCACACTTTTCATTCTCTGTTGACCCAAATATATATGATCTCTCTACATGATCTAAAGCAGTGCTTCCCAAAATTCTGGATGTCAGGGCCCCTTTTGTAAAAATTAAAATATTTCACGGCCCCCTCGAAAAAAAAATCATAATATAGAACATATATTATTATAATATTTATTGTATTTATATTCAGTACAAAACATACGCATCGAATGTTGCAAAAATCAAATGCAAATATTACATTTTTAGCATCTTACATGCACATTTGACATGGCACAGTATCTCATATTTTTAATAGATCGATATATTGTTATTGTACATTTGCAGTACAAGCACATGAAACGTAAAACGATTAGTAATAAAGAAAGAATTAAAAACATAAAAGAAGTTTAATAGCAATTTAATGTGATGGATGTGTTTCAATGCTGCTACACAAATAAATACAAAATTAATGACGGAAAATCTCACGTAAAAAGATTTTTTTTAATAGTATAATTTTCGCCGGTGTGTGTCACAGGCATCTTCAGTACATGCTAAGCTGAAATTAAACAATAACTGATAATTCCAAAAAGCGCCACCTTTTTATAATTGTTAGTAATTGTTTAATTTCAGCTTAACGTGTACTGAAGATGCCTGTGACACACACACCGGCGAAAATTATACTATTATTATTATTTTTTTAATGAGATTTTCCGTCATTAATTTTGTATTTATGTCTACTCACGGTATTCCCTTACTAAGAATGACCGCTACACTAAAAGTCAATATCAGATGAAATATTTGAAACTGCAATTCTTGATAGATTTCTGCTTTGAAATGAAAGTTATATGAATAAGCATATACTTATTAATATTCATTAAGCGCCGAAATACGCAGGAAGCAAAATTTGTGAACCCCCGCACCAATGTGTGATTTTTTTTCCATTCAAATATAAAAAATAACAAAAAAATAAATAATAAATAATAAAAATTAAATACGTTTCTATTAAGATACAAAAAAATCGACTTAGGCTTAAAGCATTTTCGATTTGTTTTCGTTATTTCACGCCCCCCCCCCCTCAACAAAACCCACGGGGCCCGCGGCCCACAAGTTGGGAAGCGCTGATCTCAAGTATGTCCTCTGATCTTAATATTTATATTGGATATTTTCTCTTGTTACCAGCATGGTTTGGGGATTTTTTTTTTTAAGTTGAAATTAAGTACATATTTTTCACATAGTTTTAATGTCTCTTCTGGTAGGTTTTGATGGTATTGTTGCCATCTACTCCTAATCTGTTTTGCTTCCAGACAGCAGTACCATATGATCTACATATCTTAAGTTGTTTATATTTGAGCCTCCTATGTTGACTCCTTTAAATTCTGCTAATTCTTGGAAGATATTTTCAGTATAGAGGTTAAACAATATAGGAAAAGAACACTGCATTGTCTGGCACACTTCTTCAGCGAAAGAGGCGCCTGCCATGGGGGCAACTAGGTTTGGGGCGCAAAACGTAAAATATAAAATTAAATAAAAAGTGCACTATTTTATATTGTATTTTTAAATTTCGGCAATACGCCGCTTTAGTAGCACAAATTCTGCAACACACTACAACTCATTTTGATGGGGTTAATAGTAAGTATTTAACATATTGAATTTAGCAAAATTTAACTTAGATTTAAATTTTTAAAAATATTTGTAATTTTGGGATTGGGGGGGGCACAAGTTAGACACTTTCCACAGGTGCTTCATACCATCGTTAATGTACTGCCCTTCTTTACTGGGAATTCCTCCAAGGTTTCTCCTGCAATTTTTAATAAGACAGTTTGCTCCTAATATAGATTTATCAGTAATCTGGTATTGTTACCATCTACTCCTAATTTTTCAATGCATTCTATCAGTTGTTCACGTTCTACATTGTCAAGGATATTTGTGTTAGTCAATAAAACATAAATGGACTTCAAAGATAATAAGCCGAAAGGCTATTTTACCGGCGAATTTGTTGATTAAGAGGGAGCAGTTAAATCCCGTTTTATTTTATAGCCGGGTACGAAACTCGGGTCGAAATCCATCGACATCCGTAGAGTTTCAATGCCGAAAAAACTATTGGCGGAACCAAGTGTAAATGATCACTTGGATAGTACAACACCAGGGCAACTCCATGCAAAGGTGGAGCAAGTTCCCTCACTAACTTTAATATTCTTTCATAATGTAAAACCCAGCTCCTAAGAGATGTAAATATATTGTTTTACATTATGAGAAATAGGTCACAACCCAGACCGGTTTCAACCTTTTTTGAGGTCTCATCAGTGAGTGAGTTGAAACTCTACGGATGTCGATGGATTTCGACCCGAGTTTCGTACCCGACTATAAAATAAAACGGGATTTAACATCTCCCTCTTAATAAATGGACTTCTTTCTGCTTCTCTAGATATCTTTCTATAATAGTCTTAACATTGAAGAGTCCTTCTCTACTCCCTTTATTTTCCTGAAAACCATTTTGTGTCTCATTAATTTACAATTTCATTTTATGTTTATCTTTCTTTCTAAGATGATATATAGCATAACTTTTGCTTACTAATCAGGCTGATTGTTCTGTACTCTTCACATTTGATTGTCTTAGATTTTTTAGGTATTGTAGGCATGTCAAGTGCTTAAAATCTGTTTCCATGTGTCCAGTTTCATATATTTTGAATGACGTGTTTACATACATCGTTCAGTGATTTTATGGCCTTATCATTTAAAGCCTTTAGGCATTCTGCCATAATTCCATCCATTCCTGAGCTTTTCTGGTTTCAGTTTCGAATGCCATTTCTTACTTTCCAGGTAAGAAAAGTAGGCTCCTCCAAATTTTCTTATGGTGGCTTATCTATTCTATCATGATTGCAGAGTTCATTTAAATATTCTATCCACCTATCCATTATATTGTCTTTATCCATTAGAATGTTTCCACTGGCATCTTTGATGCAATGAGAGCCTACCTCTTTTCCCAGATTTGCTAATTAGCTCCCTTGCTTTTTCATGAAGTTCTCTGGTTTTGTGTTTTTTGTCCAAAAGCTCAATTTCCTTGCATTTGTTGTTGAGTCAGGGGCATAGCTAGAGGGGGGGGGTCCGTCCCAGGCGGCACTTTGCGTTTAAGAAATCTTGCCATACTGTCTATAGAACAGCAACTGGGTGATGAAATAGACTTTGACAATGTCATCGACAATTTTGCTAACGGAAAAGCAAGAAAAATAACATTTTGAATGTTGCAATTAAAGTTTTACTTCAAAAATGAACATAGCGTTTTAATTTATTTCCCTATATGTCGTTTTGACTTTTTGTAGTATTTTTGGTGTGTATTGAGAGGGGCGGCAAACTCAGGGGTCGCCCCGGCCTGCAAAAGCTCTAAGGCACTGTGTTGAGCCATAGTTCTTTTGCAATCCTGCATTCTTTTCTGATCTCCTTGTTTAAGTTCTTGTATTCAAGAAGATTATTGTGTTTCTTTCTTTCCTCCATCATTTTCAGTATCTTGTCATTCATCCAGGGTTTACTTAACTTTTTTCTCAAATTTGGGAATTATTTGTTTTACTGACTTTTTATGGTCTCTTTAAATTTCTGCTATCTATCTTCAATCTCATCTTTAGGGTAACCTAGGAGTAACATGGAGCAACTTTAGGATAACATGATAATTAATAAATAACATAAAATAGATTACTCATATATATTTATTTATTAGGATAAAATTTTTGTTCTAGTATCAAGGGCTTATAAATTAAACAACAAGAACAGAAACCAGTATATTATTATTATTCTGGACTACTCCAAGGAGTCCTTAGACTCGTCAAGGGAGGGAACTATCAAACATAGTATTATTGCATAGTAATTATTGCATAGATACATTGCAAACATTGCATAGTATCTATCATACTTTGCTTTGAACTCATTCACAGTCATGGCGCCCACAACAAACTCTTACAACGTGTTCCACACATTCCCTACTCTCCAAGCAAAAAATATTGTTCTAACACCGTTGCTAACTACACTCTTACTCCATTTCCATGAATGGCCCCTAGTTCTCCCACCACCAGACCTGTTCTGAAAAATTTCCTCTGAATTAATTTTGTAAAAATCCCCCTCACTAATTTGTATGTCTCAATCATATCACCCATTTTCTGCCTATCAACCAGTTTCTGTAACCCACAAATCTTCACCTTATAAGGTTCATTGTTCATTCCATAGAACTGCTGCCATCTTGGTCATTTGCCTTTGAATCCTATCCACCTCATCACCAAGAAATCCTGGCATACAGATCTGCACACAGTAGTCAAGGCTCAATAAAGAGGAACAATAACCTGCTTGTCTCTGCTCATCAACGAATTCTTCAGTAACCAAGTAATCTGATGAGCTGCTTTAGCCACTTTTGCTATGTACCCCCCAAATTGATGAAGTCTCTGACTTCATCAATTTCCTGGAGAACAGTTCCACCAATGTGGTAAACAGCTGGTAATCTTTTCACCCCAAAATGCATAACCTTACACTTTGCCACATTAAACCGACATCCATTCTTTTTTGCCCAGTCTGCCAATCTATCCAAATCATCCTGCAAAATTTTGACGTCATCTGTATTAACTATTGTTCCACTAACTTTGCATCATCAGCAAATAAATGAACAGTTCCTCTCAGATCCTTTGGTATATTTTTAACGTACAATTTAAACAGTAGCGGTCATAGAACAGAATCCTGTTGCACGCCACTACACACGGGCCTTCTTTGGGACTCTACTCCTGACTAAACTACTCTTTGATATCTCTCCATCAATCACTCTCCTATCCATCTCATCAACCCTATATCCATCCCATGCGCTGCAGCTTACTGATTAGAATTCCATGTGGCATCCTGTCAAAGACTTTTGCAAAGTCCAGCAGTATCACTGTAAACCCATTTCCTTTATCCAACTCAGGTTTCACTGTATTATAAAACATGAGCAAGTTACTAAGGCATGCCTTACCCTTCACAAAACTATGATGCTCCCGATACAGTATTCCATTTCCATTTATTCCATTTCCATTTACCAACTTTTTGCATACTTTGAAAACAACTCCTGATATGCTGATCAGTTAGTAATTTGCTACATCAGTCTTAGAGCCTCCTTCATGCAATGGAACTATTTTCCCCTCTTTCCACCCCTTCGGGACTAACCCAGAGCTAAGACTTAGATTAAATATGGTCAAGGGCATTTACAATTCTCTCACCACTTCCCGTAAAACTTCAGCTGGTATACCATCCAATCATAGAGCTGTATTCACATTAAGGTTCTGTAATATGCTATGCACCTCCATTTCATTTACCTCAGTTCCCATAAAGCCTTTGGCTCTCTCTCGTTCCTGCAATATCACCACCTGGATGATATACTCTTGCAAAGTGTTCATTTAGTAATTCTACTATTATGACTGATTCAGTAGCCTCAATACCATCAGTATTCATTAAAATCATTCTGCGATATATGTACTTTTCTTTACTTGTAGCATATCAATAATGACAAGTTATAAAGCTTGATAGTCTACTTATTATTATTGTTATTATCTTAGACCCCCAGGGAGTCAAGGACTCATTGAGGGAGGCTATAAATCACCCAAACCAGCTGTCATACCTTCCCTGATATTCATCATACTATATGCACTCACTACCCCTGAAGGCAAACTATTCCACTCATTCACTTACTGCTCTTACCCCCTTTCTCGGCTGTGAACAAACTTAACTTCCATGGATGCCCCCTTGTGCTCTCCGCACCTTCCATATAATGAAAAATATCATCAGATGATATCCTATAACACATATTCAAAAGTTTATAGACCTCCATCAGAGCCGGCGCTATGATCTTTGCCGCCGTGTGCAATTTCTATCTAAGCACCCCCTGTAACGATTCGGGCGTATGTGGTTCTTTTACGATAAAAAAAAAAAAAAAATCAGCTAACGCCTTTTTTTTTTTTTTTTTTTTTACGATAATAAAAATTTAAATTATTTGAATTTAAATAATGGGGTGCTTAAGGGTCAAAGCTGTATAACTGAGAGGAGACCTCCACATAGCCTTTAAAGGAATGTGGAGAACCGACCAGGGCTGCTGACCTAATGTCCAATCCTCACCTTCTCGTGGTGCACCCTGTTGGGTATCTACTTGGATACTGAACGGACGAGGATGGGCTGGCAATTTGGGATTTAGCCGACCAAATTGTATTCTTATTGGTTAAACCAAAATATAGAATGATGGTACAACATGACAAAATTTCATGCCGGCTGGGGCGTCGCCCGGTTAAACAAGGCCCCCGTTGTTTTCGCCAGGGAACCAGGGCGAACAGCGAAAAGTCAGCTACTGGAACAAATCTGAAAATAAACCCCAACTCAACATCACCAGAGTTAAAGATCGGTACTATCAACGTAAGAAGCCTGAATGGCAAAGAAATGGAGCTAGCTGAGGAATTAGATAAGTACCAGATCGACATAATAGGGGTGACTGAAACAAAAAAGACCAAAACTGGTGAGATCTTTCTGAGCAATAAATACAAAATGTTATATTCAGGCAATGACAATCAAGGAAAAGGAGTAGCAATAGTATTCAACACAAAATACGAGGCTAATCTTCTTGAATGGCAGTCAGTCTCAAGTAGAGTAATGTGGGCAAATATGAGAATGGGGAACTGGACAATGAGACTTATTTGTGCCTATGGTCCCACAGAAGGTTCTACTAAGGTAGAAGTGGAGGAATTTTTTGAGGCTTTAGAAAAAGCAACTGACACAATGAAAAATGAAAACTTGGTCCTTGTTAGGGATCTAAATAGCAGAGTAGGAAATGATTGTAAGACATACAAAATTTTTTGGGAAAATTTGGAGAAAAGAGCAAAGCTAATAATAATTGGCAAATATCTGTTGGATTTCTGCTCAGGACATGGACTGGTTATTACTAACACCATGTTCCAACATAAAAATGTGCACAAATTCACATGGAGAGAAGAGGCTAGGAATAAGAAAAGTCTCATTGACTATATTATTGTTGATAGTGATGATTTCTCCCTGGTGCAGGACACCAGAGTGTACAGAAGATTTGAAATTAGAAGTGATCACTATTTAGTCTTGAGCAGGATAAAATTGAATTTCATATTGAAAAGAATAACATGTGAGAAAGTTTTAAAGCGAATAAAAGTTGAGCAGCTCTCAGATGTGAACTGTACACTAAAATACAGAAAGATTATTGAAAAGAAAATGAAAGATTTTGAGAACAGGAATCAAACCTTGGAGATTCAGTGGCAAACTCTGAAGAAAACATTGATTGATATTGCCAGAGAGGCATGTGTTGAGGTTGTCTGTAAGGATAAAAAAATCAGAACTCCCTGGTGGACACAGGAAGTTAAAGAGGCAGTGAAGGAAAAGAAGAAAGCATACCAAAAGTTCCTGTCAAATAAGTCAGCTTGTGATCTTAGAGAATATAGGGACAAATGCAAGAATGCTAAACACTGTGTAAAACTAGCTAAACAAAAGTCATGGGAGGACTTTGGCAAGAATATAGAAAATAAATATCAAGAAGATGGCAAAATATTCTGGAGGTTGTTGAAGAAGCTTAAGAATGGAGGAAAGTGCTGTAAAAGGAATTAGAGATGATAAAGGTGACATGAAAACGGGAGAAAAAGATATCCTTGAAGTATGGAGTAATTACTTTGAAAAACTGCTAAATGAAACAAGCACTGATGATAGCACAGTGGTAAAAAAACACTGACCAGGCATGCAGTCAGGAATACATATCCATACTTGAAGTAGAAAAAGCCATCAAAGGCTTGAAATGTGGAAAGGCAGCAGGAGTAGATGATATTCGACCAGAAATGCTGAAGTATGGTGGTATCTTATAGTGGCTGCACTGCATAGTTCAGAAAGCCTGGACAGAGGGACGAATTCCCGATGATTGGAGTAGAGCTCTCATAGTACCCATATATAAAAAGGGAAATAAAACTGAATGTGAGAATTACAGAGGTATTTCCCTACTGAGTGTTCCTGGCAAGATCTATGCAAGTATACTTGAGAAACGGTTGAGAAGAATTGTGGAAGAAAAGCTTGGTGAAGAGCAAGCTGGATTCAGGCCAAATAGAGGCTGTCAGGATCAGATCTTCACTTTACTACAAATAGTCGAGAAAGCATGGGAATATAACAAAGATCTGTATTTAAGTTTTGTAGATCTGGAAAAGGCATATGACAAGGTGCCAAGAGAGAAGCTATTTAATACGCTGCAGTTACATGGTGTCAATGGGGCATTATATCAAGCAATACTTAGTCTTTACTTGAGTTGTAAGTCAGCAGTTAGAATTGAAGGAAGTACAGGAAGATGGTTTAATGTTAAATCTGGTGTGAGACAAGGATGTACATTATCCCCTCTGTTATTCATTATCTATATGGATCACATTATGAAGGAAAGTGGTATTAAACATGATATCAAAATTGGAGATGTTAATGTCAGCTCTTTGCTTTATGCGGATGACGTTATACTTCTAAATAAATCCGCTACAAGTCTGCAAGATTCTCTGACTAAATTGAATAGCTGTTGTAATAGATATAGTATGAAGGTCAGCATTAAAACGACAAAAACAATGAAAATAGGCAGAATCATTGAAAATGTCAACTGTGTTGTGAATGGAGAACCTGTGGAACAAGTAAAACATTTCAGCTATTTAGGCACGATTTTTAGTAAAGATGGTAAATTAAATATAGAAATAGACAACAGAATCAGCAAAGCCGGTATAGTGGGAAGTCAATTGAATAAATTCATATGGAATAAGAGAGAAATTAGTCGGAACACTAAATTAGCTGTATACAAGACAGTGTTGAAACCAGTTTTAACTTATGGGTCAGAAGTAAAACACTTGACCAAAGACTAGAGACCACATATATGAGAGTCCTGAGAAAGATTATAGGTGTGAACAGATGGCATCATTGGCAGTATCATATTAAAAACGAGGATATTAGGAAAGAAATTGACATTGTCTGCATCCAGGAATGCGTTAGCAGAGCTAATCTCAGGTGGTATGGTCACTTAAACAGAATGGGCGAGGAAAGATTAGCAAAACAAGTGTTCTCTGCGAGGTTGGCAGCAAAATGACCCAGAGCAAGACCAAGATATAGGTGGATTGATATGGTACAAAGTGCTTTAAATGATCGAAATATAAGATCTGATAATGTTGGAGTCTTGACAAGTAACAGACTGATTTGGAGGAAAATTGTAGATAGGAAATTAATAATGATGTAATTTTTTTCATGTAGTACTATCATATCCTGTACACCCTTTGAGGGTACATGGCAGGAATTTGATGATGATGATGAAATTATTTGAAATTTCTTAAATAAATTTTGACAGAACAACCACACGTTGGTTCGCTAAATGTAACGAACCAGGGGTGTTGACTACGCAGGATAATCGTTAAAAACCCGAATATTCAAAAAATTCTCAAAAGTTAAAGCAAATTTTGATAAAGTCACTTTACTTTAATCGGAGAATATAATGATACAGGAATTATAGCTTTCTCACCGACCTGAATTGCTAAAAAAATTAAAATGAATTTTAATTAAAGGTAAAATTTATTTGAACTAAAGTTTAAAAAATTCTTGCATTTTACAAGTTACTAAATTCTTAGTAACCTGTAAAATTTTTGATAATTTTTTATAAGTGGAACTATCTTTTAGGAAAATAAAAGAAACTCGAGATAGATGAGAAAATAAGAAAAGAATTCAGAAATAATTAGAACATTTAATATACGTATTCAAAAAATAATATCTTTACAGAATAACAGAAAATAAATTAAATTACATAAATATACTTGAAATTTTTTTAATTAAAATTTTAGGATTTTCGATTTCATATTCATAAAATTAGAAATAATGGTCTTAACATCTAATTCCGCACATATATCATTTTCAATAGCTATTAACGCCAAACTAACAAGCCTTTTTTGTGACATACTTGTTCTTAAGTAGGTGTTACATTAAAACCTAATTTTAATCAATTTCAACTCGGAAAAGGAACGTTCACCGCTCGCTACACTAACAGGTAAGGTTAATGGTATTCTTAAAGCAATTGAAAAGTTAGGGAAAGATAAATTATTGGACATAATAAAATTAAGAATATCGAAAGGGTTTTGAATATTTAAATGATCCTTCCGAAAAATATCCCGGAAACTACATAACTCGTCATATAGTTCTGTTGCATTTACGTCTTTATTGTCGCAGTCCTTCAAGAGAATCTCTAAATCGTCGCAATGTTTTCGTAAACCTTCGTTATTAACTTGTAGTAATCTATACAAGAAATTGAAATTATCATAATATGTTTTTAGTTGTTCAAAACGTTCTATTAACGTACACATTGCAACGTCTAGAAGTGTATAAAACACCTTCACTCTAAATTTATCTTCTGGCGATTGTGGCGTTTCGTCACGAAGCTCGTAGTCAAATTGTTGTCTTCTTTCGTCGTCGAACTTCGGTACCAGTTCTTCAATTGTTGTTCTCCATCCTCCTCTTCACTCAGTTCTTTTGCCGTTTTTAGAACTTCTTTAAAATTTGTATCTGATCGATACTCTTGTGAGAATATTTTTAAGTTTTCGACAGATTGTAAAGCAAGTGTAATGTTCATATTTTAGTTTTGAAGCATTTTACTCACAGGGTTTATTCTGTTAAGTAAATCATGTCAAGTTATAAGAGAGCAAATACATTTATAGTACTTTATTTTAGCACATAATGTTTGTGCTTTATGCTGAGTTTCTTTATTAAAATTTTCATTATTTAAAATTTCAAAAAATTTCACTGATATCGTAAATGGCGAATTGCATTAATTTTACTTTCCCATTGCGTTTTTGATGGCTATTTCAATGTTAAATTTTTTAAGAACTTTAAAACGATTGCACAACATTTGTAAGAGAATGAAAAGAAATTGTACATTTCTTGAAGAATTGCAAAGAAACTAACTGTATCTGCATTCACTTTGGCTGCATCGTTAATGATTAAATTTCGAGTATGAGCTGCATATGGCACGTAAAAAGCTCAAGGATTTTTGTTCAAAAGCAAATTTTGGAGCCCATATTTTTTCCCTTTCATATTTGCCCCATTATGGAATCTGATATATCTGCAAAACCTAATAAGTTTTCCCTGATCATGACAATTCCATTGTCACACAAAACAAAGCGAATAATAATGGTCATTTGTTCTGTTTTACTTACATCAGGTGTGCAGTCTAAAATTATGGAATAATACTGAGATTTTCGAATTGATAATAAAATTGTATCCCTGATTGCGTTATTTAAAGTTTCCAATATTTTATTTTGACTGTCTTTACTCAAATAGTGTACTCTATTGTTTCGTTGTAGGGTCCTTTCAACATGATTTTCCATAATGGGATCAAACTTTGCAAACAGTTCGACTAATTTTAAAAAATTGCCGTTATTCCTTTCATATCATTTATCAGATGATCCGCGAAAAGCTAAATTTTGGCTACCAAGGAATTTTATAATTTCAATCAAGCGTTCTAAAACACTCATCCAATGTTTCTTTTCCATTGAGTCTCTCAATCAATACTAGTTTTGTTTTTTAAATTTTTATCAACTTCCTTCCATTTTAAGAAATTTTTCAGGTGAGTTAAACTAGTCTCATGTATATGCAAAGTTGTACTTACATTTCTCCAATCGTTATAACCTTCTACAAGACTACTTGATTCAGTAGGTGCGAAAGGTTTGCAACAAAAGCAAAAAACAGAATTTAAAGTTTTGGAATAAATTAGCCATGTTCTTGGCACGAGGTCACCGTTTTCCATTTTTCTGTTATAATACATGTCGCCAAATTTATGACCATATGTATCTCTGGGATATATTATATTTTTCTTTTGAACAGCCCCCATTTCAATTAAAACAACTCGTAATTTTTCATCAATATTTCCCCATTCACCTGGATCTTCTAAATTTACAGTTGACCACGAAACTAACAATGTGTTACTTTCGTGGTCAACTACAACTAAGTCTTCTCCTAACTGTTTTTCACTTAAATCATGCGTCATGTTATCTTGTTCAATAGTTGCAATAGTACTTTCATGCAAATTGGATGATGTGCACGGTTCTTTAACTCTGATTTCTGATGTATCAAGTTGGTTACAATCTGCATCAGAATATTTTAATATTTTAACAAATTTATTAAGAGCCTCAATTTGTTTCTTAACATCTGCTTCTTTTGCAGCATGACGCTTATGATTTTGTGCACTGGTTAACTTTTTTTTTTAATTTTTGATTCCATTTCTATTTTATACCCACAAGAAATTATTACACAACACGACACAGAGACAAAATAATAGTCCACACTGCGCTACTGTCAGTAGCCTACTGAGATGGGTACCATATGACTGGTTAACTAGCAACAAATGTTTTCTACGAAAATTCGTTTCTGCACATAAAAACCGTTCACCATTTCACTTTAGATAGACTGCAGTGGACACAACATTCTGCAGGCAAGCATTTAGCCTGCTCTCACTGCAAAATTGTAAACAGCCAGCTGATCAAAGAGGTGGCAATATACAATTTTTTTTAATGTTTATTCGGTGTATCCGACCTTATTTATTTTAATATTGATCATTCTAAGAATTTTTTGTTTTCATGATAAAAATTTTGTTTCTTAAAAATGAACTTATGAATGATGCCCCGGTGGCAGCACCCCCTTCGTAGCGGCGCCCGCATGCACTGCATGCCCACTTCCGCTGGCCCTGACTTCCATCATATCATCCCTCTTTCTCCTTTAACCAGAGTCTGTAATCCACATACTTGCAATCTGTCCTCTTAATCTAAATCCCATAATCTGGATATAATCTTTATAACTCTTCTTTGCACCCTTCCCATAGTTTCTTTATCCTCTTGGAATCTGGGAGACCAAATCTCTGCACAATAATCCAGCTGTGGTCTTATCAAAGCCTTATAAAGAGACAAAATGACTTCTTTATCCTATGTCAAGGTTCACTTCGACATTACAATTATTCTCTGAGTTCTGTTTGCAATTTTGCTATGTGACCTTTGAACTTTGAACTTCAAATTCTTATCCACCAATACACCAAGATCCCTTACCTTCTGTTTTTTGTAGCTTCAACATTACAAGTATTCTCTGAGTTCTGTTTGCAATTTTGCTATGTGACCTTTGAACTTCAAATTCTTATCCACCAATACACTAAGATCCCTTACCTCCTCAGTTTCTTGTAGCATAACCCAGCTAATATAATATGCTGCTGAAACTGTAATCATGCCAAAGTGCATAACTTTAGTTACTAACATTAAATTGATAGCCATTTTCATTTGTCCAAATTTCCAGCCTATTCAAATCATTTTGTTAGTGCTGAATATCAGTAGCATCCCTGATTGCCCTGCCTGTCTTTGCATCATTAGCAAATAATTACAGATCTGATATTAGACCCTGCCTTATATCATTAATGTATAGATTGAACAATAATGGCCCAAGGACTGAACCCTGAGGTACATGACTGGTCACCTTAAATCTGGCAGATTTACACCCACCATATAACACTTTTTTATAATTGTTTGTCAACCATTCCCTGATCCAAGTCAAGAATTTATATTCCAATCCCATATTTTCTAGTATATGCAACATCCTTTCATATAGTATCCTATCAAATGCTTTAGAAAAATCATTAGAAAAGAAATAATTATATTAAGGTTCTAATAAAAATAACTTTAACAAGATTTAATAATAAATAAAAAATATAAAACACAATTAAATTTTAAGTTAATTCTGGAGTTAATTTGTGAAGAAGAACTATTTCCCATAATAGAAATAATTTAAGACTGTTGTTTCCATTTAGATTTGGATAATGTAGTAAGGTTTCACAACTCTCTTTGTATAGACATTTCAGGAGATTAATTACTTTTATGGAGAACCTTAATTTTCTTTCAGTGAACGTCTGGTGTTTCAATGTCAGTGTGGAACACCAACATTAGGGGTAGGGGACATTCAGATTGCAGATTAATTAAAGAATTAAGTTTAATTATTTTTTACTTGATATTAAATATTCAAGTTATTTTTACTACAACCTTAATATAATTAGACCATGTTGTTCTAGATCATCTAGTATGTGCAGTTTGTGTGTGTGTGTGTGTCATTGTTGAATATATTGGTTTCTGTTCTTATTTAATTTAGAAATCATATTGAAGATACTCTTGATACTAGAGCAAAAAATTGTATACTAATAAAAATATATACGTAAGTAATACATTTTATGTTATTTATTAGGAAAAGATGTGAAAATCAATTAATTATAATTTATAATTAATTGATTCAGAGATTCCCACAATGTATAAAATTGGGACTTGCCTGCCGTATTGGGTCAGAGTCACTAGGGGACTCTGACCCTGGTGTAATTGTCACGGATGTGTCAGACATCCGTGACATTTTATCTTTGGAAGAGAATTTTATTTTGGAAGAGAATTATTCAGATTGAAGGCAAGTAGGAACCCTCCCAGTTTTTTATTATTTTTCTTTCTTTCTTTTTTTAATCATACCATACTATCTGTCATATGATGCAACTCATATCTGTTGAAAGGAAAAATAATCCATTGTTGTTGCTCCACCTTTGAATTGCTTATACACTGACAAGGATCTATTAGATTCAGATTTACTATGTCACAAATGTCATTAAAATTGTAGTAATATGTAGGATCTGAAGGCCTGTATAGCTCAGTGGAAGTGACACTTGCATCCTGTGTGCTAGACCACCGAAAGATAGACTTTGTGTAGTTCAAGTTTAGTTGCTGACTAGAGAAACTTTTCCTAAGCCTTTCTTTGACCTGTTCCTGAGTTAATCAATCTATGGCATGGGTAAGTGGTTTTTTTTTCACCTAGAAACTGAAGAAAATCGACCATAGAATCTACACTATTTCAGACAAGAACATATCCTATTAGAGGTACGTACCAAGAGAGATGGCAGCACTTGTTTACCAGTCTCTTCATCAGTCACTGCTTATAATTAGTGATAGTCTTAATCCAGCTATCTCTGATTGGCTACTGGTGGAGATTGAACTTCCCACTCAGTGTTTAAAACTAGATAGATTTAAAAAAGGCCTCGTCTACTCCCTATAAGGGAATAAAAGGTGTTAGCTGATTTTTTTATTTATGTTTGATCTGGTAATAGCATCAGAAGATCTGTCTATAACTATAATATTTCATTATATTTCATTTTATTTAATTATATTTAGTACTTAAATGTTCTGATGTTTGTACTTTTTTTCCCTCTTATTTATTAATTGAATAATTATTAAAGATTACGCTACTCGGCAGTAAGGAATGATGGTGGATTCAGCAGCAGTCGCAAGTGGTGTAACGCCAAGTCCTCCGCCATTTAAGAACTCAATTATTAGCAATATCATAAGGGACTTTGTGGCATGCAGTACTTGCGGCATGTATGCGTCTCGGGAATTACATATGTGGCTTGTTAAAGAGAGTGGAAAGCGTATGTGCGCAAAATGCAGGCAGTTGGAGGAAATAAGTACATTAGATATATCGATATCCGACTTTGTTGCTCCAGGAACGGGGAATGAATGTAGGAAGACAAGTAGTATGATAGGAGAGAATGAGAAAATAATAGTTGATAGTGTGGAAGGTGTGAGTGACTGTGGAAGTTTAGGAGATGGTTTTGTTTGGGAGAATGAATTTAGATTAAGAGTGACTGACCTGCAGAGGGAGATAGATGAGTTGAAAGAGGAGGTGGAATGTCTTGTGAATGAGAGCAGAAGTATGAAAGATAAGATTAGGAGAATGGAAGAGATAAATGCGAGGCGAATCAGAGTAGGAGAGAGAGAGAATTTAGGGAGTATGAGTGAGAGGTATGGGGGTGCTAGAAGAGGAGAGAATGGAAACAGTAGAAGAGAGGGAATGAGAGAGAGGTATGGGAATGCTAGCAGACGAGAGGATGGAAACAGTAGGAGAGACGGAATGAGAGAGAGATATGGAAGTGCTAGAAGAGGAGAGAATGGAAACGGTAGGAGAGATGGAATGAGAGAGAGGTATGGGAATGCTAGAAGACGAGCGGATGGAAACAGTAGTAGGAGAGACAAAATGAGAGAGGGATATGGAAGTGCTAGAAGTGGAGAAAATGGAAACAGTAGGAGAGAGGGATGTATGGGAGTGCTAGAAGAGGAGAGAATGGAAACAGTAGAAGAGAGAGGTATGGGAATGAAAGAAGAGGAGAGAATGGAAACAATAGGAGCGAGGGAATGGTAAGAGGTATAATGTATGGCGACTCAATGATCCGTGGTGTTCAAGATAGGATGCGTGAGGAGTGTTTGCCAGGAGGAACAATAGAAAGGGTGGCTATGGCAATTAAGAGAGGTGAAAGGGTGGATGAGATGATTGTGATGGTAGGAACGAATGACTTGAATGGTAATGTAAGTCGGGCAGCGAGAGATATGAGATTTTTGCTTGAGACTGTACGGAAGAAGACAGAGAGAGGAAAAATAGTGTGCGTGTTGCCTAGGTATGATAATGATGAGCTGAGCAGAAGAGCGGTGATATTGAATGGCATAATAGGGAGAATGTGTGACAAGAGAGGACTGGTATATGTGGATGCTTGGAGTGCGTTTGAGGAAAGAGAGGAGTTGTATGTGAGAGACCGTTTACATTTGAATGAGGAAGGATGTAGGCATCTGGAGAGATTGCTGTTCTGAACGAGTCAGTGTGTCCCAGGGAGGATGATAGCAGGGGTGGCCTCTTGTGGGAATGGATACTTGGGAGAAGGGAGACAGTGTCAGGTAACACTGAGCCCAGTGGAGTCTAGAAGGGATAATGCTGGGTATAGAAACAATGGTATTTATATGCTGTATACTAATGCCAGGAGTATCCGGAATAAGGGAGAGGAATTGGTGGCGCAGATAGCATCAGCCTGGCCAAAAATTATTGCGATCACTGAGACGTGGTTGACAGAAGGGGATATAAAAACAGGAATAGAAGTTGCTGGGTATAGCATTTTTCGTCAGGATAGGAGGGGAAAACGTGGTGGTGGGGTGCTGCTTATGATAAGTGATGACCTATGTCCTCTAAGAGTGGAGAATTTGGAAGGAAGTGAGACAAATGATTTTGAGAGCGTATGGTGTGAGGTAGAGGTAGGCAAGACAGGATATTTAGTAGGGTGTTGCTACAGACCCAGGAGCACAGAGGATGGGGACCAGGAGATGTTTAGACAGCTAAGTTTGGCAAGTGCAAGAAGAATGATTGTTATGGGAGATTTTAACTTCAGTAGTATAAATTGGAGAGAGGAAGATGCATGTAACAATAGGGGAATGGAATTTCTAGAATTCTTGAGGGACAAATGCCTTAGGCAACATGTAACAGAGGGAACAAGAGGTTCAAAAATTTTGGATTTGGTTATAGCATCAGAAGAGCTGATAATAACTGAGTTGACATCTCTCCCACCAGTTGGAGAAAGTGACCATATGGTGTTGACTTGGAAAATGAATAGACATGCAGGAGTATCAAAGAGACGGGAACTTATGTGGAATTATAAGGCAGGTGATTATAATAGTCTTAGACGTCAACTTCGGGAAGTTTCATGGAGGGAGGAATTGGAAGGCCGGGATATCACCAGTGCGTGGGAAATTGTGAAAGAATATTTGTTATCAGCAATGGTAAGTTGTATACCACGAGTGAAGAAGAGGACGCAATTTGGAGTGAAGTGGATGACAAACAATATTAAACAGGAATTGCATGCGAAAAAGAGGCTATGGAAGAGATATAAGGAGACAGGTGAAGAGATGCATGAGGAATATAAGACACAGGCCAGAAGAGTGACTAGTGTGGTAAGGAAAGCGAAATTGGAATATGAGAGGAGATTGGCCCTAAGATCCAAAGAAAATCCTAGGGAATTTTTTAGCTATGTGGCCAGTAGGAGGAGAAATGACTGTGGAAGAATGATATTGTGGGATAAAAATGGGAATAGAGTGACTGATGCAGAGGACATAGTTGAATTGTTCAATGAACACTTTATTGGAGTATTTCATCCTAGAGGAGTCAGTTTTAATGCTAGAGGGATAGGACTGGTACGAGGTCTGGAGGTACAGGAGGAGAGTGTGTTTCAGATACTGAGTACTCTGGATGTCAGTAATGCTGTGGGACTGGATGGCATTTCGCCATGAGTTTTGAGAGAATGTGCTAGGGAATTGACAGTACCTTTAACGTGGCTTTTCAATGAAAGTCTGGCTTTGGCAAAGGTGCCCAGGGAATGGAAGGAAGGTAAGATAGTGCCATTGCATAAGGGTGGTAACAGACTAGAAGTGTCTAATTATAGGCCAGTCTGTGTGTCATCAGTAGTTGTTAAGATCTTGGAGAAAGTAGTGAGGGACCGTGTACAGCATTGGGCAGATGAGGGTAATGTTATCTGTGAGAATCAACATGGATTTGTGAAAGGACGCTCTTGTTTTAGCAATATGCTAGCCTTTTATAATAAAGTTACAAGAACATTAGATGAGGGAAAGGCATATACTGCAATTTTCTTAGACTTGGCGAAGGCATTTGACAGGGTGCCACATGATAAGCTGATATTTAAGTTGCAGCACATGGGTCTGGATGTCAGATTGGTCAACTGGATTCAGGATTGGCTGTCTGATAGGTATCAGAGAGTTGTGTATGGTGGAGCAGTTTCCAGGAGGCAGAGGGTTACAAGTGGGGTCCCACAGGGCTCAGTACTAGGACCTATATTGTTTAACCTTTATATCAATGACATAGCCAGTGGATTGCAGGGGGATATTCAGTTGTTTGCGGATGATGCGAAGCTGGGAAGGATTATTAGTAATAGTGCAGATGTGGTAGCCCTGCAAGAGGATTTAAATAAGCTAGATAGATGGGCAAATGAATGGGGGTGTCAGTTTAATGCAGCAAAATGTAAGGTCTTGAGGTTTGGGAAACATCGATGGGATGCTGCATACTCTATGGGAGGAGTTATACTGGAGGAAGTAGGGGAGACAAGAGATCTGGGGTTGATGATTGATAGAAACCTGAAGTTTAGGGGACATATTACAAAGGTGGTGAAGGTAACACAGAGGATTGCTGCTATTATGAGAAGGACACTGACCTGCAGAGATAAGAGGGTTATCATTCCGTTGTATAAGTCTCTGATCAGACCACACTTGGACTATTGTTCTCAGATTTGGTCCCCAGGATTTGAAGTGGATAAATTAACTGTGGAAAGGATACAAAGACGGATGACAAAGATGGTTTCAGGACTGTACAAGGATAGTTATGAGGATCGGCTGAGAGAATGTGGACTGCAGAGTTTGGTGGATAGAAGAAGGAGAGGTGATATGATTGAGACTTTTAAACTGTTGAGAGGTGGTTACAGGGTTGACACTCGGGAGTTCTTTCGCTTGGTTGATCAGCGGGAAGGAGTGATGACAAGAGGCCATCCCTGGAAGTTACGAAAGGAAACTGTGAGCAAGAGGGTAAGGAGTGGTTTCTTTGTGTGGAGGGTGGTTGAGCCGTGGAATGCATTGCCTGATGGAGTGGTGGGAGCGAGAACGGTCAGTGAGTTTAAAGAGTGGTATGATAAACTTTGTGTTTCTCAGGGGGGGGGGGACCTCCCCTCGATGAGTCTTGACAGACTTTATGTCTTAGGAAGGACCTCCCTCGGTGAGTCTTTTGATTCCTTGGAGGCCTGAATAATAATAATAATAGCAACTCTACCTCCATTCGTGAGAAAATGACCATGTAGTCTTGTCTTGGGAGGTTGCTCAACATGTAGAATGCTCAATCAAGAAAGGATTTATGTGGAACTACAAAGCTGATGATTATGACAAACAAAGGAGGAGAACTAGGAGCAGTGCATTGGCATAAGAAACTATATGGAGCTTTATTTGAGTGAGGCAGTATCTGACTGAATAACCAGTGAGGAATATAAACCGAGTAGGGATTAAGTGGATGAGTAGCAATATAATGCAGAAGCTAAAAAAAAAAAGGAAAAAAAAAGCAAGCATTGTGAAAGGAATATAAACAAAAAGGTTAACAGCATGCTCATGAGCAATATAAAGCACAAGCAAGAAGTATAACAAGTATGGTAAGGAAGGCTAAATTAAATTTTGAGAGAAAATTAGCTAAGCAGGCCAAAGTAAATCCAAAAGAGTTCTTTCTGCATAGCAAGTAAGAGAAAGAATAATTATGGAAACATAATTATTCTTTCAGCCAGCCTGGTTGGCTGAATGGTTAGCGTATCTACTCTCTAGCCAAAAGGCTATGGGTTCGAATCCTGCTGTGGGCATGGATGGTTGTGATTGTTTGTGGTTGTGGTGATGGGTGGTAGATGGCATTGGTGTAGTTGTGGTTAGTTGTAGTTGGTGGATTTGAGGGGTGGAGACAGAGTTGTAGAGTAGGTGCCCTCCCTCGATGAGTCTTTGAACTCCCTGGAGGTATCACGTAATAATAAAATAATTTTACTTTGTGATGATTGTTGGAAAGTGACAGAAGAAGAAGATATAGTTCAGTTACTAAGTGATCACTTTGCAAGGGTATGGCATGACAGATGCTGATGTGAGAATTGAGGTAGATGAACTGTAAGTACTCAGTATATTGAAAAATATCAATGTGAATATAGCAGTGGTCCTGGATGGAATGTCTACTTGTGTGGTACAAGAATGTGCAAGTGAACTGGCAGTGCCTCTGATGAAGTTGTTTAATCTAAGTCTCAGCTCTGGCAAGGTTCCAAGGGAGTGGAAAGAGGATAAGATATTTCCATTACATAAAGGTGGCTCAAAGACAGAAGTAATAAATTACAGACCAATTAGTATCTCTGGAGTGTTGATTAAAGTATTTGAAAAGTTGGTTACAAATAAAATTCAGGAATGGGTGGATAGGAATATGATACTCTATGGGGGCAGCATGCCTTTTGTAAAAAGGTTCTGCCTCAGTAATTTATTCACATTTTATAATAAGATGACAGCAGAATTGGATAAAGGAAATAGCTACATAGTGATATTGCTGGACTTTACAAAGACATCTGACAGAATACTGCATGGAAAACTATTACATAAGTTGGAGCAAATGGATATGAGGCTGGTGGCATGGATGGGGGGCACTGATAGGCAAACATCAGAGGGTGGTGTATGGTGGAGTAGAATCAAGGCAAACAAAGGTGACCAGTGAAGTGCCCCAGGGCTCTACACTAGGACTACTGCTCTTTAATTTGTACATTAATGATATAGCAGAAGGGGAGGGCAACTGGGGAGGGCAACAGTTGATAAAGGTGATATAGATATTTTGCAGGATAACTGAAATAAGTTGGCAGTGTGGGCAAAGTACAATGGTTGACAATTTAATGTTGTAAAATGTAAGTTAATGTACTTTGGGATAAAAGGTTACATACTTCCTATCATATGGATGGTACTAGTTTACAGGAAATTGATGAGGTTAGGGAACTGGGATGATGGTAGATAGAGATTTGAAATTCAGAGGACATATTGCAAGAGTTGGCAAAATAGCTCAGAGGATTATTTTGATGCTGAAGAACACATTGACAAGTAAAGATAGGGAGGTTATCATACCTCTTTATAAGGCTATGATTTGGCCACATGCTGACTACTCTGAATAGATGTGATCACTTGCACTTCTAGGGTACCAGTAAGTGATGGAGAGGATTCAGAGTCATGTGACCAGGCACATGGCAGGTCTGTGGAATGTTCCCTATGATAGTAGATTGAAGGTGTGTGGATTGCAGAGTTTATCTGACAGGCAGAGGAGAGGTGATGTGACAGAAACTTATAAGTTACTAAAAGGATTCTATAAGACTGACACAAAAGAAATTTTTCAATACATGGGGCATAGGGGAAAACAAAGTGTCACCCTTGGAAATTGTCTAAGAGCATAGTAAGGATGTGCAGACTAAGTTCTTTACTTGGAGAGTGGTGAATGAATGAAATGGATTGCTAGAGGTGGTTGTGAGTACCCCAACAGTGAATAAGTTAAGGAGATGTACGATAAGTATTGTGTTAATGGATAGTGTGGGTCTCCTGTGATGAGTCTTTTGACTTTGTGGAGTACCTGTATAAATAATAATAAGAAATAAGAAATTCCTCTGAATTTAAAGAAAAGAAAAAAAGAAAGAAACTAATGGCAACTTTTATAATCATGTACTCTTTATATTTATTACTGGATAAGCATGTTGAAAGTTTTAACCTTGGTTCTATTATACATTAAATATACCAAGAAATTATATACTTGGTTTTAATCCTTTTCTCAAGGAAGCAAACACAAAGGAAACATCATAACCAGTATCCATCTATTCATTGGATATCATCAGATTCCGTATGGTCACTCAGTTGCTCAGTGATGTGCCACACCAATTCCCACCAGGTGGTTCTGTTGTATGTTTTTCTGGAGGCTTCAACTCTGAAGATCGGTCACTCTGGACAACCCATCCATCCATCTCATTGACGGTCTACTATTTTTTCAGGAACTTTACCTTCTATTACTATTTTAAGCATCTTCCTTCTACCCTTTCAATGTATCTGAAGTATTTTAACTTTCTTCTCTCGATATCCCTAAGGAGCCTTAAAGTTCTACTGATCCTTTCTAGCATACATCCATTTGTTTCAATATATGTTTCAGTATAAAAGGACCTCCCAGATGAGTCTTTGACTCCATGAGGTCTTGGGAAATAATAATAATAATATGATATTCTCAACAACCTTCTGCAACACCACATCTCAAAAGCAGCTATCCTTTTCCTATCAAACTTCTTTAGGTTCCAAGTCTCACATCCATAAGTCATGTTGGAAGAACAATTATATACAGAATCCTCAACTTTTTTCCTGTAGAAATAGGTCCACCCTTCCAGATTTTACACAAGTCTCTGTTGTTTTAGTCATTCCTAATCTTCTTCTGACATCCTCTGAAACAGTAATTCTTCACATTAATAATGGATTCCAGGTACTGAAACTTGCTGATTTCTTCAATTCTTTTACATTTGTGTGTCAGAAGCTCCCCATCTGTATTTCCTTTGAGAACCATAATCTTTGTCAAGAATTTGTCATAGTTCCTCCATCATTACAAAAGAGTACTGTATGATCAGCTTACCTCATATTACTGATCAGTCTACCACCAATCCTAATTCTTGTCTTAAACTCATCCAATGTTACATGACAGCCTCCGTAGCTCAGTCAGTATAGACGAAGCCCTTTAGTTAGAAAGACCTGGGTTCGATCCCTGTCAGTGATGTGAGGAACCTTTAGCTGGTCTCTTTCGACTAAAGGTGAGTTAGCCGGTCTCATATGGAGGTAAGGGGGGAGGGTTTCACCCGGAAACATGGGTTTTTTTTGTCTGCCCGGAACAGCCAAACCCGCCCCCATGAACACATGGATTACAGTCATGAATACGTCCCAGCCATATGCCGGTCCTGAGCCTGGATAAAATTGGGAGGGGGGGGAGGGGCAATGGTGAACTACCCTGTAAAAATCTCACCAGGAATACTTCGTGGGTAATGTC
This sequence comes from Typopeltis vanoorti, assembly GCF_054136105.1. Lineage (NCBI taxonomy): Eukaryota > Metazoa > Arthropoda > Arachnida > Uropygi > Thelyphonidae > Typopeltis > Typopeltis vanoorti. The sequence goes on along the minus strand of NC_143562.1, from coordinate 64,452,758 downwards.
CATAAAGTCACCTACTACAGTTGGAAATGACTGAAAGGGAAAACCAGGTAATGTTACATGCATGATGTCCTCAGCATAGATACTAAACAGGTGAGCAGAAAGTAGGCATCTTTGCCCTTTCCAACCTGAAGCCAATCAGTTAATCCAAAACCTGTTCGTACCATGGCTTCTTGCTCACTGTACAAATTAGCTATCAACCTGATAATGTGTTAAGGAAAACCCATTGTTTTCCCTCCATTGCAGTTTCACAGTGCTGAACACAGTCAAAATCTTTAGTCTATGAAACACATTACAATAGGGAGTCTGAATTCTTTATACTTTTCTATGATCTGTCTAAGGCAAAGGATCTGATCTGATTAGGAATGGTATCCCTACCATTCCTAAATTTGCTTGTTCTTCAGACATCTCTGTCTCAACTTTGGCCTCAATCTTATTTAGAATGATATTTAATAAAATCTTGCTTATATGAGAGAATATAACATTTTCAGGTCTCTAGGCCATGATCCAAAATTATACTTGCTAAGAAATTATATTCTTGATTAATCTTTTATTCCAGTGTAAGCAAAAACAAAGTTTTCATGTGAAGTATCTTCAAAACTTGGCTAGTTTTATATAAAGGCTGTTGACTTCATATCAACTGTTTCAGTATCCCATAATGCAAAACACACTTCATTTCAGACATATGCTATGCATTATGGTAAAGGTCATTATCCAGACCAGTTTTGATCTTTGTGGAGGTGAAAATTAAAGGAGTATTCGTCATAGGCCTAGAATAGTGTTAATAATATATTATTTATTTTCCATCCTCCTTAGAGTCAAAAGACTCCATGGGAGGTGAACACAAAGTCATTCATACCACTCTTGCAATGCATTCCATGCTCCTACCACTCTCCATGCAAAAAATTTACTACTTACCTCTTGTCCTTGCTCCTTCCCCTCGTTCTACCATATAATATAAAAAAATCTCCTGAATGTTAAATGATAAGAATCTTTCAATAGCTTAAATGTCTCGATCATATCCCCTTTGTCTTCTATCCACCAAACTTTGCAATCAAATCCTGGTGACAAAATTTGCATACAGAAATCCAGATGTGGTCTGATCAAAGTTTTATATAATGGTACCACTACAGTTTTATCTCTTGTGGTCAGTGTCCTCCTTAACATTGCAGCAGTTTCAGATGCCATCACAACTTTTGCAATATGTTGTCCTTGAAACTTCAAATCTCTAACCATAATCACCCCAAGATCCCTTGCTTCCTTCACTTCTTCTAGTATAACCCACCTGTGATACTTCACTTCACAAGTGAGTATGTAGTATCCCAATCTGTGGATCCCAAATTTTCAAACCTTACATTTAGTTGTATTAAACTGACATTCCCATTTATTTGTCCACCTTTCCAGCCAAGCCTTTCAAATCCTCTTGAAGGGCCAAAACATCAGCACTATTACTAATAACATGCCAAAGCTTCACATCATATACAAACAATTTAATATCTTGTAGTCATGTGACATAAAGATTGAACAGCAATGGTCCCAGTATTGAACCCTGTGGAACTCCAATTGTAACCTTCCTATTCCCTGATACTGCTCCCCCATATACAACTCTCTGATATCTACTGGAGAGCCAATCACCAATCCAGTTGACTAACCTGATATCCAAATCCATATGTTGCAACTTAAAAATCAACTTGTCATGTTGCATCCTATCAAATGCCTTTGAAAATCCAGAAAAATGACAGTGTATCCCTTACTCTCATTCTTTGCTCTTGTTAATCTATTGTAAAAGGTTACCAGCTTACTAAAACAAGAATGTCCTTTAACAAATCCATTCTAGCCTGCATAAATAATACTACCATCATGTACCCAATTCTGTATATGAGCTCTTACCAATTTCTCCAAAATCTTAAAAACTATAGAAGAATTACAAATAGGCCTATGGTTGGATACCTCTATTCTACTACCATCCTAATGCAATGGTACTATCTTACTCTCCCTCCACTCTCCAGGAATCTGTCCCATTGCAAGACTTTCATTAAACACCGCTAATGGCATAGTCAGTTCCATGACATAATAAGACGGGGAGAGACTAGATGGCATTTCACCATGTTTTTCACTGGAATGTCACTGGTCCCCCTGTCTTATTAACATTTAGTGTACTCAGTATTCACCATCCTCTTCTTTTACTTCTGACAATTCAGCACTCATTATCCTTCTAGAAATAAAGCTTGCTGTAACAGGATGAAACACTAATAAACTGATCATTAAATAGCTCAACTATGTCATCATCTGCATTGGTCACCCAAGTCCCATCTCCATCCAGCAAGGTAATCTGTCCCACTCATTCTTCTTCTTCCTACTCTCCACATAGTTAAAAAAAACAAAAAAACTCCTTGGGATTCTCCTTGGATTGCAGTGCCACACTAGTATTCTAATTTTTCCCTCCATAAAATTCTAGTTCACTTTCCTAGCCTGAGCCACATATTTATCATCCATCTGTTCTCCACCTCTCTATTTATGTCTTGCATAAAATCTTTTTCTTCTGCAATTTCCCTTTTATTTCTGTCTTCCTCTACATGCCTATTCATTTGACTTCAAATTGCTTTATCTTCTTTACTAGAGGTATACAATCTGCCAATGCTGTCAACAACTTTTTCTTAAGTATCTCCCATGCACTAATGACCCCTTGTCCTTCTAATTCTTTCCTCCACTGCACTGCTGAAGCTGGTTTCTAAGTCTATGACAGTTGCCTGCCTTATAATTCCACACAAATTCTTTGTTTTGATACCTCCACATGCCTATTCATCCTTCAAATCTGGACTACGTGGTCACTCACCAATTGGGAAGAAAGTATGACATCTCACTCAGATCCTCTGAGCATATCCAAAACTCTTGATCATCTTGTTCCCTCCACTACCTCAAGAAATCCAAAAATTCAGTTCCATATTGCTGCATGCTTCTTCTTTGCACAGTTTATATCACTATAGTTGAAGTTCTCATAATGATTATTATTATACAGGCACCTCCATGGAGTCCGAAGACTCGTCGTCAGAGACCCAATCTATCATACCTCTCCTTGAACCCATTAATAGAAAAAGCACTCACAACTGACTCTGGCAACCCATTCCACTCATTCACTACTCTTCAAGCAAAAAATCTAGTCCTCACACCCCTACTGACCACACCTTTATTCAACTTCCAGGGATGACCTCTTGTTCTGGTCCCTCTAGCCAAATGCTGAAACATTTCCCCCTGCATCAATCCTCACATTTTCTCCTATCAACCAACTTCTGCAATCCACACACCTTCAATCTATCCTCATAGGGCACATTCCACAGGCCACTCACCATCTTGGTCACTCGCCTCTGAATCCTCTCCATCGCTTCCACATCCCCAGGGGACCACACTTGAGCACAGTAATCCAGATGTGGGCGAATCAAGGCAGTCTTATAAAGAGGAATTACAACTTCCTTATCTTTACTTGTTAATGTGTTCTTCACTAGCCAAGTAATCTTATGTGTGCTACCTTAGTAATATGTCCTCTAAACTTTCTCTGTCTACCACCACCCCTAAATCTCTAGCTTCATCTATTTCCTGGAGTACAGTGTCATCAATGTGATAAACGGCTTGTAATCTATTTATCCCAGAGTGTATAACTTCACATTTTTCGACATTAAACTGACACCCATTAACTTTTGCCCATACTGACAGCCTATTTAAATCATCCTGCAAGCTCTCCACACATACAACTGAATATTTCCTTTCAGGTTATTTCCTATATCCTTTATGTATAATTTAAACAGTAATGGTCTCCCAGCACTGAACCTTGTGGCACACCAACTCCCTTGATCACTTGCAAAACTAATTTGCCATGAGTAACAATTCACCACCATATTTATCCTCCCTATACTGTTGAAATATGCTATACCCATCAATTTCTATCCCTGTTAGAACATCCTCCTCAGATAACCAAGTTTCACTGATGCCAACAATGTTTGAGAGACTGAGTCAATCAATGCCACAAACTCATTCCCTTTATTTCTAATGCTCCTAGCATTTGTATACAGAAAAACTAGTACATTGCCAGATTCTTATAGCCATTATTATTTCCCTCATGTTTCACATGGCTGTGTAGTATAGTTTATGCCCTTTCATTTCTCAAGCCACTATCCTCATAAGGCCATCTCTGCTACATTCCATCTGTGCAATTCTAGTTTCTCTTCCCTGACACACTTACTTGCCCAAAAAATAATACTCTCTCAAAATGCCTTCACTCCTCTGCATTCAAATGTAATCTATCTCTTGCATATAACTCTCTTCTATCCTCAAACATGCTCCATGCATCCACATATTCCAGACCTCTGTTCTTACACCTTCTTGCTATCTTCTCATTTGTTATCACTGCTGTTTCTCCTTTACTCATTATTATACTATGGCAACATGCTCACTATCTTTCCTCAAACATACTGCTGCATTCTCTCTAAATCTTGCGCTACATGATTCGCACCTCTCGGGTTAATTGTCACAACCATTACTATTATCTCCTCTACATTTTCATCCCTCTTCACTGCCAGTGCCACACTCTCTATCTTTCCACCAGGCAAGTACTCCTGTGGCATTCTATTCTTTATAGGGACAAAAAACCCAGATAGTGTTAGTGAGAAAAAAAAGACAGTGGATAGCATGTTGTCGAGTCCATAGTTATTTTTGTGTAAAATGTTCTTAATTTCTTCCATCTTTTAAGTGCCGTTGACGTTTAGCTGAAGTATGTTGAGAGTCCTCATAGTATATTTCTCATCCAGATCCCAGACTACAGTTCTCGACATGTTGGCTACCCTAGATGCAGTAGTAAGTTTGTGATCAGAACAGACACTCTTCATGGAAATGGGTTTGCCAGAGCCCTGTTAGCCAGCAATTTTCAGGATTCTCTGCAAGGTTTAATGTAACAATCCAAGTGGGGGGGGGGGGAGTGGTAGCAGGATCAAACAAAAGAAAACTTTGGTAAGATACCAGAAAGTTTTCTGAGTTTGATGTAACAATTCAACTCTTTAAAAAAAAAAAAAAAAAGTGTTTCAAACCCCTACTTCTTGCACATGGGCCAATGCCTCGGACGTGGGGTTGGACTTCTGCAAGGCGATGGATAGTATGAGAGAATAGAAATAAAAAGGCCTCAGCTATTTTATATCATCATGTAGCCAAAGGTTATGCTTTTTCACCAGTTCTATGCAGCTGGAGAACCAAAAGGCCAACTGAAACTACAATCCAGAGATGAATGGTACCCAGGTGGTTAGCCTTATCTAAATTAACCACCTTGAGATAGCCTTCTCTGACTGGGATTGCTCTCAGTAATTCCTGCAGTTGACCATAAAACTACAGTGAAATAAGAGGATGGAACCATTAAAAAAAAAAAAAAAAAAAAACTCATAATAAAAATAGACAGAATTTTATTCTGTCCCCCCCCCCCACTCCAAAGAATGTTGCATAATGTGGGTGGTCTACACCACCTAGCCAAAAATTTATCTCATACGATGCTTCTCGTCAGACTGCAAAATAAAATTTCCATCATACAATACTGTTAGGGTTCTTCAATGCGTGGGCCGCTGGCCATTTTGAAAAAATAACTACTAAACATTAAAACGCAATTAAATAAAAAATAATTTCAATGAAGCACGCAGGCCATTAAGCTATACTGCAGTATTTAGAACTGAAAGATGCTTTCCAAATTCACAAGGAACGCTGTGCATTTGATACTTTAGATAAAACCTATAAAAATAACATGCACCAAGTGGTACTTAAGTACTAGTACTAACATCGCAGGTAGATGAAGCAGTAGTTCGTTCAAGTGCGCTGTCCAGATACATCTCGAAGGTTCTCAATACTTCGTTATTTTTATATAAATACAAGAGGATCTCATCCAGTCAGTCGTGAATAGTGTGATATTTGTATGAGTGCACGCAGGTTCGTCGTGTTAGCCATAGTCTATTGTGGTTTTATATTGCCAGACTTTGTTCATTAGTGTGAGACATATTCAGTGGATAATAACCATTACACAGCCATTTTGGATCATTTTTTGGGTTCACCTTCCATCACTATAATGTCTACAAGTAAAAAGCGTAAATCAAGTGATTCTTCTCGGATTTTTAATGAAAATTGGACGAATTTGTACTTTTTTGTGCCGATTGATGATAAGCCAGTGTGTTTAATTTATTGTGAGTCAGTATCAAAAGAATACAATATAAAATGACACTATGAGACAAAACATGCATCCAATTTCGATCAGCTTCAAGGGCGGCTTTGTGTGGACAAAGTGAACCGTCTCCGAATTGATTTAAAATGCCAGCAGGGTACATTTAAAAGGCAGAGGGAATAGAGCAAAATGTGCATCAAAGTAAGTTATGTAATAGCTGAAAAAATTGCTAAAAAAATCAAAAGCCTTCTTGGACGGCGAGTTTGTGAAAGAGGTCTCTTGCTGCTGATGATGTTCTATGCCCAAATAATAAGGAAGTGCTTAAAAAACAGCAGAGTTTGTCTGGAGTAACTGTATCACTGTAGTTGAAGAACTTGCCAATGATATTGAAAGAAGTTTAAAAAAAAAACTGTCGTCCACACTTACGTCATATTCACTTTCTTCAGATGAAAGCACAGAGGTGAAGGATACAGTACAACTGGCTATCTTTGTCTGTGGCATTGATCAACAATTCAGTGTGACAGAAGAACTGCTAGCGCTCATACCTATGAAGTAAATGATGAAAGGCACTGATATTCTTGAAGCTGCGAAGAAAAAGCACCAGCATTTCAACCTCAGCTTAACCAACCTCGAGGGTGTGGTAACTGATGGGGCCCCTGCTACGGTGGGAAAGAACGAAGGGTTTGTTGCACTGCTACGGAAAGAACCGGAACTAGAAGGAAAATATTTTGTCCATTACTGCTGTTTAATTCACTAGGAGAATTTGTGCGCGATAACTATTGGATTTGAGAATGTCAAAGACTCTCCTCAACATTATTAGGGCAAGAGGATCGAATTGTCCTCAATTCCAAGAGTTTTTGACCCAAGAGTGTGAAGCAGATCATGGCGATATGGTTTATTATAGAGATGTGCGTTGGTTGAGCAGAGACAAGGTTCTTAAAAGGTTCTTAAAAGCGAAATACAGTAGTTCATGAAAACCAAGGCGAATCCGATTATGGAATTTAACGATCCGAAGTGGATGACAGACTTTGCCTTTGTAACCAATATCTCATTGCATATGAATGAACTAAATATGCAGCTACAATCCAAAGATCAACTAGTGCACACTCTGTTTGATCACATCAAAGCTTTTGTGGCCAAGCTCAAACTTTGGGAGGCACAACTCGCAAAAAAAGGCTTAGCTCATTTTCTGCTTCTCGCTGAGTCCAACTGTTCGTCTCTTGATGAATACATTACAAAATTAGCCATTTTGTGAAGTGAGATTTAGTGATTTTCATAACCAACAATCTTCTTTAGATTTATTTTCAATGCCATTCGGTGTCAATGCTGCCGAAATGCCAAGCTCAGTACAAATGGAGCTGCTTGAACCCAAAATAACTCTTCTTTGAGAGAAAAATTATTTAATGTGCCCTTGCTTACATTTTACAAAGACTACATTTCTGAGGATGCATTCCCTAATCTTCGCTGGCATGCTTTGTTAGGAAGCACATACTTATGTGAAGTCCAAGACAAGAACTCAGATTACGGACCAACATCTCGAGAATACTCTGCGCATAGTGACTTCCAACATCGACAAGCTGGTCAAGGAAAAACATTGCCAAGTTGCACATTGACATTGTAAAAAATGAATGTTTTCATTAAATTATCTCTTTTCAAGTACTGATTGTATTTACTTATCATGAACCTAATTCCTACCTACGTTCTTAAAGCTGAGTTTGTTTATTTTTATAGGATTTTATGTAAAGTAACACAGCATTCTTTGTGAATCTGGAAAGCATCTTATAATTCTAAATACCACAGTATAGCTTAGTGGCCTGTGGGGTTCATTGAAATTTTTAATGCGGGCCGTACTGTCTGAAAGGTTGAAGATCCCTGCTGTAAAGCATTTGTAAGTCATATTGATGGCTTTCAAATCCATTTTTTCCTCTTACTTTCCATAAATGATATGGAAAGTATTCTCTTCCAATATTCTCTTCCCATTGCTGACAGGTGGGCAGGGTATTGCAAAACAGAGTTCTGTTGTAGGCAGCGGAGTGCCCAACACATTACATAATCTGTTTAAAATATGCTAGGCAAGAGGACAGCTGTAGAATGAATGTTCTACTTTTCCAATCTGTAACAGATGTCACAGACTGGATTTCTGATGTTAAAGTACTTCCATCTGATGGCATTTACTGAAAGGCAACAAAAAGAAGTTCTCGGAGTAAGACCCCCCCCCCCCCCACACACACACACAAAAAAAAAAAAATTAGGGTAGCCTTGAAACTTCAGTCAATTATTACAGAAAAGTATTATTGTTAGCACCTAACTTTGGAAGTTTGTGATGGAAGTTTAAAGATTTCCTTATACCAAATTTTGCTCTTGTCAGTGGAAACAATTTTATAGCAGTCTTAGCACACAACATTGTAGTATTCAGAAACAATCTCAGCTCATGGACCATTATAATAATTTATTCCAAATAGTGGTAGATTAAAACCTGGGTAGTATCTAAGACAGTCTGCACATGCATAATCGGTCTGAATTTTGAAACTGTATTGCTTAAATAGCAATACAGTTTCAAATTTTAACAATGGAAGCCCAAAGCATCCTGCTCCTTTGATAGTTGAAATTTCTTTTTAATTTACTGGTCATTTGGACCAAAAAATTGCACAGGTTTACTATATAACTATTGTTCTTCAGCTTCAATAATATTTATTTGTGTACAACTGAAAAGGGAAGATTAGTGTTAAGTATTATGGCTTTAGAAGAAAAGGATGATGGCCCAATTTTCCAGTTAACTAAGGCTTCAATATTTTTGTATATGCATTCTTTAACTGATAATATTAGATAGGTAGAGTAGGGAATGCCAAGTAGAATGAGAGTATTTTTCTCTCTCTCTTGGAAGTGGTTCCAAGATCCCATTTACCAAAAACTTTTAGTTTAATCATGTTGGCATTGGCAGTTAATCCTCTGATTTCGTGAAATGTTTCCAAAATACCAAAAAAAAAAAAAAATATATATATATATATATATATATATATGGAATCATTATTCCTCAAGGTGCCTATTATATCATCAGCATGTACTAATACATTATTTTCCTTCATGTATCAGGGAACTGTTATCCCTCACCCAGCACACAAATTATGAACTTCCTGCAAAAAAAGGCTCAAGAACTAATGTAAAGAACAATGGACTAGGACAGCAACCTAGCTTGACTCCTTTTTAAATTTTTAATGGGTCTGATAGTAACTTATTAACTAGGAGGTGGGTAACTGTAGCATAAGCTCCTTTAATAATAAGATAGCAGTCTTTTGCTGTAGGATGCGAAACAAAAATGAATGCAGGGCGTTATCAAATGCTTAAGAGAATCCACTAAGAGTACTGCCATTGGCTTCTTGTCACATTAACTAGGTAAAGTGGATTCCATAGCAGAAACACATTAAATTCTACTGCTTGTTCTGGATCTCCATACACAATTGTGTATATGGAGATTTTAATTATGTTTAATTATTATGCTCACTCAACCTACATGGAGTCAGAGATTCATTGTGGGAGGTACACACTATTGCACACAATGCTCATCCAACTGTACCTTAAACTGATTGAATGTGTCTACATTCACAACAAACTCAGGCAATGCATTCCACTCACCAACCACTCAATATGCAAAGAACCTCCTCCTCACTCCTCTGCTCATACCCTCCTTATACGGTTTCCAACGATGGTCTCTTGTTCTATTCCCCTCTTCCATTCTATGAAAAATCTCTTTCGCGTCAACCTGATAACCCCTGGCTATCTTATGTGTCTCAATTGCATTTATTTTTTCAAAGCTTTGCAACTTGCATTCTCTCAATCTGTCCTCATGCTCCACATTCCACTGACCACCTTTGCGAATCTGCTTTAGATCCTTTCCAACATATCATCACAATGGAAACCCCACAATCAAATCTGTGCACAGTAATTCATATCAGACCTGATCAAGGACTTATACAATGGCATCATAACCTCTCTATTTCTGCATGTCAGAGTCCTCCACATCATTGCCATTATCTGATGCAACATCTTCACAACTTGTGCACTGTGGCCCCTGAATTTCAGGTCCTTGTCAACTATCACTCATAGATCTCTCATCTCCTCTACTTTCTTTAAGTTTCCCCCAACAAGTGTGTACTTCACATCCCACCATTGCTTATCAAATCAAAAAACCTTACACTTTGCAACATTGAATTGACAGTTCCACTTACCTGCCCAATGCAATCTGTTTAAATCCTCCTGTAAGGCCATAACATCTGCTTGACTCTGCATTGCTCTCCCCAATTTTGCATCATCTGCAAACAGCTGCATATCACTAGTTAAACATATCCCAATATCATTAACATATAAATTGAACAACAATGGTCCCAAAACTCACCTCTGTGGTACACACTAGTGACCTTCCTCTTTTGGGATACTGCATCCCCTTATACAACTTCCTGATACCTATCTGGCAGACAGATGCTGATCCAACTCAGAAGTCTGTTATCCAATCCAGTCTGTTTCAATTTATTTAAAAGTTTGTCATCTGGCAGTCTAACAAAAGCTTTTGCAAAATCCAAATACATCACTGTATATGCATCTCCCCTGTCCAAGGTATTTATCACCTTGTTATAGTACATAAGTCAGTAAAACATGATCTCCCTTTAACAAACCCATGCTAATAACCACAGAGAATACTGCTGTTATCAACCCATTTCTGTATCCTACTTCTCACCAATCTGTCCAGTACTTTCACCACAACTGCAGATACACAGATTGGCCTTTAATTGAACTACAGCCTTTCACGTTTATGCAGTGGAACAATTTTACCTTCTTTCCACTCCCTTGGAACCTGTACTGTTATAAGATTTATAAAACAGGCATGCCAATTCCCTGGAACATTCCCTTAAGAAGCAAGGTGATGTGTCATCAAATCCTATTGCCTTATTGACATCAAGGTTATTTATTTCCTCAAATACCTCCTGCTCACTAATAATTATGCCATCCTCTCCTATGTCCTCTACATTTAATTTCCTCATGATTGCACCCTGATCAGGATGAAACACGCTTATAAATTGATCACTAAATACCTCAACAATGTCTTCTGCAGCATTCAACCCTTATTTCTTCTACTTGCCACATATCTAAAAAAAAAGTCTAGGGTTTTTCTTTGCCTGATTTGCCAATTTCTGCACTTTTGTTTTCCTTGCTAAGTGAGTCAATCTCCTGGCTTGTTCTTTATAATCTTTATGTAACTGATTATCGCTATTATTCATCTTGTACTGCCTCCAAATTATCATCTTCTTCCATATTTCATGCTTAAGCTTCTCATTCATTCATCCATCCAGTCTACAACTACATTTAATCAGACTTTTGGCCTTCAGAATACATTCACACATTGATGCCGTTATCTATTTCTTTGTCAGTTCCCAAACAGCATTTATTTCCATACTGCTCAACTCCTTGTTCCTTGCTATAGCTCCAAGTTTGTCATAATCACCAGCCTTATAATTCCACACATATCCTTCCTCACAGAAGTCTGCATATGGTTAGCCACATCACAGGTGATCACTCTCACCAACTGGAGGAAAGTGTGAAACCCCACACACAATTACATTCTCTGATGAAATGATCGGATCTAAAATTCTTGATCCTCGCGTGCCCTCCTTTGCATGCTGATTGAGATAGCGTTCTCTCAAGAACTCGAGAAATTAGTTTTCCTTATTCTCAAATGCTATTTCTTCATTCCAATCTATACTGCCATAATTAAAATCACATATAATAATTATCCTTCCTTTGTTCACTAATCCAAGTTGTTTATATATTTCTTCATCACTACTCTCCACATTTCCAGGCCTATAGCAACATCTAACTAAATATGTCTTCCTGTCAACCTCCATGTTACACCATACTGCCTTATAACCATTGCCACTATTTCCCTCTTTCATGTCTACCTTATGTGGACATGGACATAATTCCCCTGCTATCATCAGCTGCACTTTCCCTTTCTTCTTGTATTTTCTATCCTTGCAAAAAAGACTGTGTCCTTCCATTTCTATTCCCGTCAGAATTTCATTCAGCCATATTTTACTTATTCCAATTATTTTGAAGCAAATAAACTCGATAAGTGAAACTATTTCATCTCCCTTATTTCTGATACTTCTGGCATTTGTAAACAAATTAATTCATTTTTAGGTCTATAACCAGTCCTATCCAAGTCACTTGTTGGTTGTGATTTCCCCATCACCTTTATCACCACTTTCCACATTTATCTACTCTGTCTCAACTTCCCCACCCCATATCGCAATATACTCTATCTTCATACACACATTCACTGCCATGTCTCCCTATCCACTCAGGGTTCCCCCTGTTCCTCTTGCATTCTGGTTCTATCTCTTCAGTACCACTCTCCTGATTTTTCATGTCATCTCTTGCATGCATCACACACTGTGCTTCCCTCCAGCAATAATTTATCCAATGCACTCAACTCCAAAGGCATTCAAATGCAACCCATTACGCCTGTATAATTTCATTCTTCTCTCAAATACATCCTCAAACTGTACTCCCTTCTCTTCACACAGCTCTGCTAGCATACCATTTATGATTTTGGCTCTCCATCACAAGTCGTCATTGTCATATCTTGGCAACACACAAACAACCTTTTCCACCACACTGTTATCTTTTACTCTTCTGAGTAACCTCCTGACATTCAGTCTCACATGCTCCTTATGTCCACTTCAATCATTTGTCCCCACAATCACCACTAACTCTCTTGCTTGTTTCTTCCTCATATCCAACGCCTGAATTATCCCACTCATTCTCCCTTCTGGATAGCAGATCTTATGGACTCTCTCATTAACTAATCCTTTATGTTCTAACTAATCCACTAATTATGTATCTCCGTACTGTGAAACTGTTATTGATAATGCAGAAAAATATCTTAAGGCATGACCTTTATTAAGGTACAGTGGGTATCTCTTTCCAGAAACTCTGGGTGATCTATAGTATCACTGAAGATCTCAAAAGTGACCCAGAAGGATTTCTCCTAATTCAGTAACTCTATTCAGTTACAAGCAAAAACCTGCCACCAAATAGAACCACTCTACTCCCTAGAATCAAGCCCAAAATTGAACATTATTAAAATATCATCAGTGGGAGCCAGATGCAGAAAGATACCAGGGTTGAATTAATGCAGAATTCATATATGATCCATATATATGTAGCATAAAGGTACATCACCTTGTGAAAGATATAGAAAGTTTTTTCACTTGGATAGAAAGTAAATTATATTTGCAAAGAAATTATATTCTTGTTTAATCCTTTACTCAAGTGTAAGCAAACAAAGTTTGCATGTGAAGTAACTCCACAACTCCCACTGAAGAGACTGAACATACTTAGACATTGGTTTGGGCAGTGACCCTTCCCATAATGTAAAGCATATACACAACTGAAAGAAAGTATGTTTTGCATTATGGGATAGTAAGGCAATTGATATGAAGTATTTTTAGAGGTAGCTGGGGCATAGTATAATTATTAAAAGAACACATAAGGCCACAGTAATAACTTTAATTAATAAAAGGTACAGATATTTCATACTAAAACTAATAGTACATCTTCAGTGTCACACAAACAGTTATAGGAATGGAAAAGTTCCATTCCTATAACTGTTTGTGTGACACTGAAGATGTACTATTAGTTTTAGTATGAAATATCTGTACCTTTTTATTATTAAAAGTTATTACTGCTGTCTTACGCGTTCTTTTAATAACTGATATGAAGTGATTCTAGTAGCAAGGCTTATACGTTGGTCAGACATAACTGCTAATTAGTTTATGGAATTAACAACGCATATAAAGTATATTAATTAAAGGTATGAAGTGAATAGCCTCACTATCCCATAATGCAAAACATGCTTTCTTTCAGATGTGTATATGCTATGCATTAGTAACCGATTTGTGAAGATAATGCACGTGCAAACTTTGTTTGCTTATTCTTTGGTAAAGGATTAAACAAGAATATAATTTTTTTGACTACAATATAATTTATATCCAAGTGAAAAAGCCAACTAGATTGAACAAAAGAAAACATCTGAAAATTAGTCAATAAACAATTTAGGAGCAGAATTTTAAATATGATTATTACTGCAAGCTGTCCATAGCTTAGCAAAGAATCTTGGCACCCACTATAAAACTGAAAAGCAGTATTCTTATTAAGAAAGTTCCTACTTGGCTTTAACACCCAGTTTTACTCCCTATTGCAATGCCAATTGACAATCTAGCCTATGATTATTGTTTCATTTAATCCCATATCCAAATATGAGATTAACTGATACTTATGCTGGCCTGGTTGGTCGAGCGGTTAGTGTACCTGCTCTCCAGGCAAAAGGCTGCAGGTTCGAATCCTGCTGTGGGCATGAATGGCATTGGTGTAGTTGGTGGAGTTGTAGAGTAGGTGCCCTCCCTCAATGAGTCTTTGGACTCCTTGGAGGTGTCGTGTAATAATATTCATCACATTTTGCCTTATCATACATTTGAAATTCTTCATCATAAGTATACTGTCATAAGGATTGTTTTCATTATGATGCTGATTTCCTAACAACTACAAACTCAAAATTTCCCTGAAAAATTTTACTTTGTATGTTGGAAATGTGTATTCTGAATTAATAAGATTTTAGTAAAACTTTTACTGTATAAGGTTTGTAGATATTACAAATCAGGAAATTTGCCATCTCTGTTTTATATTTTGCTAATATTTCACCTGTTAATTTATGTGTTTAAAATATTCAGCAAAGTAACAACAACAGACACATTTTATTCAATTTCTGCCCCTTTCTCACAAAGCTAAGTACAATAAAACAACAAAAAATTCGATTAACAAAAATTGTACAATGACCAGAAAAACCAGTGATATCAAATGTCTTCAATAAATATACGAACAATGAGATGATGATACACCTTCATTCATTAATGCTGAAACATGCAGCAGTATGAAAAGTTCTTCTAGATGATAAATATTAAGATGGCTACTGTAACAAGAAATCAAAGCCTAATTGAAAACTTAGTACTCACCAATGACATTAAGTGGGTATTTCTAATACATATTTAAGCTTTACTACATTCAACAGAATTCTGATATATCTTTACAGCTGAAGCCTGTTATAATGCATTTTATTAAATTTAAAGTGAATTCAAATATTCTATGCAGGCAAGTCCCTAGGAATATTTTTTTTTGAGTTTTTACTGATGCTTAAAAATGCATTAATGTATAATTTTTTTCACTGTATTAGATATTAATGACTGATAGTAGCAGATTAAAATCCACTGAGATGTTTCAGGGCAAAGCAAAACAGCAAGTAAACAAAACTAAAGGTCTAGTTTTGGACTAATAGCCATGCTTTCAGTACATTACTTTTTTTTTTTTTTAATATCAACTATTCCATTTCTCGAAGAAAAAAAAAGTTTAACTTGTCTTAATTTAAAAAAAAAAAATATTTGTCCTACTTCAATCACCTTACAACAAAAGGGTAGGGGTACATCCTCTGAAACGCTCATTATCACAGGCTTTCACTGTACTTATTTATAAAAACATGCTTTATACAGTGCCACTCACTAACATACATATACATTAGGACTTAAGTAAGGTATCAGTAAAGTTCTGTACATAATAGTTCCACTGACTCCCTCAACTAAATTCAGAATTTTCTTCATCTCTTCTTTTGAGAGGGCAATTAATTTAGTCTAAAGCCAACTGTAAATTCTTGTCAATAGAATGCAAAATTTTTCAACATACATGATAGGAAAACCTTACTGTAACACTCCAAGATGTGTATATGAAAGGCAAATCTACTTGACATTACAAATAATTCCATTAAATGCATTCTTCTTATAATAACCAAAATAAGTGTCTGAAAATATTCAGGTACTTATTGCTTCAGATCTACTCGGAAATAATATGATATATGGTTTTTTCAACATCTGGCTAATTTATGAAGCTTTTTTTTCTCTTAAACTTTATGATAAATTCATAGTGAGACAGCAAGGAATTCAAGAGAGTAAGTTGCAAGAATATAAACCATGCCATCTATATTCATTAAGATCCTACAATTTTGGTGTAATTCATAAATTAACTTTTATGCTTTCACATAATGCAGGTCAACTTTCACTATAGTAAACTCATTGGTACCATATAAAAAATCTATTACAGTAAATTTCATTTAGCATAATGATTATGCTATGGGGCTCTGCTGAACATTTTGGTAACAACTGAATTCACTATTAATGGTAGTAGGAGTTGAATGTATAATGAAAATATGTCATATTTTATCATCATATACAATAATATCTAGGTCTTTTCAGAATTTAGAGAATATGAAGAAAACCAGAGAAGGGGTAGTTTAACATACAGAGGCATAAACAAAAACTAAATTATTACCTTCCCTTGATGCATATTTTTAAATAAACAGCCATTGTACACCATATTTCATTTAATTTGGTTATATATAAAAAAAAAAAAATTTTTTTTTTTTTAAATTCAGAAAAATACTGTATTTAGAAAATATCTTAAATATAAAGAATGACAGTAAACTGAATATCTTACTCCACTTAACTATTTCTTCATATAAATTTCTGAAGACTCAATTATTCTTCATTGGAAGTGGTCACCCACAAAAAACAGCTGTATAAATCTTTAAGTATTAAAATTTGTGGGCAGGAAAATATTCGAAAACGATTTCAAACTTTATGATTTATTAACAAAGCTAAACTCAAAAGAGTTAGATTAGGCATTTGTAAATATTCCAGGATACTTAACTCTAAAAATATTTTATAAACTGTTTGCAAGGCAAGAACGATTGGTATCACACATTAGACAGGTAATAAAATATCTGGTTCATTTTATTTCTCAATTGTGAATACTGCTGGAAACAAATATCTCTGCTGCACTACATTTTCAAATGAAAATTACTAGCAAATATTTTAAAAATTATTTTCTAGAAAACAAAATTTTTAATGTTCCTATTCAATTTGTTCTACAAACACTATCCTTAGTAAGAGGACGTATTCCCATGGTGTCACCATTTTGAAGTTCCATCCTGCTCTTCATTGCCATGACAAATGTATATCATTTCCACACATTGGAGATTGGCTTTTCCGCATCATGGCATTTGGTATACTGTTTGACTCAAATAGGTTCTATGAACAGCCTTCACTATTCTATTTATATCCTTCAGGACGGAGATTTCTCTCTTCAGCCAATTTCATCCAGCTCTCTCTGTTACATTTAACCCCACTACTCATTGGCTCTAGTTTTGATGAGATCTTTGCAAAAGCCTTAAAAATAAATAAAAAGTGAAAATTTCTTGAATTCTCTGCTATTATCATGTGTAAACTATTCTGTTCTTAGTATACAGTGTATAATTTAGATATATTTATTGAATTTATATTTAAATAAATACAGCTCAATATAATATGGAGGTTGACATTCAAGGCACTGCTCTAATTATAATTAACTTATTATTACTTTATTATTTTTTTTAATAGCATTCAAATGACAAAGAACTGAGAAATCTTTTCTCAGTTCTTTGATAATAAGGCTGGGGAAGAAATAATAAAGCAATTTTCATGTGTAAACTAGTCCACAGCATGTATAATTTAGATATATTTAATTCTGGTTAATTTGTTGAACTTATATTAATTAAATACATCATAATATAATATTGTTACCTCAATTAGGCCTCAGATTGTAGGCATTAGTAAGACCTGACTGTCAGAATCAGACATACTAAGTGGTATGAGACATATTAATTCTATTAATATTGAGTGAAAAGGGGACAGTATTTTTAGGAAGGATAGATAGAATAGGAGACGGGGATGAGCTGCTAATGACATCGGATGACTTGAATCATCCAGTTAGTTTTGAAATCTATGACTGTAGTATTACTGAATGTATTTCAGGTGGCAGCGAGTTTGAAGATCCAAAATCTAACAAGATCAGATACATAGTAGGGTGTTGTTACAAACCTAGTGGATTGGTTGCTAGCGATGAAGAAATGCATCAACAAATAAAGACAATGGGTGCAAAAACAGTAATCATAAAGGGAGACTTTAATTATCCAAATATTGATTGGGTAGCAGCAAAATCTCATGAAGGAATGAAACTGAATTTATTCAACTGTTGCAAGAAAACTTCCTCAAGCAGCATGTGACAGAAGGAACTCAAGGTCAAAGAGTGTTTGATTTGATTATAATGTCGTATTATGATGCAAGCATTATGCCTCTATTTGGTAACAGTGATCATGCGGTACTCATGGGAAGTAACTAAGGTTATGAATGTTCCATTCAGAAAAGATTACTTGCTGAACTACAAGGCAGGAAATTATGACAAACTCAGGAATATACTCAGTTCAGCAGAATGGTATAAAGTTGCTGGATGGGAAGCCTTTAAAAAAATGCTTAAATGATGCAATATCAGAATGTATCCCAAGAGTTCAAAGAGTAAATAGGGTAGGAATCAAGCAGAGGTGTAATCTTATTAACCAAGAGATGCAAAAGAAATGGATGATGTGAAAGGAATGCCATATGCATAAGGATGATGTCCATTATGAAAATTATAAGCAGCAGGCTAGAATAGACACAACTGTTGTATGGAGAGCTAAGCCTGAGTATGAAAAGAAACTGGCTCTGCAAGCTAAAGACAATCCACAAGAATTATATCAATATGCTGCAAGTAAAAGAAAGAATGAATATGCAAGAATAACTCTTCTGAATGCAGATGGTGTGAGGGTGACAGCTGCAGAAGAGGTTGTTCAACTAACAAGTGCCCATTTTGCTAAAAGCTATCTACCTGGTGTATGCAACATTGAGTTCACTCTTCACTGAATGAAGAATCTCAGGTATATGAAGTGCAGGTATTAGAGATGTTGCACAAACTGAATAAAAATCCAGCAATAGGGACTAATGGGATATCAGCATGGGTGCTAAAAGAGTGTTCAGCTAAACTGGCTGTTCCTTTGACCAGACTATATAATTTGAATCTTAGAACAGAGAAGATTGGAATGGAAAGAATGTATGGTAATCCCATTGCACAGCTGGTGTAAAGACTGATGTATCTAACTATTGACCAATCAGTATCTCAGGAGTGGTGGTGAAGATTCTGGAAAAATTGGTTAGGGCTCTCATTCAGAAGTTGGTTGACAGTGAATCTCTAATTTACAATGAACAGCATGGCTTTACTAAAGGAAGGTCATGTGTTTAGCAACTTGCTCACATTCTATAATAATGTTACCACTGAACTAGACAAGGGGAATGGATATACCATGACACTTTTGGATTTTGCTAACAACATTTTGCTAACAGAATACAGCATGGAAGACTGTTGCATAAATTGGAAAATATGGGTTTGGATTATAAAATAGCATTTTTAAGAGGATGGCTGACTGACAGATATCAAAAAGTGGTATACTGGGGATGCGAGTCTGCAAGATTTAAGGTAACTGGTGTACCACAAGGATCAGTGCTTGGTCCACTGTTATTCAATCTGTACATTAATGATATTGCGAAGTATTTGACAAGCGGCATACAGCAATTTGCTGCTGATGCAAAGATAGGTAGAGTAATCAGAAATACTGCTGATATGCAGTACTTGCAGAATGAATTGAATAGGCTGGAATTATAGGCATGGGAAAATGGATGTCAGTTTGTCAGTTAATGCAAAATCATGCATTTTGGTGTGATTAGATATCCAATGTCATATTATATTAGTGGGATTATGCTAGAAGAAACTGATCAAGCTAGGCATTATTATTATTATTACGGGTATCTCCATGGAGTCAGTAGACTCATCGCGGGAGACCCAAACTAGCAAAACAATATCTGTCATATCTCTTCTTGAATTCATTTACAGATGAAGAGCTCACAACAAAGGCAGGCAATGAATTCCACTCATTCACCACCCTCCATGGCAATGAATTCCACTCATTCACCACCCAGTATATGGCATCTTGGAGTGTTTTTTGATAGCAAGATGAAGTTTAGGGGCCATGTAGCAATGATTGCAAATACATCTCAAAAGATAATTGCAATGCTGAAACAAACTTTTAGAGTGTCTTTTAGACCATAGGCAAAATGACTTCTTTATCTTTCATGTAAAGATAAAGAAGTCATTTTGCCTCTTTACAAGGCCTTGATAAAACTTCACTTAGATTAGTGGATGCAGGTCTGGTTTCCGTTGTGATTCTGCTACAGTGGAGAGAGTGCAAAGGAGAGTTTTAAAAATGATATCAGGATTGTGGAATACTGATTATGAACAAAGATTGAAAATTTGTAGACTGCAGACACTAGAAAACAGGAGAAAGAGGAATGATATGATTGAGACATAAACTTCTGAAAGAGTCATACAGGATTTCAGTTGATGGAGGGTGGGGAAAGGACAAGAGGGCATCCTTGGAAGCTGAGAATGAATGCCATTAAGAAGGGGGTGAGGGCTAGATTTTTCTCTCATAGGATGGAGCATGATTATAATGGATTGCCATTGGATGTTGTGTGTGTGTACAAACAGTGTGAATGAATTCAAGAACAAGTAGTATGATAGCTGGTACGTGTAGTATATGGCCTCCTTCGATAAGTCCTTGACTCCCTTGAGGTCGCTCTTAATAATAATATTATTATGGAGAATGACATAACAGAAACTGCTCTAAATTAGAATTGGATGAGTAGCATGATCGAGGGTGAGGATAATGAACAGAATGTGAATGAAAAAATAAAAGAGGTATAGTATTTTTGAAACATTGTGGAGCTTTCGAAGTTGGTGTTAATCAGGAAGATAAATGTCGAGCAAGAGTAGATAACTTGAAGAGAGATGCACTGAAAGAAGTGGAATTTCTCAAAAAAAATATTGATGTGTGATTAAAATAAGACTTACCTATGTCTTAGAGAGAGTAGAAAGAAGTGCGGAAGCCTTACTTCACCATTTGAAACGGTGAAGTAAGGCTTCAGTGCTTTCTTTAAACTAGCATTCAAATGAATTAAGTGTCTTTTAGACCATAGGATGTTATGATCTGTATCTATTCCATGCTGTGACAAGCTGGACTTTAAGGATTTACCATTGCCACTACAGTATTCTCTTTTCTTTAGTATCAAAGTAGAATGATGACAGTGACAAGGATCTTGGTAGACACAAGGGAATGCTAGAGGAGAATCTTTATCTTTTGAAGATGAAAACCATGCTGACAATTTGATAGGAAGAAAAGTGGCCACTAAACTATATTTCTTTAGAATTCTGGAAATGGATTCCAAGATGCCAGAAATGTGTAGGATTGGAACTCCAAGCACTGTTTCTTAGTTATATTTGAACTAGAATTATAGGAATTAAAAAGCTGTTGCATGGTCCTTTCTGAAAACCATTGAGTTTCATATATCATCTGATGTTTAAGAGTTCCTGCTGTAATAATTGAAGTGTAGAACAAATACTATGAGCATGTTGCAATAAAGGTTTTATAATTCCTGTCTTCTGTGACTGAAGGTGAGCCAATTGCTGTTGAATGTAGCATCCAGTGAAAGTAGGTTTTCAATAAACGGAATTAATTTAAATGCAGTTGTCCTTTTTATAGATATTCTACTCCTCTGCTCACCATCAGGAGATGAAACAATTAGGAAATAATCATAACCTCTATTTCTGTATGTGAGGGTCCTCTGCATCATTGCCATTATCTGATGTGATGACTTTACAACTTATGCAATGTGGCTCCTTATACTTTGCAACATTGTACTGATAGTTCTACTTGCCTGCCTATTAATACAACCTATCCAAGTTCTCTTGTAAGGCCATAATATTTGCTTGACTCTGCATTGCTCTACTCAATTTTGCATTATCCACAAGCAGTTAAACCCGTCCCAATACAAACTGAACAAGAATGGCTCAATCAGACCCCTGCAGCACACCACTAGCGACTTTCCTCTCTTGGAATACTGCACCCCACGAATGTGCTTTGGCATAACAAGATTTCCAACAGCATATCATTTATTAGTGGAGTTATGCTACAAGAAACTGCTGAGGCTAGGGATCTTGGCATTATGGTGGATAGAAATTTGAAGTTCAAAGGTCACATGCCAATTCCAAATACAACTCAGAGGGATAATTGTAATATTGAAATGAACATTGATATGATAAGGAAGACATTTTGCCTCTTTACATGGCCTTAATAATGCAGCATCTGAACTACTGTGCATAGATTTGGTCTCCAGGATTAAGAGAAGATAAAGAAGCTGTGGAAAGGGTGCAAACAAAGATAATATTGGGAATATAATTAATTTATAATAATAATAATTGTATATAAATATATAAAAATATGTTATAGTATAACCAAGTGGAAAAACTTATAAATTAAAGATGCCAAGAAATTATATTCTCGGTTTAATCCTTTATCCAAGTATAAACAAACCAAGTGACATAACTTTATGACTGGGCAACTCATATATAGAGGCTAATGATTTCACATCACTTGCTTTAGTACCATATAGTCATAATATACGAATTGACCAGTTGTGAAGTTACTTCACATGCAAACTTTGTTTGCTTATTATTATGGGTATCTCCATGGAGTCAGACTCATCGCAGAAGACCCAAACTAACAAAATAACATCTGTCATGTTGTCAATATCTCTTCTTGAATTCATTTACAGACGAAGAACTCATAACTAAGTCAGGCAATGAATTCTACTCATTCACCACCCTCCAGGCAAAAACCTTGTTCTCACACCCTTGTTAACCACACTCTTCTTTAATTTCCAGGGATGCCCTCTTGTTCTTCCATCACTATCACACACAGCTGAAACATTTCCCCTGCATCAATCCTATAAAAACATTTCTATCATATCCCCTCTTCTCCCTATCAACCAACCTCTGCAATCCACAAGCTCTCAATCTATCAATGTAGGGAGCATTTTTTACATCACTCACCAACTTATTCGCTCTTCTCTGAACCCTCCTCATCTCCAAGGAATCCAGGTGACTAGACAGAGTACAGTAATCCAAATGTGGAAGTATCAACACTTTATAAAGGGGAATAATAACCTCTTTATCTCTGGATGTGAGCATGTTTCTCAACAACCAAGTAATCCTATGTGCAATCTTGGACACCTTAGCAATGTGTCCCCTGAACTTCATCTCCCTATCTACCAACACCCCTAAGTCCCTAGCCTCATCAATCTCTTGGAGTACTGTTCCATCAATGTAGTACACAGCTGGTAATCTTAATCCCAAAATGCATAACTTTACACTTTTCCACATTGAACTGACATCCATTACCTTTCGCCCATTCTACCAGCTTATTTAAATCATCCTGCAAACTTTCAACATCAGCTTGATTTTTTATTGCGCTACCCAACTTTGCAACATCAGCAAACAACTGAATATCTCCCTTTAAGCCATTTCCTATATCATTCATATACAAATTAAACAACAATGGCCCGAGCGCAGAGCCCTGAGGCACACCACTGGTCACCTGCCTCATCCTGGACTCGGCTCCTCCAAACACCACCTTCTGGTATCTCTCCCTGAGCCATTCTCCTATCCATATCACCAATTTAGTATCCATTCCCATCTGTTCCAATTTGCGTAACAGTGTTCAATGGGGGTATCCTGTCAAAGGCCTTAGCAAAATCCAGAAGTACCACTGTGTAGCCAGTTCCTTTGTCCAACTCAGATTTCATTATAAAAAGTTAAGAGATTGCTAAGGCAGGATCTACCTTTAACAAAACCATGTTGGCCTCTATAGAGTATCATATCCTGATCCATCCATTCTTGAATTATGTCTTTAACCAACTTTTCCAATACTTTTACCACTACTCCTGAGATGGCAATTGGTCTGTAATTAACTACCGCAGTTTTAGAGCCACCTTTATGCAAAGGAACCACTTTGCCTAACTTGCACACTCCCTAGGGACCATACCAGAGTTCAAACTTAAGTTAAATATCCAAGTAAGAGGGGTTGACAATTCCTTTGCACATTCACGCAACACCCGAGCTGATATTCCATCTAAACCTACAGCAGTGTTTGCATTTAAATTTTGCAATATATTAAATACCTGATTTCTTAACTTCAATTCTCACATTAGTTATTGCTACAGGTACAGAGATATCCTCACTTGGATGATAGACATTTGAAAAGTGGTCACTCAGTAACTTGACTATTACATCTGATTTTGTCACCTCAATACCATCAGCACCCACTAACATTATCCTTCCGAAGTCATTCTTCCTTTTACTTGCCACATAGCAGAAGAACTCTTCGGGATTACCCTTGATCTCATTGGCTAAAGGTCTTCTCATAATCTGATTTAGCTTTTCTTACTATGCTGATAACCTTCCTAGCTTGAGCCTTGTACTGCTCAATAACATTTTCATTAACTATATTCTCCATAACATTTTCTTTTTTTGCAGATCAAACTTGATACTACTGCTCATCCATCTAACACCTACCTTGTTTGTCTTCCTGACCATAGGGACACAATCTGATATTGCTTTCCTCAGATACCCACTGATTTTATCCCATGCGCTGCTAACATCTTTCCCCTGCAATATGTTCTGCCATGGGATGGCTGCAAGCTCACTCCGAAGCTTGTTATAATTGCCTAACCTGTAGTTTCGTATATACCCTTTCTTAACAGAAAAATCCACAGATTTTGCAACCTCCCAAGTCAATATCACATGATCGCTTTCACCAATTGGAGGTAATGAGGACACCTTACTTATGCATATATCCTCTGAACCAATAACCAGGTCCACTCTCACACCACGTGTCCCTTCAGTTATGTGCTGTTTCAAGTAATTATCTCGTAGATATATGAACTCCATTTCCTTTTTGCTATGTGATATTTCCTCCTTCCAATTGATATCACCATAATTAAAATCCCCCATAATAATCACTAAACCTGCACTAATTTGCTGATGCATTAATTCGATATCTTCCCCTGTATCCCCTGGCCTATAGCAGCATCCAACTGTATATTTGGTTGCGTTGGTCACTATTTCATACCAGACTGCCTCAAATGAACTCTCATTCACATGTCTATCATCTTGATATACTACTTTCTTTGGCTGCAACTCATCAGCTATCATCAACAGCACTCCTCCTCCTGTTCTATCTTCTCTATCCTCCCTGAAAATACTGTACCCATCACATTCAATTCCAGTGACCACATCTTCTGCTGACAGTTTCACTAATGCCTACAAGTTTTAGTGAGATTGCACTGACTAATGCCAAAAATTCTTCTCTTATTTCGAATGCTTCTTGCATTGGTATACAAAAATTGCAGATTCCCTCTAGTTCTTGTACCAGCTTTAGAACTGATATACAAGTCACTAATTTCAGTAGTCCCATGCCGATTTTTATCCCCTCTCTTCTGCAATTTATTCTGATATCTACAATACAATATTTATTCTTTCAATCTACACTCAACCTTTTCAATGTTAGTTTCCCTGCCCAATTACTTCAACTTGTTCAGAAAACAGTAACTTCTTCAATCGCTTATGTCCTTTCATGTTCAGATGCAGCCATCTCTAGCATACAACTGTCTTTTTCCTTCAAACACACTCCAGACATTAACAAATTCCAGACCTCTTTTTTTTGCACATTCTTGCAATCATATCATTCATTATCATCACTCGTCTACTTAACTCGGAATTGTCAAAACGAGGCAGCACACACACTATCATCCCATTGACACTTTTCCTCTTCACAATATCTAACAATGTTCTTAAATCTTTTGCTACCAGGTTTATACCACCACTCAGGTCATTTGTACCCACCATAACTATCATCTTGTCTGCATCATGCCCTCTCTTTATTGCTAAAGCCACTCTTTCTATTGTCCCACTAGCCAAGCACTCCTCATGCATACCACTCTCCATACCCTTAATCATAGAATCACCATATCAGTAAGGAGATACTTCCAGTATCTCCTTACTGAGCACTTCCAATTCCTCATGCAGAAGATGGTCATTTTTCATTTTCATGAACTCCCGCCAAAGTTCTTCCATTACGGTCCTGATGTCTGCTTCCATTCCTAAACGCTCCAGCCTATTCTGACACTTCTCACATACGTCGACATTTTCGTTCTTCTCATTTAGCCAGACCGACCACAAATCCTTGACATTCTTCGGCGCATACATGTAGTAGTTTTCGCAACACATCCAATGCGAAAAATCTAATGCTGAGCCAGCCTTTTGTGTAGAAGTAGCAGTCCTGCGCGCCGCTAACGTATGTTTCTTGTTGGATGCCATCTTTACACGTTGCTTACACTTGGATAAAGGATTAAACCAAGAATATAATTTCTTGGCATCTTTAATTTACATATACTTATATATACACACACACATATACAATAATAATATAAGAATAAAATTATGGAATGTAGATTATGCAGACAGGTTGAGTGTATAGGAGGAACAATATGATTGAGGTCTATAAATTTCTGAATGGGTGTTATTGGATATTGTCCGATGAAATTTTTTGTTATATGGAAGGTGGGGAGAGAACACTGGGCATCCTTGGAAATTAAGTTTGTTTTCGGTTAACAAAGGGGCAAGAGCTAGATTTTTTCTCTCTCAGTGAGCGAGTGAGTGGAATCGTTTATCTGTTGAAGTGTGAATACTTTAAGAGAAAGTATGGCAGCTGGTATTGGTGATGTATAGCCTTTCTCAATAAGAACTTCACTCTGTGGTGGTATCAGATAATAATAATAATTTGGAGTCTGTTTTGAAATAAAACATTGGATAAAATATACATACATTTCTGATACTTCAATTGAGTTGCACTATTTTTAGGAGAAATATCACATCTTGAAAGATCAACTATAATTTTTATGAAATTAGTTGAGTAATGAAATTACCTCATACACAGGCACACATATTGCATCAATGAAACGGACCTGCATTACTGGAAGCTGGTCTTTCTTTTCTCGATTCATCATATCCTGAAAACAGTACAAAGTTTTATGTAAAATGACTTTTAAAATAAATCTTCCATTGATGCAAAGCATTAATGTTACAACTACAGTGTCTTTGCTATCAATCTACATTAAATGTCTTAAAAAAGAACACGTTAAAGAACATCCAGTCACCAGAATTAGTAGTAGAAAGTGGTCACATTCAGATCCCACTGCAAACTTGGATGTTTTGTGAATGTCTTTAGGTGGTAGATGAATTTCACTAGCCAGTGCAAGGCTACTATCCTGTTTACTGGAAACCAGAAGTGGCTTGGAAAAACTTCCATCTTTAGTCTGATTTATCTAACCCAAGTCATGGGTGGGACTCATATTTAAAGAAATAATGATAAAATAAACATTCTTTTAACATTTATTTTAATGACAGAAAATTCAATTTGTTAATCGGCATTAGTTATTTTGTTTATTATATATATATATAAATATATATTTGAAAATTGTTCTGGATATATCATAGTATTTCTGGGCATGTTCATGCAACTATGATTTCATGAACCATTAAAGTGGCAATCATCATCCTTTCCTGGAAAAAATGCATCTTCATTATTATGATATTCAGACAAAATTTCTTTGCTCGTTTTCCATCAAACTTTTTCTTCCAAATTGGTGTACTATTTGTTATCTCACTAAATGTAATTCGTTTTCTATAATAGCTTAAATACATTAATCCTCTGTTACTTTTCACTGCCAATTTTTTCACAAAATACTTTTTTTTTTTGGTAATCATTCATGTCTCATTGTTTAAATGGCCAGATCAGCTTAACTTAGCTCTCTTTAACATTCTTAAACATTAGTAATGTCATTTCCTTTCTAATATGGTAGATTCTGCTTATTTCTACCATAAGTTATTGTTATCAGCCACTTCTTATAATCAAATAAAATTTCCAGATTGAAAAGCAGGATAACACATAATAAACCTATCGTTTAATGCTATCTGTTACTTGATCTGCTATGCATTTTATTATCACTCTTCCTTTATAAAATGAAATTTTTCACACTCGGAAATTCAGAATTAGTGTGAACTATGATGTTGTAACATCTTTCAATTTATTAGGTGGTTTAATTAGATGTAGATATTACAGCCCAGTTATTTATTAAAGCCAAGTTTAGTTGTTTATTAATTTTTTTTTCTAATGAAAACAATGGGAAGCTGCATACTCTGCTGGAGGAAGTAGGGAAGGCAAAAAAGAGTGCAGAGGCAGATAACAAGGATGATATTAGGGATATACAATGCTAGTTATGAGGATAGATTGAAGGAATGTGGATCGAAAATTTTTTCAGACAGAAGGAGAGGTGATATGACTGAGACATTTAAACTGATGAGAGGTAGTTACATACAGAGTTAACATTGGGGAATTCTTATGTTTGGTGGAACAAGGGGAAGGAACGAAGATAAGGAGCCATCCCTGGAAGTTGCAAAAGGAAGTCTTGAGTAAGAGGGTGAGGAGTGGTTTCTTTGCATGGAGGGTAGTCGACCTTAGAATGCAGTGCCTGATAGAGCAATGAGAACGTGAATGAGCTCAAGGTATTTTATAGAGTGGGCCTCCCATAATGGTGTTGTGACTCCACGGAGGTCCTAGATAAAGTGAAAGTGGACATGCAAAATCAGGGAAACTAGAGCTTTTAAAAGGGAAGCTGTTGAAGCTGACCTACAGGTATAGATAGCCTGTAGGTCAACCTACAGGCTATCTATCGATATATATTATAGATGGCCTGTAGGTTGACCAGTAACCATTATTGCAAGTACCATTCACCTTAAATATGTTAAATAAAAAAATAATACAGTTAAGACTTTTTTTTTTTTGAGTGACAGAGAAATATTGTCCATGTGTTTTAATTTATCTAAAATTTCTGTAAGCATAAAATTTAATTTCAATTAGGACTTTGATTAATTACATAATGCTACTCTTTTTCACCACACTATTACCAATGCTATATATACATACATACACACACAAAATGGATTCCATATTTTTCATTTTTGATAATTTATGTAGACCAACCATGTTAATAATTACTTTAATTTCCTGAAGTTTTGACCTTCAAAAGAGGTGTGATTGGCAAGAGATTGACAAAATCGTGTTTCCAATGCAAAAATTAATGATGTTAATGAGGGTATTAGATCACAAAATGGTAAAGTGAAAGAGTTGATTGTTTTAGCTGGAACGATTTGAAATTATTTGAAAATTTGAATGATTTGAAAGGAGAAAGTATGGATGAAAGAGGACATGAAAGAATTACTGGAAGTAGCAAAAGAAAAGAGTGAAGGAGTTAAGATAGTGAGTCTGTTGTAGCAATATGAAGGAGGGCCATAATGAGGAGTGACTTAATGCATAGGTTATGCAGGAGGAGTGGTGTGGAGTGAGTTTGATGGGCAGAAGGACTTATACAAGAAATGGTTTGCATCTGAATGGATTTGGTGTTCAGAATCTGGAAAAAGTGTTGTTGAATGAAGTGAAAGTGGACATGCAAAATCAGGGAAACTAGAGCTTTTAAAAGGGAAGCTGTTGAGTGGATATACAGACATCAGTGAGGCAGTTGAGTGTATGTGTGTAAAATGCCTAAGTTAATACCACTGGTAACAAACCAGAATGGGAGAGTTAGTATAAAGTGGTCAGCCTAAGGGGCTTTTTTACTTTCTGTACACTAATACCAGGAGCATTTGGAACAAGGAGGGGGGGGGGGATTTTTAGCATGAGTTAGTTCACCCTGGCCAAAGGTTATTGGCATTAGTGAGACTGGCTGAGAGAAGATGATATAGTTAGGAGGAATAGAATATG
Source organism: Typopeltis vanoorti (assembly GCF_054136105.1). Taxonomy (NCBI): domain Eukaryota; kingdom Metazoa; phylum Arthropoda; class Arachnida; order Uropygi; family Thelyphonidae; genus Typopeltis; species Typopeltis vanoorti. Next base: position 64,422,798 of record NC_143562.1, on the reverse strand, counting down.
AAGAGTATAATGTGTTAGAGGGAAAAGAATGGGGTAAAGGAGTATTACTGATGATAGCTAAGAACTGCAACCAAAGAGAGTAGAAGTTCCAACTGCAGGCCAGTGAAAATAGCATATTTGAGGCTATCTGGTGTGAAGAAGCCAGCAAAACAAAATATACAGTTGGAATTTTCTGTAGACCAGGGGATGAAAAAGATTATGGGGATATTATGTATTGACAAATAAGGTCAAAGAATGGAGGGCAGTAATTACATGAGACAGCATGTGATGGAATATACTATACTAGGGGTTTGAGAGTGCTAGTGAGGTAATTACATCTGAGAATTTGTCTATAACTAATATGACCACAATTACTGCCAAATGGTGAGAGCGATCATATGGTCTTGTCATGGGAGGTGGCTAAATGTGAAGTTAATACCCTTCGTAACGGTTTCAATCTTTATTAAGGTCTCATCAGTGGGAGCCAGACCCAGAGGTGGTGATACTAAGGCAGAAGCAATGGAGAAGTCATATTTACCTATATGAGTTGCCAAAAGGTGCCATCTTATTATTAAATTACTCTGGATTTAGAGAAAAATGTTGAAGTTTTTTTTTTTCCCCACACTTGGTTAGACTATAATAAATTTAGTTTAATCCTTTATCCAACAAGTGTAAGCAAACAAAGTTTGTGTCCGAAGTATCTTCATAATGGGAAATACTGAGACAAGGAATGATGAGAGCTTGGTTCACCTTTACCACGAGTTGCTTCAGTCCTGAAGATACTTCAGGTGCAAACTTTGTTTGCTTACACTTGGATAAAGGATCAAACTGAATTTATTATAGTCTAACCAAGTGGAAAAAAAAAAAACTTCCAAGTATTGACAAGCTTAGAAGATTGCTTGGATCAGCACCACGGCATGTGAAACTGCAAGGGTTGGATGTTGATAGTACATGGGAAGTGGTAAATTAGTGTTCGAGAGAAATAATAGCAGACTGCATAACTAGAGTTAGGAGAGTAAATCAAGTGGGAGTTAAATGGATGAATATCATCATTAAGTTCAAAAAAAGAAAAAAATTGTGGAGGTAATTCATGGTGAAAGGTGAGCAGCAGGCACACGAGCAGTACAAAGTGCAGGCTAGACGAGTAACCAGTGTGGTAAGAAAGGCAAAAGCAGTGTATGAAAGGAAATTAGCAGTGCAGGCCAAAGATAATCCCAAACAGTTCTTTTGATATGTCACAAGTAAAAGGAAGAAGGTTTATGGGAGAATGATTTTAATGAATGCTGATGGTAGGGAGGTAACAATCACTTGAAATAGTAGAATTGTTAAGTGAACACTTGGCAAGAGTATATCATCCGGGTGGAGATATTGCAGTAATGAAAGAGGCAAAGGCTTCAATGGGAACAGAGGTAAATGAAATGGAAGTACATAAATGGTGGGCTTCGGTAGTGTAGCGTTAATGGTGTGTGCTTGTTAAGAAGAATGACCTGAGTTCAAATCTGAGCATTTCTTCTCAGGTTTTTTTCCTCTTAATACCGAGTTAGTCGGTCTCGGGCCGAGGCTGTGAGGGTTTCCCCCTCACGCACAGACAAACCGACCATAGAACACACACAATTACAGACAAGTACACCATCAACAAAGCTGTTCAATTTACTTACCTGAAAATAATTCTGTGATTTTAGTTTTTAAGCCGGCCTGGTTGGCCAAGTGGTTAGCTTATCCGCTCTCCAGCCAAAAGGCTGCAGGTTCGAACCCCACCATGGGCATGGATGTTTGTGATTGTCTGTGAAATTGCTAGTGGTGATGCTGAGCGGTAGATGGTGTTGGTGTAGTTCATTGTAGTTGGTGGAATGAGCGAGTGGTGTAGACAGAGTTGTAGAGTAGGTACCCTCCCTCGATGAGTCTTTGGACTCCCTGGAGGTGTCGCGTAATAATAATAACATATTACAGGACTTTAAAGTGAAAACAGCTATGGGATCAGTTCAAGTTTTACATTAAGGTACTAGGCAATTATCGGTGCCTTTGACTACATTGTTTAATCTAAGTCTTGGCTCTGGGATAGTCCAAAAGGGTTGAAAAAAGGAGGAAATAGTTCCATTTCATAATGGAGGCTCCAAGACTGATGTAAAATTACCAACCTAACAGCATATCAGGAGTTGTTGTCAAAGTACTGGAGAAGTTGGTCAAGAGCAAAATACAGGCATGGACAGACGGACATAGGATACTGTATGGGGGAAACATGGGTTTTGTGAAGGGTAGGTCATGCCTTAGTAACTTGCTCATGTTTTATAATACAGTGATAGGTGGACTTTACAAAAGCCCTTGACGGGATACCACATGGAATTCTAATCAATAAACTGCAGCACATGGGGATGAATATAGGATTGGTGAGGTGGATAACAGGGTGCTTGATAGAGAGATATCAGAGAGTAGTTTATTCAGGAGTTGAGTCCAGAAGGCCTGTGTCTAGAGGCATGCCAGATGACTGTTCTTGGGCAGCTACTGTTTCATTCGTATATTAATGATATAGAAAAGGATCTGAGAGGAACTGTTCAGGTGTTTGCTGATGATGCAAAATTGGGTAGAGCAGTACTTAATACAGATTATGTTAAAATTTTGTAAGATGATCTGAATAGACTGGCAGTCTGGGCAAAGAAGAATGGATGTCAGTTTAATGTGGCAAAGTGTAAAGTTATGCATTTTGGGGTGAAAAGATTGCCAGCTGCATATCACATTCAAGGCCATCGTCAGATTAGATCACACCATGAGGCAAACAATTAAATATCGCCACTTATGGATTATAAGACGAAAATATAAGAAAATTTCCAATTGTTATTTTGTTTTTATTACAAGAGAAACATTAATGCAAAATTATTACATAATAATACTAATTAAATGTTTGCTCTACAGGGGGATAGCACACAATAAGACTGTTTTTAAGTCATCTAAATTTAAATTATAAGCCATGTCTGCCTCTTATGACCAATCAATCACTGCTGTTCGCAAATAATTTTTAATCAGTTTAAGCTTGAAAAAACTTCTTTCCACACTTGCTAAGCTAACAGGAATTGTTAGCGTAGAGACGCCGCCTACTGCAATATGGCTGAACGAGCGCCCTTATTAAGCAGCGCCGTGAGGCAGGCTGCCTCTATGCTACACCCTGTCAACGATACTGATCACACTGATGAAACTGTAGTCCAAAAAATGATCAGGTCAGAGATTTGGGAGGATTGGTGGATAAGGAGTTGAAGTTTAGAGGGCACATAGCGAAAGTGGCTAAAGCAGCTCATCAGATTACTTGGTTACTTAAGAATACTTAGATGAGCAGAGACAAGCAGGTTATTATTCCTCTTTATCGAGCCTTGATAAGACTCCCATCTTGACTACTGCACGCAGATCTGGGCACCAGGGTTTCTAGGTAATGAGGAGGTGGTGGAGGGGATCCAGAGGCAAGTGACCAAGTTGGTAGCATTTCTATGGAATGAACCTTACAAAAACAGGTTGAAGATTTGTGAGTTACAGAAATCAGTTGACAGGCAGAGAAGGGAGTGGCATGATTGAGACATGCAAATTACAGAAAGGTTTTTCCAAGATTAATACATAGGAAATATTTCAGAACGGGTCTGGTGGTGGGAGAACTAGTCACCATCCTTGGAAACTGTGCAAGAGTGTAGTTATTAAGGGTGTTAGAACTAGATTTTTGTTTGGAGAGTGGTGAATGAGTGGAATAGGTTATCTATCTATTGTCATCCAATGTCTCATTCATCAGTGGCACACGCAGAGAGAGGGGGGGAGCAAAGGGGGCCCTGGGCCCCCCCAAAAAAGGGAAAAAACACTAGAAAATTTTTCAAAAATCTTTTCCTAATTAAAATTCATTTTTTTTTATGTTGTGTCTTCTATTTCTATCTCTATATTTCAACAGAAAATGGCTGCTGATGATAAATAGTTTGTGGGGGTTTAACCCATAACTGGATAAAGTGGATGAAATACTTGCCCACCTTAGGACTTTTCATGGATCAAAACATGAGTGGCATTTTGTCTTTTATCATGTAATTACCCTCCTCCACCATTAAACCCTTAATGGCAATTGTGGAGCCATTACTCAATTATCTGTAACACAGCAACCTTTGTGTCACTTGAGTTAAAGTATCCTGTGTTACTTGGAATTTTCTTCACTGTCCTTGGATATTTGAACTTTTTGCTGGTCAATATATTTCTTGTCTTTCCCAAACATCAAATAAAATTTCATATGTAAAAATAATCCATTCTGAAATGTGTGAAGAGATCACCTTAGCAATGAATTTACATTTACACTGGTGTCCAAAACCTAAGGATGAACTACATTTTTATCTATATATAAAAAAAATGTCCAAGACTACAGCCAAATGTGGACATAACTTTATTGCCAGCATACTAATAAATTATATTACACAAAAAATGTATTATAAATTTCATAGAAATTAAATTGCAATATATTTTTAGCAAAAGTTACAAATCGCCTAAGGAGGTAGTTAAGGAATTAATGTACAGCTTACAGGAAACTATGTGGAGAGACATTTCAGTATAGAATATGTCCACCCCAAACTGCAATACAGCTCTCACAATGTAGTACCATGCTTATCACCAAGTGATTCAGGAGTTCTTGAGGCAAACTGACACACTTCTCTTCCTTCAGAGCAAGGATAAGACCTTGTTTGTTTTCTGGAGGGGAATTTCAAGCAGCGATGCATCTCCCTGTTGCATCCCAAACGTGTTCTATAGGGTTGAGATCTAGGGAGCATGCTGGGAACTCACTTTGATGTGAGTTCCCAGCTCTTCATTTTCAAAATGAATTCTTCATTTACAGCACCACAGAACAATCTAACGTGACGTAGTAGAACTTTGTTGCAATATCATTCAGTCTTAAGTGCCTTTTTCCAGCACTTAGCTTGGTGCATGAATTAAGCATGATGCCTCTTCACACCATAACCCACCATATCTATTTCTTTCATGAGCATTCTTGGGATGGTAAGCAGTACTACTTTCACACCAGATCAAGTGTCATCTAGAATTGAAGGAAAGACTAAAGCGACTCATCTGTAAAGAGTACATTAGCCCATTGGTGTCTTGTCCAATGTTTATGGATACAACACTGCCTGAAACATCATCTACAATGAGCTGTGGATAAAGGAATGCTGACTACAGGCCTTCATGTGCACCAGTGCTTGAATAGAGCAGACTTGCAAGCTGACCTGCCATGGTGTGTCAATTATGTTTTACATTTATAACAAAAAATCTGTCTTCATGCTCCATGGTAGAACGAGGGTGACCTTTTTGCAAAGGTCTGGAACACATTTCATTGGTTTGAAATGCTGCCCCGAGCCTGGATACAACACTATGTGAGATTCCAAACTATCTTACAAGATCAGTAATTCTGTGATCTTCTTCAAACTTTCTAAATTCTTCCCTGAATGAAATCATCTATACTCTTTTTTCAGGTTATCTTGGAAGTAGCGGAAAAAGCTACATTTCCGGCTTTTCTTATCACTCGTACTATAGGCTTATTACGCTGCATAAAAAAGTTCCTTAATTTTTTTATGTTATCACATCGTGTGGTACTTTGTATATAATTATTTCACTACTTCCTTACTTGCCAATGTTAGAATTATACGTTTCATACCATTAAATTGTTACAGGGAACTTATTTCTGGATTCTCCCCCATGTTTAGGATAAAGCCAGAGGTCGTCGGAGGCCACATGAGAGATAATTGCATTTTCCAAAAATCAATTCCCTGTAACAATTTAATGGTACGAAACATATAATTCTAGCATCGGCAAGTAAGGAAGTAGTGAAATAATTATATACAAAGTACCACACGATGTGATAACATAAAAAATTTAAGAAACTCTTTTATGCAGTGTAAGCCTATAGTTACGAGTGGTAAGAAAAGCTGGAAATGTAACTTATTCTGCTACTTCCAAGATACTCTGAAAAAGAGTATAGATGTCTTTTGACATTATAAACATCCAACTCTGCAACTTTATTCCTTCACAAAAAGAGCTTCCTTCAAACACAATTTGCTTAGCACAGACTTCTTGCCTTTTATCCTGCTGAGTGCTGCCACGTGACCCCTTATGCATGAGTTAAAATTTTGAATGTGTACCTACTTTCTACTTGAAATCGTCAATTATACAAATTGCCGCAAGTTAATGCATCTGAATTTGTGGTTTTACAATCTTCAGAAATAGTGTTTGTCTAGGTTTTGGAGACCAGTTTATTTAGTAACAGTAAATTTATCATCTTTATTCTTCAAATCAGTGCAGTGAAACAAGACAGTTTGACTAAATTTAACACACATGAACCACAGTAGTAGGTTTTTTTATTACGTAAATGTTTCGTCCTAGGTATCTTAGGATATCATCAGTACAGTAGACCAATACTAGGAATGACACAAAGGATAGGGCGCGTACGTACAATGGAATCCAAATTGCATGCAGTGGCGCATTGCGGCCTGAACTTAAATTAACATTAAATTACAGTTAAGTTATTTTTACACAATTTGCCATGCTTTAGGAATGACAAGAACACCATTGCGGTTTAGATTTGGTCTGTGAAATAGGGCTTCAGCACTTTCTTTATATAAGCGTTCATATTTATATGAAGATCTGTGTAGGAGTTTTGTCTTTTCCCAGTGGATCTTCAACTCCATGTTGAGCGAGGCCTGATTTTTGCGGTTTGATGAGGTGGATATGGTCTTGATGTTCCGAAATGCATTTAAAAACTGATCTGCCTATCTGTCCATAATAAGAGAGTTTACAGGAGCATGGAACCTCGTATACACCAGGTAGTAGCATAGGTGAAAGTTTGTCTTTGGGCGAAAGGTAACAGGTTGTGGATCTGGTTGATGGGTTTGTAGGTGCAGCAAGATTGTATTTCTTCATAATTTTAGAGAGCCGTTCGGATCATATAATCAAGACAGTTTATGTTCTTTCATTTTAATGACAATAAGACAAAATACTGTGTTGGTACTTCAAGAAGAGGATAACATTCGGGATCTTGAATTATGGTAGATGGATTAAAGTTCCATGAGCACACTGTAAGTGTTGCAAAGATGGCACGTTGTATTACTGTTATGATAAAAACTACATTGAATACAATGCTATGTGAGATTCCAAATTATCTTCAAGCTCTCTAAATTCTTCTCTGAATGAAATGGCATCACTACATATGGACTGTTGTGCTCCAATTTGGTCATCTCATATTCCTTGTGATGTGGAAACTCTAGAGAGGGTCCAAAGATGAATGGCCCAAGAGATATGAGGATTCAGCAATGTTGAGTCCTTTGTTGGGAATCGGGAGGTTGTGGAGAGGATTTAGAGATGAGTGACCAAACTGGTGAAAAGTCTGTGGAATGTTCCCCATGAGGATAGATTGAGGGTGTATGCATTGCAGTTTAGCTGACAGAGGAAAATGGGATATGATAGAAACCTATAGCTTACTAAAGGGGAGTAAGCAAAAAATGAGGGGTCACACTTGGAAGCTTCTAAGAGTGTAGTTAGTAAGGGTGTGTGGACAAAGTTCTTTTCTTGGAGAGTGGTGAATGAGTGGAGATAATAGAGATGCCAGAGGTAGTTGTGAGTGTCCCAGCAGTGAATAGGTTTAAGGAGATGTATGATAAGTATTGTGCTAATAAACAGAGTGGGTCTCCCATTACGAGTCTCTTTTGACTCTATGAAGTGCCCATATAAATAATAATATGCTAGAGACCTTCAAGTTAATTAAGGGATTCTACCAGATTAACACAGAAGGAATTATAAAAAAGAGTGGATGTTCAGATGAGATGAATGAAAGGCCATCCTTGGAAGTTGTATAAAGATGTCCTGAAGAAGCATAAAAATATTGGAGCTTCATCTTTGCCCAGGTTATCCTTTTCAGCTTGCATGTTGTTTCTTTATTCACCAAGTTCCTTTAGATGAAGCACTTAACTTCCTCGAGCAAGATTTTCCAGCTGAAATAATCAGCTTATTTGACATTGTCATTCATTCTTCACTTGCCAAAATAAAGTTTACCAACAAATTGAGAGCACATCAATGGATAGTCCTCTTTCTTCCATACCTACTTCATGGAAAGATTTGAACAACTTATGCTGAATAACATCCTTCCTAAGCTGTCTTATGGTACAGATATGTTCATAATGTTTTTTTTTTGTGGTTTGGCACAGGTCCTGTACAGACCTCCAAAAGTTTAATCAGTTAGATCAACAATCTTAGCCATCTTATCCAGTTCACTGTTGATTTAGAAGAGAACAGTTGGATTGCTTTTTTAGATCTATTACTTTGTCAACCAGATGGTAGCCTTCACTGCTCAGTATTCAGAAAGAAACCATATACTGGACTTTACATTCATCCTCTTTCACACCATTGTAACGGTCAAAAATCTGATGCCGTTAAGACGAGTACATCGAGCACACTCTCTTTGCAACATTGAATTGCTGCCCTCCTAAGAAATAAATCACATCAGGTCCTTACTAATGGTTTTACCAAATCATACGTCAACAAGATAATTAATAATTATAGTTTCCTTATCATTTGCCTCTCATCAAAAGAGGAGTAATACAGAGATGGTCTGTCGTGTCACCATTCCCTATGTTAAAGGCATCTCAGAAGGTTTAGCCAAGTTACTTAGATCTGTTGACCTACAAATGTCCTTCTGTCCCATTAACAAGATGTCTACTTTTCTAGGTTCGGCTAAAGATAAATGTCTGCCTTTACACCCCCATAAAGTATGCTATCACTACCAGATACAGAGTTCTTGAAAGAAAATTAAGGTTCTTTAAAAAGTAATAATCTTTTAGAACATTTATATAAAGAGAGTTGTGAGACCATGCTACATCAACTGAATCTAAATAGAAATGATTAACTTAAATTATCCATCTTATGGGAAATTGTTGTTCTTCACAATTTGAAATAAATAAAACAAATATTGCAGTATCTGTCGAAGCAGATACTTGTAATACTGGACTGTTTCTTTGCACTCTCAATAGTCAGTTGTTCAGCTGTTTGCTGAAATTATCCTAAGTTTCACAAATACTTTTTTTTTTTTTTGCTGGGTTTCTATTTCAAAATAGAAACCCAGCATTAGATATCCAGTATTTCTAATTATCTTAGAAATATTGGATAATAATCCTCGTAGCTCAAGGAAAAGGCTAAAAGCATAGATTATTTTTGCTGCTATTAAGAAAGAAAGGAAAGGCACTCAACCATTTGTAACATCTTGTTTGTTTCCAATTGTTTAATTAGCAGACATCTTAAACAGAAATACCGATTTCTTTTACAGGCTGATGTAATATTTATGTCAGAATAATTTCTTAATTTATAATAATCACAGTTTGTCTTATTAATGAAAAATTATAAATTATCTGATATTATCGTAGAAAGAAAGGATTTAAATTTAAAAAAATGTGTGTGGTGTGTGTGTAATATAGGCACTCAGCTATTTTTTTTTATTTCTTTGGTGTGTGTGTGTGTTGGGGGTATCCACCTATTCAACTTATAATTTATTTTCAAAACCATTAATTTACAAGACAATTGAGAACATATACCCATATATTTTTGGGTAAAATAGTAGTAAGAGAAGAGCTACTTCAAATATGCCACTTATCTAAACTAGCAGTAAATGTTTTCAAATGTGCAATGATTTCTTTATGCACTGCAAGAAAATACCAAATAATGATAATAAGAAAACGTGATTGTTTTTTTCAGAATGAAATATTATTTACAATTCTCTCTGATTTGTTCAATCATCAAGACTTAGCTCTGACAAATTTCCAAGAGAGTGGAAAGAGAGTAAGATAGTTCCATTACATAAAGGTGGTTCAAAGACAGAAGTAGCAAACTACAGACAAATAAATATAACAGGAGTGGTTGCTGAAGTATTGGAAAAGTTGGTTAAAGGTAAAATCCAACAGTGGGCAAAATAGCACTGTAAACTTTGTCTTGGTAATGCATTCACATTTCATATGGCTACAAGATGATACCACTGGACTTAGCAAAGGCATATGACAAAATACTACATGGAAAACTGCTACAAAAGTTGGAGCAGATGGGAATGGACATGAAGCTAGTAGCATGGATGGGAGAGGACGGTGACTGACAGACAGACACTGCAGAGTAGTATAGTATATGCTGGAATGCAATCCAGGAGAATGAGGGTGACTAGTAGAGTACCTCAGGGTTCTGTACTAGAGCCACTACTCTTTAGTTTGTATATCAATGATATAGGGAAATATTTTTAGGGGGAGGGGGATATTCAGTATATCCTTCGGGGTGATTTAAATAAATTGACATTGTGGACAAAGGATAATGATTGTCAATTTAATGTTGCTAAAGGCAAGGATATGCACTTCAGGTTGCAAAAGTTGCATATGATGTATCATAATGATGGTACTGGATTACAGGAAATTGATGAGGCTAGGAAATTGGGGATAATGGTGGATAGAGAGTTAAGTTTAGAGGTTATAATGCAAAAGTTGGTAAAATAGCTCTAAGGATTACTTGGATGTTTTTCAACATTCAAGTAATCCTTTGAAAAGAACCTTCATTAGAAAGCTATGATTTGACCACAGATTTGATCACGTGAGTTTCTTGGGGATCAGGAGGTGGTACAGAGGATTCAGAAATGAGTGACCATGCTGATGACAGGTCTGTGGAATTCTCCCTATGAGAGGTTAAAGGTGTTTAATTGATAGGCAGAAAAGAGGGGACATAATAGAAACTTATAAGATATTAAAGGAATTCTATAAAATGGATGCAAAGGAAATTTTTCAATATATGACAAATTTGTCAGTGAACTAAGGTCCATCTGTGAAAATTGTGTAAGAGTGTGTGGACCAGATTTTTTGCATTAGAGAGAATGAATGGAATGGGTTGCTAGAATTAGTTTTGAGCTCCCTTACAGTGAATGAGGTTAAGGAGAGGTATGTGTGTATACAGGTTTTGTGTGTATACTGGTTGATCAAGACCATGTTGGAGAACTTTTAATTAGTTTAATGTTGAGAAATGTAAAGTTATGCATTTTGGGATAAATAGATTACAAGCTGTGTACCACTTTGTTGGCACTATACTCCAGAAAATGGATGAAGCTGGAAATTTAGGGGTAGTGATAGACAGAGAGTTTAAGTTTAGAGGACATATTGCTAAAGTAACCCATAAAATTACTTGGCTATTGAAGGACACATTAACAAGTAGCGATAAGGAAGCTATTATTCTTCTATATAAGGCCTTGATATGCCCACATCTGCATTACGGTTGCTCAAGTTTGGTCCCCTGGATTTCTTGGGAGATGAGGAAGCAGTGGAGAGGATTCAGAGGCAAGTGAATGGTGAGTGTCCCTATGAGAATAGATTGAAAGTGTGTGGATTGCAGAAGTTGGTCGATAGGAGAAAAAGAAGGGAAACATTTAAGTTGCTTAAAGGGTTTTATATAATAGATGCATGCAGGGGAAATGTTTTAGCACTTGGCTAGAGGAACCAAAACAAGGATCATCCCTGGAGGTTGAATAAAAGTGTGGTTAGTAGGGGTGTGAGGACTAGATTTTTTGCTTGGACAATTGTGAATGAGTGGAATGGGTTGCTAAAATCATTTGTGAGTGCTTTGTCTAATTAATAGGTTCAAGGAGAGGTATGATAGATTGTGTGGATAGATTGAGTTCCTGCGATGAGTCTCTGGACTCCATGGAGGGGTCCATATAATAATAATTAGATGTGTAAAAAGGCTTATGTGTTCATTGTACATGTCGATTAATTTTAACAATATAGATGAGAACATAGACTGATAAGAAAATAACTATTTATTAACTTATTGCTGATATTTTGTTAGTATTCTATCCAGCATCTTCAGAGCACAAAAACAGTTTGTTACAGTACACAAAACAACAATCTGGTATAACAATGAGACTCTATTCTTCTCTTCCATCTAAGATGGCTTGAGCCTCCATTGGGCAGGATCTTCCAGTTTTCTCTATTCCTTGCTTTTTGAAAAAGTTCATTATAAGTTCTACATCCTGAAATGTTCTTTATCGATTTCAGCCAGGTGATTCTTGGTCTCCCAGGTCTTCTTTTAGTTAAAAGTATTTATTAGGATGTTAGGTAGTCTGTCTGCATCCATGCATATAGCGTGGCCAAACCATCTCGGTTGTTTTCTAATATTGTCTTCTTATACGATAATTCTTGTCTAACTGTGCTATTTGTTTTCTTTTCTATCCAACCTTGCTTTATTTATTTTCTTTAAGCATTTCATTTCAAATGCTAACAGTTTTTTTTCCTCTCTTTCTTAATTGTCCATACTTCTGCTCCATAGATAACGGTTGGTATGATTACTGATTCATATAGTTTGATTTCGGCTTGTTTAGATATCTTGTTGGTTTTCCAGATTTTCTGTAATTTTTCCATGGTGGTCCATCCTATTGCTATTCTGTGTTTGATTATTCCAAGTGCATCTATTGTTTCGGTTAGTTTTGATACAAGATATATGAAGTTATCTACTTGTTCAATTTGTTCTCCATTTAGGGTGACTGAAATGTTAGTTTTGTTCCTCCCTATTTTCATCACTTTTGTCTTTTGTATATTTATTACCAGTCATATATTTTACAGGTTTCGTTTAGTTTGTTTATAAATCTTTGTAGTCCATTTGGAGTTCTTGCAATAAGAACAAGATCATCTGCATATTCGATATTACAGGTAACCCTCGTATAACATGGATGTTAGGTTCCATAGAAATGCCGCGTTATATAAATTGCGATTTGTGAAACTCAGATTACATAGAAAAAGTAGGGTTACGTTCCGAAATCTTTTTTATTAAATTATATAAACAACCATGACATACCCGAAAAAATATTTTTTTATTTAATTCTTGTAATTCATGTAAGTTAAGAAAACAAACTATGAAACAAATATTATACATTTGTTTAAACTTATATGTATAAACTTATTAAAATATAAATTGTACATAAACTTTATTGCTCATAATGCATAAATGTTTTAGACAAAATAAAATAAAGTGCATATTTTAATCGGCATCACTGTCTTCAAAACGAAATGTTCGTTTTGAAGACAGTGATGAGTCTGCTCATGGCCTTGCTGTGGCTTGTGCATATTTTAATGCACAAGTCACAGCAAGGCCGCTCGTAAATAGATCTTCTCTATATACGAGTGGCCGAATGTTGTCATCACTTGAAACCTCTTGGACATCATTTGTATAATTCTCTTTGCATACTTCGGCTGGTTTAGTTATCAAGAAGTGAGTAATAAGACCTTGCTTACCACTATGCTGCAATTTTTTATTAAGTTCATATTAGCTATGTGGCCAGTAGGAGGAGAAATGACTGTGAAAGAATGATATTGTGGGATAAAAATGGGAATAGAGTGACTGATGCAGATGACATAGTGGAATTGTTCAATGAACACTTTATTGGAGTATTTCCTCCTAGAGGAGTCAGTTTTAATGCTAGAGGGATAGGGCAGGTTCGAGGTTTAGAGGTACAGGAGAGTGTGTTTCAGATACCGAGTACTCTGGATGTCAGTAAAGCTTTGGAACTGGATAGTATTTCACCACGATTTTTGAGAGAATGTGCTAGGGAACTGACAGTTTCCTTGACCTGGCTTTTCAATGAAAGTCTGGATGCAAGAAAGGTGCCCAGGGAATGGAAGGAAGGTAAGATAGTGCCATTGCATAAGGGTGGTAACAGACTGGAAGTGTCTAATTATAGGCCAGTTTGTGTGTCATCAGTAGTTGTTAAGATCTTGGAGAAAGTAGTGAGGGACCATATACAGCATTGGGCAGATGAGAGTAAATGTTATCTGTGAGAGTCAACATGGATTTGTGAAAGGGCACTCTTGTTTTAGCAATATGCTAGCCTTTTATAATAAATTTTTAAATTAAGGGGATATAAAATCCACATTGTTTCAAAACTGAATAAGAAACTCAAAGATTGGAATCGAATCAGAGAGTTTCATGCCGAATATAGTAAACTATAAAGTACGGCAAACACTAGCATGAGCTAATGCAAGTGACCCTAGTACACAGTACAATATCGGACAACTCGTTGCAAAGGTGGGGAAAGTTCAGATCGCTATTCTTAGGTATTTTCCATAATGTAAAAACACATTTCCTAGGAAATGTATGCTGTTATTACATTATGGAGGGAGGTCACTACCCAGACCGGTTTCAGCCTTTTTTGAGGCTTCATCAGTGAGTAGCTAGACCATAATACCAAAGTGTATAGCGAAAAGAACTTATATACTCTGCTATACGAGTTTCCAAAGAGGTGCAACCATTAAGTTACTTAAATATAAAGAGCTAATAAGCTTCATTTCGGCGATATAAACAATATTTTAAATTAAGGGGATATAAAATCCACATTGTTTCAAAACTGAATAAGAAACTCAAAGATTGGAATCGAATCAGAGAGTTTCAAATACGTAAGAATAGCGATCTTGTCCGATATTGTACTACGTACTAGGGTCACTTGCATTAGCTCACGCTAGTGTTTGCCGGTACTTGATAGTTTACTATATTCGGCATGAAACTCTCTGATTCGATTCCAATCTTTGAGTTTCTTATTCGGTTTTGAAACAATGTGGATTTTATATCCCCTTAATTTAAAATATTGTTTATATCGCCAAAATGAAGCTTATTACCTCTTTATATTTTATAATAAAGTTACAAGTTTCCTTAGATGAGGGAAAGGCATATACTGCAATTTTCTTAAACTTAGCAAAGGCATTTGACAGGGTGCCACATGATAAGCTGATATTTAAGTTGCAGCACATGGGTCTGGATGTCAGATTGGTCAACTGGATTCAGGATTGGCTGTCTGATAGGTATCAGAGAGTTATGTATGGTGCAGCAGTTTCAAGGAGGAAGAGGGTTACAAGGAGTCCCATAGGGCTCAGTACTAGGACCTATATTGTTTAACCTTTATATCAATGACATTGCCAGTGGATTACAAGGGGATATTCAGTTGTTTGCAGATGATGTTTAGCTGGGAAGGATTATTAGTAATAGTGCAGATGTGGTAGCCCCTGCAAGAGGATTTGAATAAGCTAGATAGACGGGCAAATGAATAGGGGTTTCAGTTTAATGCAGCAAAATGTAAGGTCTTGAGGTTTGGGACACATCAATGGGAATGCTGCATACTGTATGGGAGGAGTTAAAATTGGAGGTTAAAATTGTTGATAGAAACCCGAAATTTAGGGGACATATTGCAAAGGTAGTGAAGGTAACACAAAGCATTGCTGCAATAATGAGAAGAACACTGACCTGCAGAGATAAAATGGTTATCATTCTGTTGTATAAGACCCTGATCAGACCACACTTGGACCATTGTTCTCAGATTTGGTCACCAGGATTTGAAGGGGATAAATTAACTGTGGAAAGGGTACAAAGGCGGATAACAAAGATAGTTATAGGGATCGGCTGAGGGAATGTGGACTGCAGAGTTTGGTGGATAGAAGGAGAGGTGATATGATTGAGACTTTTAAACTGTTGAAAGGTGGTTATAGGGTTGACACTGTGGAGTTCTTTCGCTTGGTTGAACAGCGGGAAGGAGTGATGACAAGAGGCCATCCCTGGAAGTTTCGAAAGGAAACTGTGAGCAAGAGAGTGAGGAGTGGTTTCTTTGCATGGAGGGTGGTTGAACCATGGAATGCATTGCCTGATGAAGTGTTATGATAGACTGTGTTTCTTAGGGGGGGGAACCTCCCCTCGATGAGTCTTGACAGACTTTAGGTTCTTAGGAAGGACCTCCCCTCCCACGATGAGTCTTTTGACTCCATGGAGGCTTCCCTATTGAGTGTTCCTGGTAAGATATATGCAAGTATACTTGAGAAACAGTTGAGAAGAATTGTGGAAGAAAAGCTTGGTGAAGAATAAGCTGGAGTCATGCCAAATAGAGGCTGTCAGGATCAGATCTTCACTTTATGACAAATAGTGGAGAAATCATGGGAATATAACAAAGATCTGTATTTAAGTTTTGTCGATTTGGAAAAGGCATATGACAAGGTGCCAAGAGAGAAGCTATTCAATACGCTACAGTTATATGGTGTCTATCAAGCAATACTTAGTCTTTATTTGTGTTGTAAGTCAGCAGTTAGAATTGAAGGAAGTACAGGAAGATGGTTTAATGTTAAATCTGGTGTGAGACAAGGATGTACATTATCTATATGGATCACATTATGAAGGAAAGTGGTATTAAACATGATATCAAAATTGGAGATGTTAATGTCAGCTCTTTGCTTTATGCGAATGATGTTGTACTTCTAAATAAATCCGCTATAAGTCTGCAAGATTCTCTGACTAAATTGAATAACTGTTGTAATAGATATGGTATGAAGGTCAGCAATAAAAAGAAAATGAAAATAGGCAGAATCATTGAAAATGTCAACTGTGTTGTGAATGGAGAACCCGTGGAACAAGTAAAACATTTCAGCTACTTAGGCACGATTTTTAGTGAAGATGGTAAATTAAATATGGAAATAGACAACAGAATCAACAAAGCTGGTATGGTAGGAAGTCAATTGAATAAATTCATATGGAATAAGAGAGAAATTAGTCGGAACACTAAATTAGCTGTATACAAAACAGTGTTCAAACCAGTTTTAACTTAGGGATCTTAGAGCTGGGTCTGAAGTAAAACACTTGACCAAAGACTAAAGTCCGCAGATATGAGAGTCCTGAGAAAGATTAGGGGCGTGAACAGATTGCATCAATGGCAATATCATATTAAAAACGAATATATTAGGAAAGAACTTGACATTGTCAGCATCCAGGAATGCGTCAGCAGAGCTAATCTCAGGTGGTATGGTCACTTAAACAGAATGGGCGAGGAAAGATTAGCAAAACAAGTGTTCTCTGCGAGGTTGGCAGCAAAATGACCCAGAGCAAGACCAAGATATAGGTGGATTGATATGGTACAAAGTGCTTTAAATGATAGAAATATAAGATCTGATAATGTTGGAGTCTTGACAAGTAACAGACTGATTTGGAGGAAAATTGTAGATAGGAAATTAATAATGATGTAATTTTTTTCATGTAGTACTATCATATCCTGTACACTCCTTGAGGGTACATGGCAGGAATTTGATGATGATGATAATAACATGGAGCTAAACAAATGTCCAATTGTCTCGTGAATTTTCCGGAGCACTCCTTTGAGGGATCATTATCCGTAAAATAGCTTCCTAACTTTCTTGCCAAGTCCAATCCTGCTAATTTCTTTAAATTGAATTCTTTAAACGGATTAATCGCAATCAGAATCTTCGGCAGAAATTTGTTTGACGTCATCTATTAATTGTACTAGTTCCTCCTAATTTAAATTCATTTCCCCATCAATTAATTCACTAATTTCGTTTTCAACCATATCGCAAAAGCACTTTATGTGGCCATTACTATAAAAATAATTTTTTACATAAAAAAGCATTACATATTGTATGTAACTCACCAGAAAATAAAGTGCTCAGCATACTTATGATTTTTAATGTGCTTTCCTGGCAGAAAACAAAGACAACTTTTAACAATAATTAACATAGTTCACATACATGCGTGCTTAAGGGTATTTCCCCTAATAATAAATCTGCTACTTATAACTTCATGAGCGATACGGGCAGACACAAATTTAACGAAGATAAAATTTGATTTTTGAGTCGCACGGTGAAAAATATATGAAAAGATAAAGGGTTACTACAGTTTGTAGACCATGTTATATCGAAACTGCGTTGTATAAGTACCGGGTTGAACAAGGGTTGCTATAATTTGTAGACCGCGTTATAGCGAAACCGCATTGTAGAAGTACTGCATTATATGAGAGTTATCTGTATTTATATTTAGTTCATTGATATTGATTCCTTCTTACAAATATTTTATACGTGTTGAGAAAATAAATTGATTGGTCTGTAATTTCTGCACTCTCTTTTGTCTCCTTTCTTGTATATTTGGATGACCTTTCCAGTTCTCCTGTTTCTAGTATTCTGTTGAATATGATTGATAAATATTATATTGATGTGCTGTCTCCATATGACCACAGTTTAGTAGGGATAGTATCAATACTTGGTGCTTTATTGTTTTTCATTTGTTTTATTTTGTATCTAATTTCTTCTTCTTTTAAGATTTTTGGGTAATCGTTATTTTCCTCTATTGTTGGCATTATAATTTCATTTCCTTGATGAAAGATGACCTCAAAATGGTTCAACCAGATTTTCCTTATCTCCTCAATATCTCTGGTTTCAGTTATCTTGTTTATCATTGTTACTGCTTTTGCTGAGAATTCCTTTATAATTTCTCTTGTAATGTCATGGAAGACTTTTAGGCTGTTTTGTTCATATGCTTCTTGGCATTTTTTCACAGGTTATCAACTTTATTTTTTAGTGCTCTGTATTTTTCTCTATTCTCTTTAAGTATCTTGGCCTCTCTTTTTTCTTGGGTTATCCACTGATTTGTTTATTTTGGGTTTGTTACCTAGGATATCTTTTGCAATTGATAACGCTATTTCTTTTCCTACTTCCCAGTATTTTCCCCTTCTGAGAAATGGAGGGTTTTAATCTCAGGTGCATCTGTTCTAAAAATTGACTTCTGATTGAGCTGTCTTTTAATTTTGATGATTGAATCTTCTTTATTGAAATTATTTTTCCTGTTAAATTTTATTTTCACTTTGGCAGTTAATATTTCATGGTCAGTGTCAAAATCTAAACTTCTTTATGTGCAAACATTATTTACTGATCTTTTCAATTGCGTGTTTATGATGATATAATCTATACAGTTCTTTATATTACCATCTGGGGATGTCCATGTATATTTATTATTAGGGTGTTGATAGAACAATGTGTTTGCAATCATTAGATCATTTGCTTTACAGAAGTGTAGTAATTGTTCTCCTCTGTCATTAAGCTCTCCATTTTCCAAATTGTCCCATCACATCTTTTTTGTCTACAGCAAACTGTCCTATTTTAGCATTAAAATCTCTCATCACTATCATGAGTTCTATGTTTTGTGATCTATTTCCTGTTGTAGTTCCTCATAGAAATTTTCTATTCCTTCCTCTGAATGGTTACTGTCTGGTGCATATATTTGGATTATCTTAATTATTTCACCTCTTTCTTTTGTTAGAAATTTGGCTGTGATTATTCTGGGAGACACTGATTTTATTTCAATTACTGAGTGTGGAGTTTCTTCTCAATTAATAATGCACCTCCTTCCTTGTGTATGTTATCTTTTCTTCCTGAAAAGTATAATCTTCCTTCTGGTAAATCCATACCCCCCCCCCTCCAAACCAATGCGTCTCCGATAGACCTAAAATATTCCAGGACTAATTGCAATTTTCCAGGTCGGTATAATGATTTTATGTTGAGGGTGGCTATGTACTTCACATCTTTTGCTGATCACATCGCTGATTTCTGATCTCTCTATGCGGTCTTTGAGCAGGCATGTCGGCTGTCCCGCACACAGTAGCAATTTCTCTACAAAATTATAGATTGGGATCCCACCAACTCGCAAAAGAATAAGGTGTGCAAATTATTTAAAAAAGTCACTTCTTCCTGGCCTAAAACTCAAGCCCTTCCACGTTAAAACACTCAGGATATATGGAACACCAAAAATTATTATTATTACATTACACCTCCAGGGAGTCCAAAGTACTCTTACAACTGTCTCCACCAACTACAACAAACTGCAACTAATGCCATCTACCACCCACCACTAGTATTTTCACAGACAACCACAAACATCCACGCCCACAGCAGGATTCGAACCCACAGCCTTTTGGCTGGAGAGCAGAGATGCTAACCACTTGGACAACCAGGCTGGTGCAATATTACACCCCATTATGGATAGTATAAACAGTCCCACATACAAACTTGCTAGACATTTAGCTAAGCTACTAGCCACTCTCACAAAAAATTCTCCCTCCTTTATTAAAAAATTCTTCCTACCTAAAGAAATATTTTAGAAAACCATACTTTAAAAGTTCAGACATAATGGTGCGTTTTGATATCACCTCACTATTCACAAATGTGCCATTAATTGAAACCCTTGATTTATTAAAGTCACACTTTCTCCCTAATATATTTGAACTTTTTAAATTCACAGTATGTGCAGGTTATTTTACATGGAAAGGGAAAATATATAAACAAATAGATGGGACAGCAATGGGCTCCCCCCCCCCCAGCCAACTTCTACATAGAACACCTGGAAAAGCTAGCTATCAATCCAGCCACTTTCAAACCAGTGCTTTGGCTATGCTATATTGATGATGATGTGCTGGCTATTTGGCCACATGGCCCAGACACCCTGGATATATTCTTAGCACATTTAAATAGCCAATACCCAAAAATTCACTTTATAATGGAACTGGAAGCTAATGACTGTCTGCCTTTCCTGGATACACTAATCACACGTTTTCCAGGTGGTTCCTTATCATTTTCAGTTTATAGAAAACCCACACATACAGGGAGATATTTGCACAAACCATCACCCATCTCAGCAGTGTGGTATCCTGAAAACACTTCCCATAGAGCTAGAACAGTTTGTTCCAATGACAATGCTCTCATTGCTGAAATCACTCATGTCACACCTTCTTAACCAATAGCTATAATCCCCATAAGATAGACAAAATACTAAATGCTGTTCAGAACCCCCCCCCCATCTACCACAGAAGACCACAGCAAAACTGTCACCATCCAATACACATCTGAAAAGATATCCAGAGTGCTTAAAAAAAATCAGCTACAAACCGTATATCAAATTGGCAACTCTCAACCATTCATCCAAGGATAGAATCTCTTCTTTATCACATCCAGGAATCTATGAAGTGCCCTGTTCGCCTGATTGAGCCTACTATGGACAGACAGGAAGAACTGTAAACATGTGCCTCAGCAAACATAAAAAATACATCTGGCACTATCACATGACAAGTCGGGTTTAACAGACCATACCTTGGATACCTTTGCACAGAGGATCAATTGGGAAAAAAGAAAAAAATTACTGCACAGAAGTTGTTATAAGTCAGAGAGATTGTTCCTGGAATCAACAGAAGCCTCAAAACATACTGCAAACCTCAAAAATTACAGCTGCATAAATTTGCCAAAGATTTGGGAAACAGTCATTCTTAAGTCATCCTAATTAATACCTGGTTTCTCTCTTCTTTTTTTTTTTTTTTTTTTCCCAAACATAGATGGCACCTGATTAGAACTTTATTCTTTGTGTTATACCTTACAATTGTTCTTGTGCTCTGAAGATGCTGGAGAGAATACCAACGAAATATCATCAATAAGTTAATAAATAGTTATTTTCTTATCAGTCTGTGTTCTCATCTATACCATTAAAATTAATCAACAAATAATAATTAGAGTTGCTTCTCACTATATATGTAGTATAAGTTTCAAAGAAAGTGATTGATTTATAGATACCAGTTTGGAATGAATTTAAAAGCACATTATTATTATTATTCAGGCCTCCATGGAGTCAAAAGACTCATCATCAGAAATCCCTGTTAGGATACACAGTCTATCATACCACTCCTTAAATGCACTGACCGTTCTCGCTCTCACCACTCCATGGTTCAACCACCCTCCATGCAAAGAAGCCACTCCTCACCTTTTTTCTCACAGTTTCCTTTTGTAACTTACAGGGATTGCGCCATTGTCATGATTCCTTCCCACTGTTCAAACAAGCAATAGAACTCCCCATTGTCAACCCTGTACCCACCTCTCAATAGTTTAAAAGTCTAAATCATATCACCCCTCCTTCTAACCACCAAACTCTGCAGTCCACACTCCCTCAGCCAATCCTCATAACTAACGTTGTACAGTCCCAACACTATCTTTGTTATCTGCCTTTGTACCCTTTCCACAGTTGATTTATCCCCTTCAAATCCTGGGGACCAGGTCTGAGAACAATAGCCTAAGTGTGGTCTGATCAGAATCTTATACAATGGAATGATAACCATTTTATCTCTGCAGGTCAGTGTCATTCTCATTATTGCAGCAATCCTCTGTGTTACCTTCACTACCTTAGCAATATGTCCCCTAAATTTCAGGTTTCTATCAATCATCAAACCCAGATCTCTTGTCTCTCCTACTTCCTCCAGTTTAATTCCTCCCATAGAGTATGCATCATTCCATCGATGTGTCCCAAACCTCAAGACTTTATATTTAGCTGCATTAAACTGAAACCCCCATTCATTTGCCCATCTATCTAGCTTATATTCAAATCCTCTTGCAGGGCTACCACATCTGCACTATTACTAATAATCCTTCCCAGCTTCGTATCATCCGCAAACAACCAAACATCTCCTTGCAATCCACGGACAATGTCATTGATATAAAGGTTAAACAATATAGGTCCCAGTACTGAGCCCTGTGGACCCCACTTGTAACCTACTGCCTCTTTGATATTGCTCCTCCATACACAACTCTCTGATACCTATTAGACAGCCAATCCTGAATACAGTTGACCAATCTGACATCCAGACCCATGTGCTGCAACTTGAATATCAGCTTATCATGTGGTACCCTGTCAAATGCCTTTGCTAAGTCTAGGAAAATAGCAGTATATGCCTTTCCCTCATCTAATGCTCATGTAACTTTATCATAAAAGGCTAGCATATTGCTAAAACAACAGTGCCCCTTCACAAATCTATGTTGCCTCTCACTGATAACATTACCCTCATGTGCCCAATGCTATACATGGTACCTCACTACTTTCTCCAAGATCTTACTAACTACTGATGACATGCAAACTGGCCTATAATTAGACACTTCCAGTCTGTTACCACCCTTATGCAATGGCACTATCTTGCCTTCCTTCCATTCCATGGGCATCTTTCCTGCAGCCAGAGTTTCATTGAAAAGCCAGGTCAAGGAAACTGTCAGTTCCTTTAAACATTCTCTCAAAATTCATGGTGAAATACCATCCAGTCCCACAGCTTTACCAACATCCAGAGTACTCAGTATGTGGAACACACTCTCCTCCTGCTCTATCCCTCTAGTATTCAAATTGACTCCTCCAGGATGAAATACTCCAATAAAGTGTTCATTGAACAATTCCACTATGTCCTCTACATCAGTCACTCTAATCCCATTTTTATCCCACAATGTCATTTCTCCTGCTACTGGCCACATAGCTAAAAAATTCCCTACAATTTTCCTTGGATCTAAGGGCCAATCTTTTCTCATATTCCAGTTTCACCTTCCTTACCATACTAGTCGCTCTTCTGGCCTGTATCTTATATTCTTCATGCATCTTCTCTTCACCTGTCTCCTTATATCTCTTCCATAGTGTCTTTTTCGCATGTAGCTCCTGTTTAATATTGTTTGTCATCCACTTTACTCCAAATTGTGTCCTATTCTTCACTTGCGGAATACAGCTTGCCATTGCTGTTAACAAATATTCCTTCACAATTTCCCAAGTAATAATGATATCCTGGCCTTCCAATTCCTCCCTCCACAAAACTTCTCAAAGTTGACATCTAAGACTATTATAATCACCTGCTTTATAATTCCACATACGTTCCTGTCTCTTTGATACTCCTGCATGTCTATTCATTTTCTAAGTCAAAACCATATGGTCACTCTCTCCAACTGATGGGAGAGGTTATAGCATTCTTCAGATGCTATAACCAAATTCTAAACTCTTAAACCTCTTGTTCCCTCTGTTACATGTTGCCTAAGACATTTGTCCTTCAAGAATTCTAGAAATTCCATTCCCTTATTGCTACATGCATCTTCCTTTCCCCAATCTGTACTGCTGTAGTTAAAATCTCCTATAACAATCTTTCTTCTTGCACTTGCCATGCTCAACTGTCTCAACATCTCCTGGTCCCACCGTCTGTGTTCCTTATGCACATACACCATATGCTTTCAAAATCATTAGTGTCACAGCCCTCCAAAGCCTCCACTCTTAGAGGACATAGGTCATCACTTATCATAAGCAGTACCCCACCACCACGCTTTCCCCTCCTATCCTAACGAAAAATGCTGTACCCAGCGACTTCTATTCCTGTTATTATATCCCCTTCTGTCAACCACGTCTCAGTGATCCCAATAACTTTTGGCCAGGCTGATGCTATCTGCGCCACCAATTCCTCTCTCTTATTCCGGATACTCCTGGCATTAGTTTAAAGCATATAAATGCCATTGTTTCTATACCCAGCATTATCCCTTCTAGACTCCACTGGCTCAGCGTTACCTGATGTCGTCCCCCTTCTCCCAATTACCCATTCCCACAAGAGGCCACCCCTGCTATCATCCTCCCTGGGACACACTGACTCGTTCAGAACAGCAATCTCTCCAGATGCCTACATCCTTCCTCATTCAAATATAAGCGGTCTCTCGCATACAATTCCTCTCTGCTCTCAAACGCACTCCAAGCATTCACATATTCCAGTTCTCTCTTCTGACACATTCTCGCTATTATGCCATTCACACTATCTTTCTTCTCTGTCTCTTCTTTCGTACAGCCTCAAGCAAGAATCTCATATCTCTCACTGCCCTATTTACACCACCACTCAAGTCATTCCCACCATCACAATTATCTCATCCACTTTTCACCTCTCTTAATTGCCATAGCCACACTTTCTATCGTTCCTCCTGGCAAACACTCCTCACGCATCCTATCTTGAACACCATGGATCATTGAGTCCCCATACATTACACCTTTTACCACCGTATTCCTCGATTGCTCACATGCATCCCTTACTCTGTCTCTCATAACAGTTTCTCTCTGTGCTCACCTACTTATCTGCCTTCCTGATATCACTCTATCTCTAGTCTCTGTGCTCCCTTGCATTCCTCTCATTCCCTCTCTCCTGCTGTTTCCATTCTTTCCTCTTCTAGCATTCCTATATCTGACACTCATTCCCTCTCTTCCACTTATCCGATTCTCACCTCTTCTATCATTCATACAACTCTCTCTCATTCCCTCTCTTATACTGTTCCTATTCTCTCTTCTTCTACCATTCCCTCTCTTATACTGTTCCTATTCTCTCTTTTTCTACCATTCCCATAACTCTCTCTCAATCCCTCTCCTCTACTATTGTTCCTATTCTCTCCTCTTCTCTCATTCCCATAACTCTCTCTCAATCCCTCTCCTCTACTATTGTTCCTATTCTCTCCTCTTCTCTCCTCCCCTGATTCCCCTTGCATTTGTCTCTTTCAGTCGCTTAATTTTATCTTTCACACTTCTCATCTCATTCCCCAGACATTCCACCTGCTCTTTCAGCTCATCTATCTATCTCTCTCTCTGTAAGTCAGCCACTCTTGTTTGCCATTCATCCTCCCAATTGAGACTATCTCCTAAAACTTCAGAATCATTCAACCTTTCCATACTCCCCACTCTCATTATTTTTATTCATACTTCTCTCGCCCTCTATAGTACCCATCATCTCTCTATGTCGAGAATCTCCATCTCTGACTCAACAAGGTCAGTTATGGTCATTTCTAAATCACTAAGTTCCTCCCATTGCCTGCATTTTGCGCATATACGTTTTCCTCTTCCTTTCTCCTGCCACATATACAATCGCCGGGATGCACACATTCCGCAACTCCCGCATGCTACAAAATCCTGTATGATATCATGCAAAATGGAGTCCTTAAATGGGAGGGACTTGGCGATACGCCATTTGTAATTTTAACTGTCGCTGCTGCCATTATTTAAAATAGTGTCACTAATTAGTGTCAAAAAATAAACGCTAAATAAGTATCAGGGAGTATAACAATAAGAAAAAGTACAAACAATTTCAAACAGAACATTTAAGTACACTAGATATAAATAAATAAAATGAAATAACTAAATAATGAAAACTTATCCACCGTTATGCATTCGATTCCGACCCAGTCTTCTCGGGAACCAAAATACACAATAAAAGAACCATACGTAGATTAAGATAATTAGCTAAAATTTTCCTTGATTAGATTTCTGTAAAGAAGGATTTTGATTACTCACAATAGGCTGGATTTTCAATTCCTGCTTTTCAATATCACCTTGCTGGAAAAATTCACTGGCTACTAATTCTGCAACCTGTAAATTCAACAAATAGAATAATTTGAAATAACAACATTATTATTTATAGTACTTCTAATAAATTTCTCTAAAAAATTGCTTGAAAATAGCTATAATGTTAACAGCAAAAGTGAACTAGAGTAAATTTATTGAAAGAGAAAAGTTGATTTCTTTTTCTTTGTAGGAAGTGTGATATATTATTAAGACCACGAGTCAACGAATGCAAAACAGGCCGAAAAGATAAAAGATGGCATAAATGAAAGAAATGGTAATGAAATAAAAGCTAGTGAAACTGAGAAAGTGAAAGAACATAAAAATGTATAAGTGAAAGTTAGTGATAAGGGAGTGAAAGGTAGTATGAATGAAGAAATGGAAGTAAGGTGTGACAGAACAAAAGGTAGCAAGACTATGGGGTGACAGAGTGTGAAATTGTCAGAATGCAAGATTTGATGAAACAGTTATTGAAAACGAAAAATGAAATGAAGATTATGCAGAGTGATATTAGATATTTAGTGGAAACTAAATAAGTGCAAAAAAACAGAATGAAATAAAAAGGGGTAAAAGATGGTGAGTGATTCCAGGATAACAGTGTATGGAGATTCCATAATAAGAGGATTAGTTAATGTGAGAATTCATAAGGTTTGCTATCCAGGGGAGAGAATGAACAAGATGATTCGGGCATTGGACATTGAACAAGAGTCGTGGGGATAAATGATTTAAGTGAACATAACGTGTATGCAAGTCAAATATCAGGAGGTTATTGAGAAGAATGTAGTGGGAAAGGTTTTCAATGTGTTGCCTAGGTATGACAATGATGAGTTGAGACAGAGAGCCAGAATCATGAATGGTATGTTAGCAGAACTGTGTGAGGAGAACGGAGTACAGTTTGTGGATGGATAGATGGCATATATTTGAGGGAAGAAATGGAATTATACAGGTGGGATGGGTTGTATTTGAATGACTTTGGATTGAGTGCACTTGAGAAAGTGTTGTTAAATGGAAGTACAGTGTGTGATGCAAGCAGGAGATCAGAAGTAAAGATGAAGAAATATCAGGAGAGTAGTATTGAAAACACAGAGGTGCTTAGCAGTGGAAACAGTAGTAGTATGAGAGATGAAAAGAGAATGGGAAAACAGGGGAGGGAGAGCCCAGGTGGACAAGGCATAAGGAGAGTGGATGTTGAAAGTGGCAGTGAATGTGTGTATGAAGATAGAGTACACTGTGATATGGGTGGAGAAGTTGAGACTGAACAGATATATATATATATATATATATATATATATATATATATATGACAAGGTGGTGATAAAGGTGATTGGGCAGGTGTGGTGAGGAAATCAAAAGCTTGGGTAGGACTGGTTGCAGACCAAAAAGTGACTGCTGTGTTTTTATTTGCAATTGCCAGGAGTATCAGAAATAAGGGAGATGAAATTGTTTCACTGATTGAGTTTATTTATTCCAAAATCATTGGAATAGGTGAAACATGGTTGAATGAAGATGATATCTGAACAGGAATAAAAATGGAAGAATACAGTATTTTTTGCAAGGATAGAAAGGACAAGAAAGGAGCGGGAGTGCTGCTGATGGTAGCAGGGAAATTATTTCCACAGAAAGTAGATATGAAAGAGGGAAATAGCAGACATGAGGCAGTGTGGTGTCAAGTGGAGGTTGACAGGAAGATGTATCTAGTTGGACGATGCTATGGACCAGGAAATGTAGAGGGTGGTGTTGAAGAAATGCATAAACAACTTAGATTAGTGAACAAAGGAAGGGTAGTGATATCTTCCTTTCACTACCAGTCTGGGTAGTGAAAGGAAGGGTAGTGAACAAAGGAAGGCTACTCACTGATGAAGCCTCAATAAAGGCTGAAATCAGTCTGGGTAGTGACCTCCCACCATAATGTAATAACAGCATACATTTCCTAGGAAATGTGTTTTTACATTATGGAAAATACCAAGAACAGCGATCAGAACTTTACCACCTTTGCTGCGAGTTTCCCAAGATTGTACTACGTACTAGGCCTACTTGCATTAGCTCACGCTAGTAATCGCCGATACTTTTATAGTTTACTATATTCGGCATGAAACTCTTTGATTCCAATCTTTGAGTTTCTTATTCGGTTTTAAAACAATGTGGGATTTAATATCCCCTTAATTTAAATAATGTTTATATCACTAAAAATGAAGCCTATTGGCTCTTTATATTTAAGTAAAGGAAGGGTAATTATTATGGGCAATTTAAATTATGTCTGTATAGATTGGAATGGAGAGACAGCATTTGGAAATAAGGAAAATTAATACTATGGCAGCATGTAAAGGAGGGCATGTGAGGATCACAGGTTTGAGATCTGCCAATTTCATCAGAGGATGTAATTTTGAGCGGGATTCTGCACTTTCTTTCAGTTGGTGAGAATGATTATGAAGCGATTACCTGGGTTGTGATAATTATATGCAGACTTCCGTGCTGAAAGGATATATGTGAAATTTCAAATTTCAAAATTCCTTATCCTTTTCACCACCTTTGTGAAGTGGAACAATTTTACCTTCCTACCACTCCTTTGAGATTGTGCTGTTGCAAGACTCTTCTTAAACAGGTATGCCAAGGCTGACACTAACTCCCTGGAACATTCACTTAAAACATGCAGTGATATGTCATCAAGATGATGATGATGACATCATGATATTACCTATTACCTTGTTGACATCAAGCTTTCTTAACTCCTCATGTACCTCTTGCTGTTCATCAGACACTGATGAATTGTTCACTGAATACCTCGACTATGCCCTTTGCTACAGTTACTAATCTACTACTTGAATCCATTAACATCATATTTCCACATTATTGAGAACATTCCCTAGGATTTTTCTTGCTTGAGTTCTGCTCGTACTACACTTTTGCTATACTTATTACCTGAATCACCTTATTGGCCTGCTCTTTATACTCTCTCTGCAACTGATTATTACCAATATTCATCTTGTACTATCTTCACAGTGCATTCTTATTCCAAATTTAATGCTTAATCTCTTCATTCATCCATTTGACCTTTGAAATACATTCACACATTGATGCTGTTAAGTATATCTTTGTCAGTTCATATGCAGCATTTATCTCCCATTTCCTTAACTCCTCATTCACTGTTATAGCTCCAAGAAATCTCCTAATTCATTGTGTACAATTTCAGGAGACAAAAAAAAAAAGTATTGGAGCAATTATTTTGCTAACAATTAAGAAAATAACACTTGATGTTTTGACCTTTATATTGATGTCATCATCAGGAAAACATATGAACAAGACACACTCTACATGACACTACACATAACTACATTAATGTAACTGCTTTGTTAGATTTAGTGTAGTTAACACCAGTGGAGAGCTATGGAAATTTTAACAAAGGGCTCGGCATCGTTGAGCAAAAAAAAGCCGTATTTCACACAAAAACTTTTATTAATACAGCTTGTGTACAAATGCCAATCAAAAAGTATGAGGATACAATCAAACTGTCAAGGTTATCATTTTTAAACAAATATTTCATGATCTCAACATGAAATATTTGCACACAATTATCTGTGTTAATTTATCTTACATAAGAAAAACATTTTTTAACTATCAAAATATAATAAGAATAAAATCTTTTATAATCACACATATGCAATAGTCCACATTTTTTATAAACAAAATAAATTTGTTTTTTTTGCGATAAGTTTTTATGACAAACAATCTATAAATATTATCTAAACACAATAATAAATTTAGTTTAATCCTTTATCCAAGTGTGAGCAGACAAAGTTTGCGCCTGAAAGTATCTTCAGGACTGGGGTAAGGTGGTGCAACTCGTTGCAAAGGTGGAGCAAGCTAACATCACTCCTATCTCAGTATCTCCCATAATGCAAAACACATCTCCTTGCGGATATGTATAATGTTATGCATTAAGGGAAGGGCCACTGCCCAGACTAGTTTCGACCTTTATTGAGGTCTCTTCAGTGGGAGCCAGGCCCAAGTGGAGATACCAGGCAGAAGCATTACCAAGGTCATCTCTACCTATAGGAGCTGCCAAATGGTGCTACCTTTTTTTATTAAATTACTCTAGATTTAGAGAAAGATGTTGAAAGTTTATTTTTCACTTGGTTAGACTATAATAAATTTAGTTTAATCCTTTATCCAAGTGTGAGCAGACAATGTTTGTGCCTGAAAGTATCTTCAGGACTTAGAAGGTGGTACACCACCACCTTACCCCAGTCCTGAAGATACTTTCAGGTGCAAACTTTGTCTGCTCACACTTGGATAAAGGATTAAACTAAATTTATTATAGTCTAACCAAGTGAAAAATAAACTTCCTACACACAATAATATTTCTTTTTGTTTTTATACTTCAAGTGATAATCAACAGTACCAATCAAGGGGCATTATTTTATAATCCTATTTATTTATGTGATTACCAAAAGTGAATTCTTATTTGTAAAATGGTAGTAACAGTAACTATAATATTTTATTTAATAAAATCACTTTAGAGACAATAAGGCGATTTTACATGAAAAAAAAAATTCGCTGTCTGGTGCACATTTACCAGAAAAAACTCACTCCTTTAGGTTAACATTTATCAACAATTACTTTAAGGAAATGCTTATAACAACAGCTGCCACACCTTATTTCCTTCCTCCTTCACATGTTGTGTTCTTCTAGGAGCATCTATAGGCGAGCGATGATTTTCTAGAAAAGATTTGACATAGGGATTCGGATTAAATTCATTCAAGGGTTTTCCATTTATATATATTGTCATTAAATCCGAAATATGTTTTATAGTGAGAGATATCTTTGTCGTTACGATATTATTCGTCATACTAAAAGCTCGTTCGGCTTCAGGGCTGCAAACTGCAATTGTTGCCATAATCATTTTGGCTTTTTTTCACCATGCTGAGAATTTCGTTTTATAACTTTCAATTCCCACTAAATCTTTAAAATCATTAATTTTAATTTCATATTTCAAAGATGATAATAAGTATTATTATTATCATCAATCAAACATTTATAGAGTCCAAAGACTCATTACTGGAGATCCAGCTGCCACACATACACAGCTCATCAATGCCTTAAATGTATTCACTCTCTCTGCACTCGCCACTCTCCCTGCAAAAAAAATCTACCTTTCATGCTCTTCTCATATCCTTCTTTATACAGCTTCCAGGGGCAGCCTCTCTTTCTCTCCCATCTCCAGATGTTCTATGAAAAATCTCATCCATGCTAATCTAGTAATTACCCCTTACTAACTTATGTCTCGATCATGCTTCCCATTCTCCTTTTATCTACTAGGCCCTGTAATTTGCAGTCTCTCAATCTGTCTTCCTACTCCACATTTCAGAGAGCCAAAACCTCTGTATCCTCTCCAAGAACTTATCCTTTTGAAAACCAGGTGATCAAATCTGTATGTGATAATCCATATGAAGCCTGATCAAAACCTTGTGCAGTGGAATCATGTCATTCTTACTTCTACATGTCAGTGCTCTCTGCATCATTGCCATAATCTGCTGTGTTGTCCTCACAATTTTAGTAAAATGCTTCACTGAAATTTCAGGTCTCCATCCATCATCCCCAGATCTTTTCTCTTCTGAGATATCCCTGCCAATCTTAGATTCTGCATCCTATCTTTTAAAACCTCACACTTTGCTACATTTAACTGACATACCCACACACTTGTCTATTCAAGTCCTCTTGATGTACATCAAACAAATGTACATCACCACTGAAGTCCCTTCCAATGTCATTTGCATACAAATTAAGCAACAATGGCCCTAAAACAGACCTACACTGATGTCAGAACAAAGGCATTATCAGACCAAACATAAAGAACACAAAACATATGATACAAAATGCAAACAATAATGGAGCACATGTAACATGGAATTACAAGGGTGGTCTGAAAAGTTCTCGGCCTAACAATGACAAAACAAATTTATAATTTCAAAATTAATTTTATTTTTCAACATAATCTCCCTTAAGTCTAACACATTTATTCCAGCAATGCTCCAGCGCCATTATCCCATCCCTGTAGTGGCTCTCTGTAAGATCTGCAAAATATCCCTCTATATAGCTGCAATCATCTCTTGATCCGGGGGGGGGGGGGGAGAGACGTCCGACCACACCTCCTCGTGGACCCCTGAAGCTCTTGACCAAATTTCTTAAGGTCCAATTTCAAGGTGATTAACGTGGCAATGGCATCCAATTTTCTAATGAAGAGTTTTGGAGGACAAGACAACAACAACCACCTCTTGATTCAAAGAAAAATATTGACCAGTGAGGAAGAGTTTTAGTTTTGGGAAGAGATAGAAGTCAGAAGGAGCCAAATCTGAGGAATAGGATGGTTGTTCCAACAATTCATAGTGCAGATCCCTTAATTTTCCCATTGCCAAAACACGTTTGTGGGCAGGTACATTTCCTGATGAAAGATGATTTTTTTCTTCTGCAAACTGGGTCTTTTCTCACGAATTTTTTCGTCTGGTTAAAACATCGGAATAATATGCCCCAGTTATTGTTTTGCCCTTTTCAAGATAATTAATAAACAAAATGCCTTTAGCATCTGAAGACACCGATGCCATAACCTTTTTTGCTGATGGAACCAACTTTGTCTTCTTTGGTGCTGAACAACCAGCTTCTGTTCACTGCTTTAGATTCTGGTGGGTAATGGTGAATCCAAGTCTCACCCATAGTAATAAATTGATGCACAAAATCAGTTTTATTCTTGTTAAAATGCTCCAAGCACTGTTCAGAGATTTTCCATGTGAGAATGTTTTTGATCTGCTGGGAGCAAGCATAGCACCCATCTTGTGCAAATCTTTTTCATTTGCAATTCCACATGCAAAATATATCCTACACGTTCTTTTGAAATGCCTATAGTCTCAGCAATTTCAAGCACTTTGACTCACCGGTCATCCAATACCATATTGTGCACTTGATCAATGATTTCTGGTATTGTTACACTTTTTGGACATCCTTCATGTCCCTTTTGAGTGGTATCTTCAAGGCTGGTATGGCCACATTTAAACTCGGCAGCCCATTTCTTAACTGTCAAAAATGAAGGAAAAGAGTGCTCATAAAGTTTTATGAACTTGGAATGAATTTCTTTTGGTGTTAAACCTTCTTTTACGAAGAATTTTATAATCACATGATACTCGATTTTATCCATTTCAAGGGATACAGACAACACTTTTGCTTCAGACAGCTGTATAATTATTATTACGTAACACCTCCAGGGAGTCCAATGACTCATCGAGGGAGGACAGTCTACAACTCTGTCTCCACTGTGCAATTCACCAACTACCATCATCATTATGATAGCGCCATCTACTGCCCATCATCATCACTAGTATTTTCATAGACAATCACAAACATTCATGCCCACGACAGGAATCGAACCCGCATCCTTTTGGCTGGAGAGCAGATACGCAGACCACTCAGTTAACCAGGCCGGCAAACTACAATAGAATGACTTGCAATTTCACATGGATGCTTATGACAGATGTACAAACTTAAAAAAAAAAATCTTGCCAATAGTGTTGGCAAGATTTTCTATGGTCGAGGCCGAGAACTTTTCAGACCATCCTTGTATAACAGTATGAATTTATAAACATGAAAATGCAGAATTAATGCTCAAATTTCAGATTGTTAGTTTAAATCACTAACCTGAAATTTTCATAATAAACTAAATATGTACAGACTGTACTATTAAAATCAAAAATTGATTAAAATCGAAAATTATAAATCAGATTAGATTTTTTCCTTATGGTACTGTCTGCACATATTCAATTCATTATGAAACTAAAGCTGACTAATGTTCATCACATTCCTCTGTCTTTGTAAATGATGAATTACAAAGTTGACTGACCACTGAAGTTTTCAAGTTCTTTTTGGTTTTAATGGTATGTACCTATTGAGTTTATTATGAAGATTTTAGGTAAGAAACATTAATTTAAGTTAATGTAATGTAAAATAATTAGCTTAAATTGATGTGTATAAATATGATGGTAACAGCTATTTGTCCTGCACAAAGGCCAACACATTAAATGTCACCTCTATTGATCATCTGGATCTCCTTGACTGCTCCTTGCAGCATGTGTCAGCGCTATGCGATTTTTTTTTTTCATTATATTATCTTATGAAATGAGTGAATGAAGGAAAATAAACATCATCGAATAACTTTGTCACTGACTCAGAATAATTTCACAATCGCATACCATCCAGTTCACGTTAATGTAATTTTCTCTTCTCACAGTACGTGTGTAGAGGCTTAAGTGCTGTGAGGACATCATGTTGGAGGCTTAATGGATTTTTTTACAACACTCAAAAAGAGAAAATGGTTTGAATGATAAAAAAAATGAGGAATTATTTGTAGGAAGTGAGATTGCTAGGCTGCGCGCAGTGATACAAGATGCGCAGCGGCAATTAGAGCACCTGCAAAACTCTTTCCAGAGTGATTCGGCTAACGTAAATAAACAGCGTGGGCGACTTTCCGAAATGAAGGAGAGAGTGTTGTATGGTGACTCGTTATTAAGAAGAATAACAGATGGGAGTGTAACTAAATCGTACTTACCGGGTGCGAAATTTAAGGATGTAAGTGAGAGCATTAGAGTGCAAAAACAGAGGGTGAAAGAAATAACAATTGTGGCTGGTACGAAAATGAATTGAAAGGTGATAAATTTTTCATGAGAGAGGACTTGAAAGTATTGTTAAAGGTAGCGAAAGAAAAGAGTGACAGAGTTAGAATGGTGAGTCTGTTACCGCGGTATGACAGAGAGGAGTTTAGAAGGAGGGCCATAATCGCAAATGATATTATGCGCAGGTTATGCGGACGGTGTGGTGTGGAATTTGTGGACGTGTGGAATGAGTTTGATGGGCGAAAGGACTTATACAAGATGGATGGCCTGCATTTGAATGGACTTGGTGTGCAGAGACTGGAAAAAGTGTTGCTGAATGAAGTGAAAATGGATGTGCAGAACCAGGGAAACTAGAACTACCAAGGAGGGGGGGAAATGGATATCCAGACATCAGTGAGACAGTTGAGTGTAAAAATGTATATAATGTACCTGAGCCAGCAATAAGGACAAAAAATGGGAATGGAATATTTAGAATAACGCATCACGATAGGGGTGGGACAAAGGGAACACTGCAATTCATGTATACTAATGCCAGGAGTATTAGGAACAAGAAGGAAGAATTTTTGGCCTTCATTGGCTCTTCCTGGCCACAGGTTATTGGCATTAGTGAAACATGGCTGACGGAAGATGATATAGTTAGTGGGATAGAATGTGTAGGTTATAGTATGTTTAGGAGGGACAGAGAGAATAAAATTGGGAGAGGGGTGTTATTGATGATAGCTGATGAACTGCAGCCAAGGAGAATTGAAGTATTGCAGGATAGTGAAAGGAGCTCATTTGAGGCTATTTGGTGTGAGATTGATACTGGCAGAATAAAATATACAGTTGGGTGCTGCTATAGACCATGTGATGGAATAGATGGTGGAGATGGTATGCATAAACAAATTGATGAAATGAGTGGAAGGATGGTAATTATTATGGGGGATTTCAACTATGGTAACATTGATTGGAAGGAGTAGAGGACACATGTGAGGAAGGAAATGGATTTTATTCAATTATTAAGGGATAACTATCTGAAACAGCATGTAATTGAAAATACTAGGGGTGTGAGAGTGCTTGACCTGGTAATAGTATCTGAGAATTTGACTGTAATGAATATGACCATGTTGCCACCTATTGGTGAGAGTGATCATAAGGTCTTGACCTGGGAGGTGGCTAAAGGTGTGAAATTTGTGATTAAGACAGGGTATATGTGGAATTACCGTGCTGGCAAGTATGACAAGCTTAGGAGATTGCTTGGATCAGTGCCATGGCATGTACAACTGCAAGGGCTGGACGTCGATAGAGCATGGGAAGTGATCAAAGAGCATTTACAGGAGGTTATGGCTGATTGTATACCTAAGGTCCGAATAGTGAAACAAGGAGGGGTTAAATGGATGAATAACACCATTAAGCTTGAGCTGCAAAAAAAGAAACAACTATGGAGGGAATTTAAAGAAAGGGGTGACCTGCAGGCACACGAACGGTATAAAGTACAGGCCAGAAGGGTAACGAGTGTGGTAAAAACAGCAAAAGCGGATTATGAAAGGAAACTAGCTATGCAAGCAAAAGAGAATCCCAAACAGTTCTTTCAATATGCTGCAAGCAAGTAAAAAACTGTACATGGCAAAATGATTTTAAGGAATGACGATGGTAAAGAGTTCACTGAACCAGTCGATATAGTGGAGTTACTGAGCGCGCACTTTGCAAAAGTATATCATCCAGGTGGTGACGTTGAAAAAATGAAGGAACCATTAGTTTATATGGGAATTGTGATGAATGAAGTGGAGGTGAATAGTCTATTACAGAACCTTAATGTGAATACATCTGTGGGATTGGATGGTATACTGGCACGGGTCTTGCATGAAGCGGCTAATGAATTATCATTGCCCTTGACCATGTTGTTTAATCTGAGTCAGGTCTGGCTTAGTCCCGAAGGCGTGGAAAGAGGGGAAAATTGTTTCACTGCATAAAGGAGGATCCAAGACTATGGTTGCAAATTACCGACCGATCAGCATATCAGGAGTCATTGTCAAGGTCTTGGAGAAAGTAGTCAAGGGAAAAATACAGGAATGGATTGATGAAAATGAGATACTGTACAGAGGAC
This sequence comes from Typopeltis vanoorti, assembly GCF_054136105.1. NCBI lineage: Eukaryota > Metazoa > Arthropoda > Arachnida > Uropygi > Thelyphonidae > Typopeltis > Typopeltis vanoorti. The sequence continues at coordinate 64,386,063 of NC_143562.1, read as the reverse complement.
AGCATGGCTTTGTGAAGGGTAGATCATGCCTCAGTAACTTGCTCAAGTTTTATAACAAGGTGACGGCTGAACTGGATAAGGGAAATGGGTTTACAGTGATACTGCTGGACCTGGCAAAGGCGTTTGACAGGATACCACATGGAATTCTAATCCATAAACTACAACATATGGGAATGGATATAGGGTTGGTGAGATGGATAGCTGGGTGGTTGATGGAGAGATATCAAAGAGTAGTTTATTCAGGAGTAGAGTCCAAAAAACGGCCTGTGACTAGTGGTGTGCCACAGGGTTCTGTTCTTGGACCACTGCTGTTTAATCTGTTCATTAACGATATAGGGAAGGGTCTAAGTGGGACAGTTCATTTGTTCGCTGAGTTGGGTAGGGCGATAGTGAATGCAGAAGATGTCAAAGTCTTGCAAGATGACTTAGATAGATTGGAGTTCTGGACTAAGGAGAATGGATGTCAATTTAATGTGACAAAATGTAAGGTTATGCATTTCGGAGTGAAAAGATTAGCAGCAGTATACCACATTGGTGGAACTGTACTCCAAGAGATTGATGAGGCCAGGGACTTGGGAGTGTTGGTGGATAGGGAGATGAAGTTTAGGGGGCACATTGCGAAAGTAGCTAAATCAGCTCATCAACTCACTTGGTTGTTGAAAAATACCTTGACGAGCAGAGAAAAACAAGTTATTGTACCTCTGTACCGAGCCCTGATAAGACCTCATCTCGACTACTGTGCCCAGATTTGGTCACCTCGGTTCCTTCTTGATGGGGAGGAGGTTGAGAGGATCCAGAGGCGAGTGACTAAGATGATAGCCGGTCTATGGAATGCACCATATGAGAACAGGTTGAAGATTTGTGGGTTGCGGAAACTAGTTGATAGGCGGAAAAGGGGAGATATGATTGAGACATTCAAATTGCTAAAAGGATTCTATAGGATTAATTCAGATGATATTTTTGAGATCAGGACTGGTGTTGGGAGAACTAGGGGACACCCATGGAAGCTGGGCAAGAGCGTGGTTCTTTACTTTTAGAGTGGTAAATGAGTGGAATAAGCTGCCAGAGTCTGTTGTGGGTGCTATGACAGTGAGCGAGTTCAAGGCAAGGTATGATAGATACTGTGAGAATGTTGAACAGCTGTGTGAACATGATGTTTAGGGCCTCCCTCGATGAGTCTAAGGACTCCTGGAGTAGCCCGTGGTAATAATAATAATAATAATTAAAATAGAATTTAATACTTTCTATATTTCGTCCTAGTCACTAGGACATCTACAGGGATTACAAAAACAATTAATGTAACATATACACAAATAACAAACAATACTAAGCCCAACCACGTGGGTAACACTAAAGTCCTATCTAGGTAGAGCGCCCTCTAAGGGCAGTAGTAGGTGGCCTGGAATGTAAGGTGGGAACTCTGGTGATGAGTGTTTCCCAAATCTTCGGAAGCTTAATGCAACCATATTTATTGAGATTTGGTTGGTTTTTGAGAGCTGCTGCTGCTTCTAGGAAAAGTCTCTCTTTCTTGAATTTGCTGTGGTGGAGCATGGTGGTTTTCTTCCATGATACCCTGTGGGTGGTGTCATGGTCAGCCAAGCCTGAATGTACATAGTTGTGTTTGAAGATGTAAGACTTGTGTTCCTCTAGACAGATGGCTGCTGATCTGCCTGTCTGTCCAAAGTACGCCAGCTTACAGGAACAGGGTACTTTGTAAACTCCAGGCAGAGAGAGCTGATCTTTCGTAGAACGGATAAGGGTAGCAAGTTTGCAGTGGGGCTTATATGCTGTGTGTAGGTTGTACTGTTTTAGTATCTTGGCTATTTTTTTGGATGTGCCACGGATGTAGGGTATGGTGATGGCATTTTTAAAATCTTGTTGACGAGAAGGACGGGGAATGGGGGGGGAGTTGATTATTTTTTTTTTTGATACTGTGATCGCTGTAGCCATTGGAGAGGAAAGTGCTGTGTATGTGGTTAAGCTCAGTAGTGAGGGCGGTTCCACTGGAACAAAGATTGTGGGCTCTCTTGGTAAGAGTTTTAATAATGCCATATTGTTGAGAGGGGTGGTGGTGGGAGAGTTTGTGAATGTATCTGCCTGTGTGTGTGGATTTTCTGTATACGGTGAAGGTAAGTGTGTATCATTAGGCAGGCGTGTGACTAAGGTGTCTAGGAAGGGTAAACAATTGTTCTTTTCCTTTTCCATAGTGAACTGGATTCTTGGATGTAGACTATTGAGATGACTGAGGAAGGAGTCTAACATGTCTGGTCCATGATGCCAAATAGAGAACACATCATCTACATATCTTAGCCAGATAGAAGGTTTGAGTGGGGCTGAGTCTATGGCTCGTTTTTCGAAATCTTCCATATAGAAATTGTCAAGGGGGGGGTGAGAGGGGGAACCCATGGCAGTTCTCTCTATCTGCTTGTAGATTTTGTTGTTCCAAGAGAAATACCCAGAGTTAATGGCAAAGGAAAAGAGATCTAAGATGTCAGAGGGAAAAACGTTTTCTAAGAGAGATAAGGTGTCAATTAAGGGAATATTGGTAAACAAAGAGGAGATATCAAAGCTTACCAATATGTCTGTCTTATTCAAGGTTAAATTTTCTGTGAGGGCTTTAAAGTGGGTCAAGTTTTTTATATAGGAAGGGGACCTTCCGGTTAGGGGGATCAGAGAGTTGGCCAGCTGTTTAGATAGTTTATAGCAAGGTGCATTGGTGGCATCTACTATAGGCCTGAGTGGGGAATTGGGTTTGTGGATTTTTGGTAAACCGTATATTCGGGGAGGACGGGAGCAGAAAAGTTTAAGTTTTTTCATGACGTCAGGGGGCCAGGAAGATACTTTTTTGAGTAAAATTTTTAGTTTCTTAACTTGTGTTTTTGTGGGATCGTGTTCTAGCGGGATGTAGGTAGCGCGATCGCGGAGGATAATGTTCATTTTATGATTGTATTCACTCGTAAAATGAACATTATCCTCCGCGATCGCGCTACCTACATCCCGCTAGAACACGACCCCACAAAAAACACAAGTTAAGAAACTAAAAATTTTACTCAAAAAAGTATCTTCCTGGCCCCCTGATGTCACGAAAAAACTTAAACCTTTCCGCTCCTCTCCCCCCCGAATATACGTTTTACCAAAAATCCACAAACCCAATTCCCCACTCAGGCCTATAGTAGATGGCACCAATGCACCTTGCTATAGACTATCTAAACAGCTGGTCAACTCTCTGATCCCCCTCACCGGAAGGTCCCCTTCCTATATAAAAAACTCGACCCACTTTAAAGCCCTCACAGAAAATTTAACCTTAAATAAGACAGACATATTGGTAAGCTTTGATATCTCCTCTTTGTTTACCAATATTCCCTTAATTGACACCTTATCTCTCTTAGAAAACGTTTTTCCCTCTGACATCTTAGATCTCTTTTCTTTTGCCATTAACTCTGGGTATTTCTCTTGGAACAACAAAATCTACAAGCAGATAGAGGGAACTGCCATGGGTTCCCCCCCCTTGCCAATTTCTATATGGAAGATTTCGAAAAACGAGCCATAGACTCATCCCCACTCAAACCTTCTATCTGGCTAAGATATGTAGATAATGTGTTCTCTATTTGGCCTCGTGGCCCAGACACGTTAGACTCCTTCCTCAGTCATCTCAATAGCCTACATCCAAGAATCCAGTTCACTATGGCAAAGGAAAAGAACAATTGTTTACCCTTCCTAGACACCTTAGTCACACGCCTGCCTAATGATACACTTACCTTCACCGTATACAGAAAACCCACACACACAGGCAGATACATTCACAAACTCTCCCACCACCACCACCCCTCTCAACAATATGGCATTATTAAAACTCTTACCAAGAGAGCCCACAATCTTTGTTCCAGTGGAACCGCCCTCACTACGGAGCTTAACCACGTACACAGCACTTTCCTCTCCAATGGCTACAGCGATCACAGTATCAAAAAAATAATCAACTCCTCCCCCATTCCCCGTCCTTCTCATCAACAAGATTTTAAAAATGCCATCACCATACCCTACATCCATGGCACATCCAAAAAAATAGCCAAGATACTAAAACAGTACAACCTACACACAGCATATAAGCCCCACCGCAAACTTGCTACCCTTATCCGTTCTATGAAAGATCAGCTCCCTCCTCTCTCTCTGCCTGGAGTTTACAAAGTACCCTGTTCCTGTAAGCTGGCGTACTTTGGACAGACAGGCAGATCAGCAGCCATCCGTCTAGAGGAACACAAGTCTTACATCTTCAAACACAACTATGGCCATTCAGGCTTGGCTGACCATGTTTTGGACACCACCCACAGGGTATCATGGAAGAAAACCACCATGCTCCACCACAGCAAATTCAAGAAAGAGAGACTTTTCCTAGAAGCAGCACCAGCTCTCAAAAACCAACCAAATCTCAATAAATATGGTTGCATTAAGCTTCCAAAGATTTGGGAAACACTCATCACCAGAGTTCTCACCTTACATTCCAGGCCACCTACTACTGCCCTTAGAGGGCGCTCTACCTAGATAGGACTTTAGTGTCACCCACGTGGTTGGGCTTAGTATTGTTTGTTATTTGTGTATATGTTACATTAATTGTTTTTGTAATCCCTGTAGATGTCCTAGTGACTAGGACGAAATATAGGAAGTATTAAATTCTATTTTAATTCTTTTCGAGTGTTGTAAAAAATCCATTAAGCCTCCAACATGATCTTCTCACAGTACCATATTTCCTTTATCGGTCATTTTTTGAACTAACCTTTTTTTGTCAAAATCTCTTTCCCTATTTGGTTAGGGTTTTTCTGGTTCTCTACAGATTGCTCTGAATAAGAGCACTTTAATTTGAAACACCCTGCACAATTTTACCTGAATGATAATCTTAATCTTTTATTATTTTCACAATTCAGTATTTAGATTTTCTACTTATCAGCTTGTGAAAATTAAGACACTGATTAAGGTTGTGTCATCTACTGCTTAATTTACAAAAATCACTAATATTAAATTAACTTACCACCCGCTGGATTTCCCAAGGTTTTGTTATAGCAGCCACATCACAAGCAGTCATGAGCATTGCTCTAGATAAATAAAAAATCTGGAGGCTAAAATAAGTAATGAAAAGTAATACTTTTATATTATTTAACTAAGAAAATTTATAAGAAATTGTTAACTAAGATATGTGTAAATGAATATTCAGTCCAGGTTTCTCGACATCACTAGCGATCCTTTGTAATCATCATCATCCTTTTGAATGTGCATTTCATGAATCTGTGATAAGAAAATTCCACTTTTTTTTTCTTAATGAGTGAGGAGCCAAAGATGGCTCCTATGTGTAGTCTCTAAAACTGTCATATATTTCTCTCTTTAAGTCATCACTAACTGCATCAATCCACCTAGTTATTAATCTTCCTTTTCTCCTTGCTATTCTTGGGTTATATACAATTTCCTTCTTCCTCTGTTAAAAATACCACCATATGTTAGCTCAGCTGACACATTCTTGAATTTTAACAATGCCACACTCCCTGCTGATGTTTAGATTCTATTAAAATTCTTCCTTTCATTTAAGCTTCACTCCCCTAATTTTATTCAGAACTTACATCTGTGAGAGCCTCCATAGCACAGTCAGTATTGATAGTGCCCTATGGTTAGAAGGAACAGGTTTCAAATCCTGTCTAGGGTGTGTGTGTGAAGAACCTTTATGAAGATTTTTCTTATCTAAAGTTCAGCTGGCGAATCTCATACAGAGGTAGTAGGATTTTTTTTTTTCCCACCCAGAAACTCAAGCTTTTCATCCTGCAAAATAGGCACATCAACTGGACATTTTACAGACATGAATTATAACTTTGAGTGATTCAATCTTTGATTAATTTTGTTCGACTTTTTTTTTCATTTCCAATCTTTCTGATCCATAAGTCAAAATCTGTTTTAATACTCTCATGTATACTGGGCTAATTTCTCTTTCCCATATAAATTTATTTGATTGGCTTCCCACTATATAACCTTACTCATTCTGTTATCTGTTTCCATATTTAAAAAATTTGTATAAAATTTTTTCAATTATAAAAATTGCACCTAAACAACTAAAATGTGTAATAATAATAATAACCTGTTCTCTAGATTTTCATTGAGAACGCCATTTATGTATTTCTTATTCTAAAGCCTATTTTCATAGTTTTTGTTATTTTACTGCTGATTTTCATATCAAACTTGTTATAGCAGTTATTCAATTTGCTTGTTTAATGAGTCCTGAAGACTTGTACTGGATATATTTAGGAAAAGAATATAATCTGCATGAAGCAAGGAGCTGAATTTAATATTTCCAGGTTTGATATCAGGCTTCATTTCACTTATTTTCCTTATGTAATTCATATAAATGATAAATAACAGTGGAGATAGCATGCATCTTGTTTATATGCCTGATTTTACATTAGTATATATTGTACCCCTTTTGGTTATGACAGTTGATTACTATAATCTTACATTATAGATTATATGCTGCTCTGTATAATATTCCATTTACACCATGTTATTATTATATAACTAATGTCTTGATTAGCTTTTTCTCTTATCATAATTTTTTTTTCAGGTCTACAAAAAACTCAAATACATCTTAAACATCTTAAATACTTAAATCTTTCCTGAAAGTTGCTAAAAAGAAGTAGTCAGTAACAAGGTGAAAAATAGGTTTTTATGCATGGAAAATGATAGGAGTATGGAATGTAAAGTGGTGAACTTAGAGGGATATGATAGACTTTGTGTATTCTAAGACAGATGTCCAACAATGCATCTTAGTCCTCCATGGGGGTCCTGAATAATAAAATTAATGATAATATTATGCTGATTATTTGCCTTTAAGCAAGAAATCTAGTCCTGAATTTGTTCTTATTAGTTCTGAACCCAATATTTTTTTTCCAAAATGTTTCTCTTCCACAGTTTTTGCCCTTTCTCAAGTATGTGCATAAATCTTACTTGAAAATTCAGCAAGAAAATTGGGCTATAATCTCACATTCAGTTTGATTTCCCATTTTATATGGTGACTTTGATTGCTCTACTCCAATTATCCAGAATTCAATTTTCTGACAAGGTCTCTGAATGATGCTATGTGGCCACTATAAACTTCTATACCTCTATGTTTGGTCAAATATCCCCTGCTCCAATTACCTTACCACATTTCATATTTCTGACAGTTTTTCTACCTCCACAACTGATATGTACTAATGACTGTGTTCTGCCTAGATGTTTTCTACTGCTGTTCTACAACTAATTATCTTATTTAGTAATTTTTCAGAATATCCTTATCTTCAATTTTTATGTGTTCTTTATTATTATTGTTTATTATTATCCTTGGTAGTTCTAGTTTCCCTGGTTCTGCACATCCATTTTCACTTCATTCAGGAACTTTTTCCAGTCTCTGCACACCAAATCCATTCAAATGCAGGCCATCCATCTTGTATAAATCCTTTTGCCCATCAAACTCATTCCACACCACACAGTCTGCATAACCTGCGCATAATGTCATTTGCGATTATGGCCTTCCTTCTAAACTCCTCTTAGTCATACCGCAGCAACAGACCCACCATTCTAACTCTGTCACTCTTTTCTTTCACTACCTTTAACAATACTTTCAAGTCCTCTCTCATAAAAAATTTATCTCCTTTCAATTCATTCGTACCCACCACAAATTATTCTTCTGATTCCATGCAAATGCTCATGAACTATCAAAGAATAAAATAAAAGATAACACAAAAAAAGCAATGAAAGATGAAGAGTATTTCAAGGTGGATAATGAGAGAAACAGCCTGTAAGAGAAGAGTAAGGAGAATATAAACGGTAGGTGAGGGGGGAAGAATAAGGAAAATATGAAAGAATGAAGAAGGAAGAGTGAGGAGACAATTGTGTGGTGATTTCATGACCAAGGACAAGACATGATAAAATTCTGTTTTCCTGGTGTGAAGATTAAAGATGTTAGTGACAATACTAGAATGCAAAGAGGGGAAAATGAAAGAGTTAATGTTGGCAGGTATGAATGATTTAAAAGGTGGCAAGTATGGAATGTGAGGGGATATAAAACAGTCACAAGAAGAAGCAAAAATTAAGAGAAAGTAAAGTTTGTAAGTCTACTGCCATAGTATGATAGGAACAAATTAAGAAGGGTAATGATTGCAATTCATTGCCTGGTTGTTAGGAAGAATGGTATACTGTCGTTTCTTAGACATGCAGAGTGAAATGATGGATGAAAGGACTTGTATATGACTGACTGATTACACTTGAATTCATTTTGAACTATTCGGAATTTGCACTTTTATTCTCACTGAGAGAATGAAAGTGGTATGGTGGTCTTGACCTGGGACTAAGCACGTGAAATTTTCCAATAAGAAGGTGTATATGTAGAAACAAAGTCGGTGATTATGACAAATTTAGGGAAGGGGGCAAGTAGCTTGAAGCAATGTCATTGCATAAGAAACTACAAGGGAAAGATGTTAGCACTGCATGGAAATGAGCTAAGGTGATATAGGTGTCTTAGGAAAGCAGTATCAGAGTCTATATATTCAAGAGTCAGGAGGATGGTCAGTAGATGAGTATTATCATTAAGGAGATACAAAAATAAAAATGTTGTGGATGTGATATGTGATAAGTAAGCATATTGAGAATTGCAGAACCCAGGAAAGAATGATAACCAATATGGTAATAAAGACAAAATCAGACTGTGATAGGAAATTAGCCAAGCAGGCTAAAGAAAGCAGAGTTCTTCTGCTATGTGGTGAGTAAAAGGAAGAATGATTATAGAAGGGTAACTTTATGAATGCAGATGGTAGTAAGGTGACAGAAAGGGAAGAAATATTTGAATTACTGAGTGATCACCTTGTGAGGGCATACCGTCTAGTGAGTTATGCAGGAGGGATCAATCTATCTATCAGAATATACTCATAGATAGATGACCTGGAGGTGTCAATAAAATCTCTCAATGTGAATACATCTATTGGATATGATGAATACTAGCCTGTACAAGAAAGTGTAAAAGAAATGGCACTACCCATCACCAGACTATTTGTCTCAGTATTACCTAAAGGAATAAGTCCCAAGGGGATGGGGAAAGAGGATAACAATATTCTCTGATATAAAGGAAATTCCACACAGGTAGGAAATTATACGTGACTATTTCATGAGTGGTGATTAAGGTATTGGAGAAGTTTAACAGCAGAATTCAGGAATGGGTGGATAGGAATATGATACTCTGTAAGAGACCGGATGGTTTTCTGAAGGAGAGGTCCAGTCTTAGTAATTTATTTAGTTTTAACAATAAAATGACAGTTGAGTTGGATAAGGAACATGGCTATATCATGTTAGTACTAACTTTTGCAAAGGCATTTGACAATATACTACATGGAATACTGTTGATAAACCAGAGCAAATGGGGGATGGATGAAACTAGTGATACAAATAACAAAGCAGCTGATGAGTAGACATCAGAAAGTAGTAGTAGGTAGTAGAGTTTAGTCAATAAGAAGAACTGACAAATTCATTTATGCATGATATTGCAAATGATTCAAGGAGAATATCCAGTTGTTTGTCAGTGGTGCTAAATTAGGAAGGAGTTTATTAATTTTCCTAATTTAGAGATTATTTGCCATTAGTTTAGGCAAAAGATAATGGTTACAAGTCGAATGTGAAAAAGTGTAAGTTTATGTACTTTGGAATGAAAAGACTGCAAGCTCTGTATTACATAAATGGAATTGGATTGCAAGAAGTTGAAGTTAAGGATTGTGGACTGATGGTAGAAAAGGAGTTAAAGTTCACCAGACATGATGCAGATGCAAACAAAATAGTTCAAAGAAACATTAGATGTTAAGAAACACACTCACAAGCAGGAGTAAAGAAGATTTCTCTCTCTCTCTCCATTATCTCTTTATAAAGCTTTGATACAACTACATACTGAACTACTCCACTCAAATTTGGTTTCCTGAGTTTTTCTTCAGAATGAAGTGGTGGAAAGGATCCAGAGGTGGGAGAGTGACCATAATGGAAACATTTCTGTGGAGTGCTCCTTATGAGGATATATTGATGGCTTGTGAGTTAGAGTTTAACTGATACACACAAGCAAGTATGGGGAGATACAGTAGAAACATAATTATTATAAAGCAGTTTTATACATAGGACTGATGTTGAAATTTCTCAATACATGACAGGATGGAAGAGAACAAGTGGTTATGTAGAAGTTATCTAAAAATGTGGTGAACAAGGGCATATAGACTAGGTTTTTTTGCTTGGAAGAGTTGTGAATGAGTGGAATGGGTCACCAGAGACATTTAAGGAGAATGAGTCTAAGGAGAGATATAACAGGCACGTGCAAATAACAATTAAAGTGGGATTTCTGCTCGAGTGTTCAGACTCCATGAAAGGTACATGTAATAATAATGATAATATCAACATTTATGATTTATGATTTGATCTTGTTCTGTCTTAGCAAAATTATGTCAGCATAGAATTTTTTCCCTTAGTTTCTCTGCTATTCCTTTTCTTTCCTACTGATGCTTCCTTCATGTATTGTTGATAGTAGTAATAATAATAGTTCTTATTCCTACCTGAGGAGTTCCCTGTGTTCATCATTTTGCCACATATATTCTTCAGAGTCAACAATCTTGAAAAATGCTCCTCTTCTCCTTAGAAAATAAAATGAAATAACTGTATGCATACGTGAGAGGACAATCAGTGATTCATTATTAACTTACCGACTTTTGGATAAATGATCATCCAAACATGCATGCCTAATTTATGTGCACATAACTGAAGTTTTAAAACATAAAAATACTGGAAAAATCATTTTTTTTTTATGGTGCTGTAGTTTGAAATTGGAAAAATGATTAACTTAGAATTGTAATCTCATAAATAAACCTGAGGTTTTAGAAAAACGTAGTAATGTTGTAACAATGGCTTATCCCTCACTTAGAAATCCTGACATCTAGTAAAAGAACATTCCACAAGAATATTATACTGATTATTACTACTATATTTTTTAAGAGTAAGCTACAAAAGTAATATAAAAAAAACCAATTTTATTTTCAAAGATAATATGGTTTTTATTATTTAATATCATTATGAGTGGATCTATATTGGTTGGACATCCCATTTCTTTCTATGTTGAATAGCCTTTCATTGAGAGCAAGAACAGTCAATGAGTGGTGGTATGATAAACTGTGTTTCCTAAGAAGGACCTCCCACGATGAGTCTTGACTCCATTGAGGCTTGAATAATAATAATTATTTGCTATAAGCTCTGAGAGAGAGAGAGAAAGAAAAATGGATGTGTGAGCAACAGAAATAGACACGAAAATAATGTAGAATGTAGAAAATAGTAGCAATGTAAAAAAAAAAAAAAAAAAAAAAAAAAAAAAAAAAAAAAATGGACAGTAGAAATGAAATATGGTGATGAAAGGCAAGAGAAAGATATGTGAATGATACCAGAAAGTAGTTGGGACTATAATGTAAGCAGGATGCATTAAGTGATTCAAAAAGAGAAAAAAGAGTGGAAATAAAAAACGAGCAAATCTTCAAGAGAGTTGAATATAAAGAAGAAAGTCAGTGCACAACTGAAACTAAAGAGTAGGATATTGAAAATGAGTGACTATACTGTGTGGTGATCCTGAGCAATGTGATAAAAGGTTTTCATAGGGAAATAAATATTTTGGAGTGTTTCAAAATATTTATTTCAAAAATTTCAAAGCCAGGAGTAAAAGGAGCATATGAAATGAATAGTTGGTACAGATGACTTCAAACACAGTACAAGTGATGTGACACAGGATCTGTAAGTTTTGTTGAGAGCAATAAGACAGAGCTGTGCAAGAGATAGAATGGACAGTGTATTACCTAAGGTATGAGTTACAGAGGAGAACCTGAAAGCAATGACTGAAAAAAAAATAAAAAATAGGCAAAATATATAAGAAGAATACGACAGAATTTTGCATGCCTGGAATAGGTTTTAGGAGAGAAGGGAACACTTTGATAGAGGATTACATCTGTTGAGGGGGAAATAGGAGGGGTAATAAGATATTAGAGCAGTTGTTGTTGGGTGTAAGAGAGAATATGTTAAAGAAGTGACAGCATTAAATTTATTAGCGTGAGTGATTAATTAGAATATTCAGAGAAAATGTGCAGTGAGTTGCTACTGAAAGGGAGAGAAAAAAAAAGGAATGATAGAAGATAAAAGGAACATAAAATGGATGTGGAGGGGATTAGAGAGACCTTCAATTCAGGCCACTAATGTGTGGCTGAATAGCAGGGAGTTAAAGTTTATTTATTAATGCAAAATAATATTTGGAATAAGGGTGAGAAGTTTGCAGCATAAATAGGGTAGATCAATCAAGATTACAGGCATAAGTATGCCATGGTTGATTTAATATATACTGATGGGAAGAGAATATTAACAATATCAAAATTTATTGAAAGATTAAAAAGAAAAGAGGAAGAGACACATTGTTAATGATAGTGGAAGGGTTGTTTGCAGATGATGCGAAGCTAGGAAGGGTTATTAGTAATAGTGCAGATGTGGTAGCCCTGCAAGAGGATTTGAATAAGCTAGATAGATGGGCAAATGAATGGGGGTTTCAGTTTAATGCAGCTAAATGTAAGGTCTTGAAGTCTGGGGCACATCAATGGGACGCTGCATACTCTATGTGAGGAGTTAAACTAGAGGAAGTAGGAGAGACAAGAGATCTGGGTTTGATGATTGATAGAAATTTAGGGGACATATTGCAAAGGTAGTGAAGGTAACGCAGAGGATTGCTGCAATAATGAGAAGGACACTGACCTGCAGAGATAAAATGGTTATCCTTCTGTTGTATAAGACTCATCAGACCACACTTAGACTATTGTTCTCAGATCTGGTCCCCAGCATTTGAAAGGGATAAATTAATTGTGGAAAGGGTACAAAGGAAGATAACAAAGATGGTGTCGGGACTGTACAATGTTAGTTATGAGGATTGGCTGAGGGAGTGTGGACTGCAGAGTTTGGTGGATAGAAGAAGGAGAGTTGATATCATTGAGACTTTTAAACTGTTGAGAGGTGGTTATAGTTTTGACACTGGGGAATTCTTTTGCTTAGTTGAACAGCGGGAAGGAGTCACGACAAGGGGCCATCCCTGGAAGTTACGAAAGGAAACTGTGAGAAAGAGGGTGAGAAGTGGTTTCTTTGCATGGAGGGTGGTTGAACCATGGAATGCATTGCCTGATGAAGTGGTGAGAGCGAGAACGGTCAATGCATTTAAGGAGTGGTATGATAGACTGTGTTTCTTAGGAAGGACTACCCTCGATGAGTCTTGATAGACTTGCCTTTCTTAGAAAGGACCTCCCACGATGAGTCTTTTGACTCTATGGAGGCCTGAATAATAATAATAATTATTATTATTAGTAGTAAAGAACTAAGATAACAATAATGGCAAAGGCTTTAAGGCTATCAGTTTGAAGGTAATACAGTGTTTGCACTCTTTTTATAGGAATATGAAAAAAAGTGACTAAGACAGCTAATGAGATTAAATAGTTGGAAATTAATAATTATAGGAGTTTTTAGCTTTTGAACAAAAAAGAGCAAGATAAAGAGAAGGTTACTTTTTGTAATTACTTAGACACTATTATTTAATATAGTATTTGATAAAAGAAACAAGACTTAAGTGTATTATTTCATAATTTCCATCAACCAGAGCGGGAGAGTGGCAGAAGTAAAAGAGGTCATTGGTCATGCCTGCCAGATGGATAAAGGCATGGTGATGAAGGGAATAAGGACTAAATTTCTGTGCATGTGAAATGAAGTGAAAGCATAAAATAATAAAAATAATATACCATAGTATGTTATCTGGTCTCCATCACCTCACTGACCAATTTATTTACACTGTCATTTCTTAGAAGATTTATTTATGAAACAATCATCAACTTCTCTTATTCCCCATCTTTCTCATTGAAAAGCCAATTCAACAACCGTTTGCACTTTAGCACATTCTCTCAAAACACATGGCTAAATTCCATCTATTCTCATTGCTTTATTGATGTCTAGAATACTTAGCATTTGAAATATGCTCTCGTCAAGCACTTCTAAACCTTGAGCCCTCTCCCCATCCCTCTAGTAATAAAACTTACTTTTCCAGAATGAAATATCCCAATAAAGTGATCATTAAACAACTCCTGTCTTCTATCAGGCACTCTACTCCCATTTTTGTTTAACAATATCATTCTTTCAGACTACTGGCCACATCATGAAAGAATCTTTTAGATTTTCCTTGTATCTTAGTGCTAGTCACTTTCCTGGCCTGATCTTATATTGTTTCATGCATTTGCTTTCTGCTCCTCTCTCATAACTTTTTTTTTCCCATTTGCAATTCCTATTTGATATTGTGTGTCATCCTTTACACCAAACCATGTTCTATTTTTTATTCAGATATAAAACTTACTATTGCTACTAATAAATATTTCTTCACTAGTTCTCATGCACTGATGATATCTTGCACTTACATTTCTTCCATCCATGTAACTGTCTGAAGCTGATTTCTAAGATTATTGTAATCACCTGCATATCTATTCATCCCCCAAGTAAAGACTACATGATCGCTCTCTCCAACTTGGGAAACAGATGACATTTCAGTTGCAATCAAATCCTCTGAGGCAATGACCAAATCCAAAACTCTTGAATCTGATATTCCTATTACTACTACAGGTTGCTTAAGACATTTATCCATCAAGAATTCCAGAAATTCTATTCTCTTACTACAATGTGCTGTTTTCTCTTACTAGTTTATACTGCTATAGTTAAAATTTCTTATAATTATCACTTGTTTTGCACTGCTACACTTAACTGCCTAAACCTTCACCTCCGTATTCCCTGGCTTACGGTAACATCCCACTGTATCCTGTATTGTACACCTCCACCTCACACATATGCTCTCAAAACCATTAGTGCTGTTTCCCTTGAAATCCTCCACTCTGAGAGGAACAACTTATCACTTATAAGTAACTCCACCACTGCATTTACTCTTCCTATCCTGCCAAAATATGCTATACCCTATATATATATATATATATATATAGAAAGACTTAGGTGTCATTGATGATTCATAACTATGTTTTACAGTATAAACACACTAAGAGGGAGGGGGGACAAATATATTTATTACACACTAATATTTTGCTAGTTTTCTAACCAGCATCATCGGAGCACAATTATAACTGATAGGCACTTGAGCTACGTAATTGAGGAACAATTTAAATTGTAATTGATAACAAAAGTTATGTCTTTACATGGTGTCCTCTATGAATCAGATAACCATAAAGTTAATTTAGAGAAGTCAGCTATCAAATCTTAAAATGATAGCCTTCCAGATCTTTGGTAAATTAATGTACCCATACTTGTTAAGGTTAGAAGAGTGCTTCATAACTATGCCAATTCTAAAAATAGTCTCTCGCACCTGTAATGACTTCTATGTAATAAAGATGTTTTCCTCCATCTGATCCTATGTGAAGGAGTATCAGGAGCATGGTCCACCAATCCGGACTTGCCATACAGATGATCGCAGATGTAATTTTTGTGTTCTTCAATATAGATGTTAACTGATCTGCCAGTGTGTCCAAAGTAGACTAAATTGCAGGCACAGGGAACTTTATACTCTCCAGGATGTTCAAGAGAATGCAGTTCATGTACAGGAAAATGTATGAAGGTAGCTAGCAATGAAAGGTTTAAAAGTGGCATAGAGATCATATATGCAGAGAATTTTGGATATTTTTTCTGATGTACCCTCAACATAAGGGATGGGGAATGTTTTGTTGTGATCCTGTGTGTTAGGTGCTAGAAGGATAGGAGGTGCATGCAATATTTTATCCATTTTGTATGGGCTGTAGCCATTGGTTAAAAAGGTATTGCAAAGGTTCCTGAGCTCAGTTTCAAGGTGTGTATCACTTGAACATAAACTTTGGCTTGGTGAATAAGTGTTTTGAAGATGCCATACTGCTGGTAAGGGTCGCAGTGTGATTGTTTATGTACCTTCCTGTATAAGTGGATTTTCTCTAAATGGAGAAGGATAATGAGCCATTAAGAAGACATTAGTGTATCTAAAAAAAGGAAGGTAATTGTTACTTTCTTTTAAGTTCATTGTAGGGTGTTGCTGTTAAGATGCCCCAAAAATGTATCTAGACAAACTATGGGGACAAACAGCAAACACATCATTAACATAGTGCAGTTAAATGACTGGTTTAAGTGTGGCTGTGTTGAATGTTTGGTTTTCAATGTACATACATGAATCTGAATAACTCAATTATGTCAGGGGGAAATGTGGCTTAATGAGGATTGACAGACCATGCTCTGGATATTCCTTCGCATAGTATCAGACAGAGGAAAATATCTTTATTACATAGAAATCGTTATAGTTCTGAGAGACTATTTTTAGAATCAGCATCAGCTATGAAGCACTCTCCTAACCTCAAGTATGGTTACATTATTATTATTATTACTCCAACACCTCATGGAGTCAAAGACTCATCTAAGAGGTCCTTTTATCACACACACAGCTCATCATACCATGCCTTGAACACATTCAAACTCCTTGGCAGACACCACACTCTCAGGCAAGGCATTCCAATTATTTATAACTCTGCACGAAAAAAACCTGCCTCTCACTCCCCTACTCACACCCTCTTTATACAGGGTCCAGGGATGACCTCTAGTTTTCCCCACGATCTCCCCCAGCATTGATCCTATAATGTTAGATCTTGAATGGAGAAACTTTATAAGAAATTATTCATTCAAGATTTAACAAGTCTAATAGGTCAACATAGAGAAAACTTGTACTTGAGCAGAAAAAGAAATAAGTAATAACTGTATGTAGGGCCGTAAATACTTGGATGTAGAGTTATAAAAGTAATCTTGTCTATTCAAAATCAAGTAAAGAATTTTAGTGTTGAATATAGTTATAAAAGGGTATTCTATGTAAAGTGAATAACTGAATAAGATATAAACAAAAATCCAAAGTTCGCGTGCGAGCCGTTCGGTTGAATGCATGGCTTAAGGCAAGAGCTTTCGCAGAAAGCAGCACTACACGAGGAGAACCAGTGTAACGGATCATCCCATGGGCATGGAGGACGAGTGACGTGTGGAAAAAAAAAGTAGCAAAAAGAAGGCGCCAAGGGTAGAGAAATAAAAGGGGTTTGCACCCTTTTCTCGGGCCTTTTCCCTCTTCGGACCTGCTCGTTCCCAACTTCTTCTGGTACCTGATGGATTCCAGACTGTACGGAGACATTAGATGTCGGCACCTACAGTCCTAGTCCCTTGGCTGTACATCTCCCCGGAGTGAAATAGTGGAAAGCAACTATCAAACCGGTAGCACTGACAAGAATGACCGGCAACAGATCCGTCACACGGTAAAGCCTAACAGGACGACCACCATGACCCACCACGTGGACAAAAGGCAAAAGAAGGATCGGTACTAGACAAAGCAGTGAACAGAATAGATGGATCTGGTAATCCTGCCAAGAGATGGTAATGTACAGAATTTTGTTATATTTTCTCCAATTAGAGTAAAGAAGAAGGGAAATTGTGTAACTGTTGAGCATGAACAATTTATAGAGAACTTAGATAATTATATATTTGATAGTGGCCTGACTCCACTGGATAACTTATCTGAAAAGATTATAGTGAATTGTGATAATATTTAATGTGAGAGATTATCGTAATTTAGAATGGACAGAATTTAAGACTAGCATGTTGTGTGTATTAACGTTTAATCTCATAGATAGAGTTAATGATCATATCCAATTGAGTTTTAGTTGATGTTATCTAATTTAATGTGTAGTGATAATGAATTGATTGAGTGCATAATATATCTGATTGTGTAAAATTTAAGATCTCAATAAAATGCTGTGTATTTTAAACCTGACATTCGCCTGAGATATGAATTCAATTTACCACTCATAAATTAGAACCAAAGCGCAGGGGGGATAATATGATATTCTAGAAGCCGACACAATTGCAAACTAAGTTAAACATAGCAGAAGCAGAGTATATTGTTAATAAGATTTAGTGTTAGGTTCTTCACCTCTGTATAATAGTCTGGGAAGGCCTCCTTGGATAAGAATCCCCTCTATCCTAAGATATTTGCTGGCACAGCATATCAAATAAATTTGCCAGTATCTGATCAGGAGACAATCTCAGATAGTAATCATTAAGGGTTTGCTCCTAACTAAGAAAGAACCTTTATCAGTTAAGAGATAAATGTGAATAATCTAGGAATTGGCCATATTTTAGACCGCCTTTCTACATAGTGCACGATAGGCAAAGATTGATTTAGATCTTGAGGTTAGTTAAGATAGAAAAAGATATTAAAATCTTAAGTGTAGCAAGGCAAAGATAAAAGTAAAAATAAAGTAATATAAAGAATGTAGTGACATAACAATAACCCCTTACCAACTTGTAGGTCTCTATCATATCTAATCTCTTCCTCCTTTCCACTAGATTCTGCAAATTACATTTTCTCAATCTTTCCTCATACTCAACATTCCAGAGGTCAGAAACTACCTTAGTCAATCGCCTTTGGACCCTCCCAACATCTCTTCATCCTTCTGAAAACCAGGTGACCAAATCTGGGCACAACAGTCCATGTGTGGCCTAATCAAAGCCTTATACAATGGAACACGAATCTTCCTACTTCTACACGTCAGTGTCCTCTGCATCATTCCCAGAAGCCTTTGTGTTGTCTTCACAATTTTGGCTATGTGTCGCCAAACTTTCAGATCCTTATCCACTATCACCCCCAACAATATATCCTTACTAAGCATAAATTCTGAATCCCATCTTTGTTTTCCAAATTTTAAAACCTTACATTTTGCAACATTGAACTCACATCCCCATTTCCTTGCCCAATCACTAAATTCATTCAAGTCTTTTTGTAAGGCCACAACATCTTCACTACTCTTCAAGATTCATCCCAACTTTGCATCATCTGCAAACAACTGAATATCTCCATCCAGATCTTCACCTCTATCGTTAATATACAAGTTAAACAGTAATGGCCCCAAAACAGACCCCTGAGGCACTCCACTAATGACTTTCCTTTTCCTGGATATTGCTCCCCCATACACAACTTGTTGATACCTATCAGATAGCCAGTCTGCAATCCAATGCACTAAGCTAATATCCAACCCCATTGTCTCTAGTCTGACTGTCAACTTATCATGAGGTACTCTATCAAAAGCCTTTGCAAAATCTAAGTATATTACTGTGTATCCTTCTCCTCTGTCCAAGGAAGCAGTCACTTTATTGTAATAAATAAGTAGATTACTAAAACATGACCTCCCTTTAGCAAATCCATGCTGTCCATCAAAGATAATACCATTGTTGCAACTCAATTCTGGATCCTAGTTCTCACAAGCTTCTCCAACAACTTGACCAACAACCTGACACACAGATAGGCCTATAGTTTCATGCTTGAGTTCGATCACCTCCTTTATGAAGTGTCGCAATCTTGACCTCCTTAGGGACTTGACCGAGTGCAAGACTCGTATTAAAAAAATATGGCAAGGCAGGTGTCAACTCCCTGGCACATTCCTTCAGAATATATGGTGATATATTATCAAGTCCCACAGCCTTATTATCATCTAGTTTACTCAACTCCCCATACACCTCTTGCTCACAGTCAGTCTCTCCTTCCCATCATCTACTGCTCTCAATCTCTCCATGAAGTCACATTCACAAGATTGAAAGACCTTTATGAACTGCTCATTAAGTATCTCCACACATTCTGCAACAGCTGTCCTTATACCATTTTCTCCTATCAATATCATCCTTCCATAATCATTCTCTCTTTTACTGGCTACATATCAAAAGAACTCCTTAGGATTCTTTTTGGATTCATTAACTAACTGCTGTTCATATCTTTAGCTACCCTCACCAACCAAGTCATCCTCCTTGCCTGGTCTTTGTAGACCTCATGGAATTGGTTATTTCCACTTCTCTTATGCTGCCTCGACAATGCCATTTTTCTCTATATCACATGCTTAATATCTTTATTCATCCATCTCACACCTATCTTAATTAACCTTCTCACCCTTGGAATACATTTAGACATTGCATCTACTAGATAGTTTTTGAAAATCCACCAAGCTGCATTGATTTCTTTTCCAGCTAACTCCTCATTCCACGCTACACCCGCAAGCTGTCTCCTGAGTTCTTCATAATCACCCCCCCCCTTGTAGTTTCACATATATATATTCTTTTCTCACAGAGGTCCTCACGCTGCTGGCAACCACCCAGATAATCACCTCATGGTCACTCTCACCAACTGGTGGATGATTTGACACCTCATTTATAATTACATCCTCTGATGAGATGACCAAATCAGAGATCTTCAATCCTCGTATGCCCTCTGTTACATACTGTCTGAGGTAGTTATCTCTGAAAAACTCAAAAAACTCATTTTCTTTACTTCCAGTTGCTATCTCATCATTCCAGTCTATATTGCCATAATTAAAATCGTTCATAATGATCACTCATTATGAACGATTGTATAGACATAACTCTTTCTCTATCATCAATAGCACTTCCCCTCCCTTTTAACCCCTTCTATCCTCACAAAACACATCATACCCTTTCATCTCTATTCCTGTCAGGATGTCGTCCTCTTTCAACCATGTCTCAATTATTCCGAATCTTTGGGTGAACAAATGCAATTAATGCAACCATTTCACATGCCTTGTTTCTTGTACTTCTAGCATTTGTATACAATTAATTTACCAAAGAATTGGGAAACAGACATTTTAAGACCTGATTTCTCTAAATTAACTTTATAGTTATCTTATCCATAGAGGGCACCATGTAAGGACATTAGTTACTGCTGGCAGTTATAATTTAAATTGTTTTCCTCAATTACATAGTTTAGTGCTATGTGCCTATCACAGCTACAATTGGGCTCTTATGATGCTGGTTAGAAAACCATAGAAATATTAGTGAGTATAATATATATATATACACACACACACACACACACACACACACACACACACACACACACACACACACATGTTAAAGATACCAAGAAATTTTATACTTGGTTTTAATCCTTTTCCCAAGTAAGCAAAACAAAGTTTTCCACGTGAACTATATCCACATCTAGGCTACTTGTATATAGAGGCTAATGACTTCATATCACTTGCCTGTATGTATCCCATACATAGCACACCCCCTTTTAAGTGTATAATGCAATGCATAATGGGAAGGGCCACTCTCCAGACCAGTTTCAACCTTTGTTGCGGTCTCATCAGTGGAAGCCAGACCCGGGAGAGAGATACCAAGGTTGAAGTAAGGCAGTCATATATATCTCATGTACAAGTAAACAGAAAGTGCTTGACCTTATACTTCATGCACAAAACTTTGTTTTGCTTACTTGGGAAAATATTAAAACCAAGTATAAAACTTCTTGGTATCTTTAACGTATAA
Source organism: Typopeltis vanoorti (assembly GCF_054136105.1). NCBI lineage: Eukaryota > Metazoa > Arthropoda > Arachnida > Uropygi > Thelyphonidae > Typopeltis > Typopeltis vanoorti. The sequence continues at coordinate 64,364,592 of NC_143562.1, read as the reverse complement.
TACACCCAAAACTTTCTACATCTTTCTCTCATCCAGAGATTTTTTTTTTTTTTATTAATAAGGTCAAGCACCTTTTGTCTACTTGTATATGAGATATATATGACTTCCGCATTACTTCATCCTTGGTACCTCTCTCTCTCAGGTCTGGCTCCCACTGATGAGACCTCAATAAAGGTCGAAACCGGTCTGGGCAGTGGCCCTTCCCATTATGCACTGCATCATACATGCCCGAAAAGGGTGTGTGTGCACCTTGCATTATGGGATACATACTAAGGCAAGTGATATGAAGTCATTAGCCTCTATATATACAAGTAGCTTAGATGTGAATATAGTTCATGTGCAAAACTTTGTTTTGCTTACTTGGGAAAAGGATTAAAACCAAGTATAAAATTTCTTGGTATCTTTAAGTATAATACACCCAAGGTAAAAAAAAACTTTCTACAATATATATATATCCCCCCCTTTTTTTTTACACACCAATTATTATGAATGCTATACCATGCTACTTCTATTACTGTGATGGCATCTTCCATTCCATGTTTCACTGATCTCAATTTTTGGACAGGTTGAGGTTATCAATGCTGCCAATACATTTCCTTTATTCCTGACACTCCTGGCATTTATATAAAGAAACAGCTATGCAATTTCAGTGCACAAACAAACAGAATGGCAATTAACAATAGCATTAAGAAATTCAGAAATAAATGCTAATGTATGACAACTAAAACAGTCAATATTTTCCTAACTGGGAAAAAATAAATAATACACACACACACACACACAGATATTTGTACCCCAAAGGCATAGGACACCATCTCTAGTTTTCAAAGTTTTTATGGTGTTCATGTTTCATGAGGTATAGAGCACAATCTATGATTTCCTTTCTTTTAGAAGTTACACAAGTTTACCCCAAAGACATAGGACACCATCTCCAGTTTTCATCAAAGCTTAAATTTTTACATGTTGTTCATGTACAGAGCACTATCTATGATTTCCTTTCTTTTAGAAGTTACACTTAGAGAACCTGTGTAGCTCAGTAGAAGTGACATTTGCACTCTATGGCGCTTGACCGAATGACGAAAGGTGTTCGAACCTAGTTGCCAACTAGAGGAACATTTTCTAAGCCTTTTCTCGACTGCGTCCCAAGTTAGTCGATCTCTGACATGGGCTAGCAGGTTTTTTTCTCCTGGAAACTCGGTTCGTCCTGTAAACTCAAGAAAATCGGCCATCGAACCCACACTATTTTCAGACATTAAAAATATTGTGTTAGGATTAGGAACCATGAGATGGCACCACTTGCTAGCTGCCTTCTTCACTGCATACCAATTAATTAGTGATCGCCTTGGGCCTGCTATCTCTGATTGGCTACCAGTGGAGACTGAACTGCCCACTCAGTCTCCAAAAGTTAGGACTAAAACAGCCTCACCTACTCCCTATACAGGAACAAAAAGATGTTAGCTGATTTTTTTTTTTAAATAGAAGTTACATAAGCTTAAAATTAACCTACCCATAAATTGAGAGTCTTCTTCTTCTTCGCGTTATTCCCGCTTCCTATGCAGGGTCCGCGTGTTACTTAGATGTGACTACTTGTTAGTACTACTCCCAACTGACCTGTCGCCTGGTCTGCTGCTGGGGGGGGGGGATATATTTTTGACTGTTGAGGTGTATGTTCACGGGGCCGGTTTGCCTGTTTGCGGGATGAAAAACGGCAGATAAACTGGCGGAAAAAACCCTACTGACCGCGCCCAAGACCAGCTAACTTGGCTATGCCTGAGGAAGATCCTCAAATTCCTCAAGTCTACAACGGAAATCAAACCTGGGACACACTTCTTCCCCAGGCATATGGTTGCGAAGCGCAAAGCCACTAGGCTAACCCCACACTCTACCCATAAATTGAGAGTAAATATAAAAAATCAATGTTAAGAGATTATTCTCCTGGCTGTAATAAAAATTTTCTATTTAGTAATCTAGTGCTTACTAAATCTGCTAATTTTTCCTGTCTCTGATATACAGAAGATAGTACTATTTTGGAAAGATAGAGGTAGACAATTGGCTCTATTTAAGTTATGACAACGGTGTAATGTTTCACATATTTCTTTATAAAGATGTTCATTCTATATGGAATCAACTTTTATGAAAGATCCTTGTCTTTTTCCAGTGAACTCTGTGTTTAGTGGAGATAGAATGCTCAGCAGCTCCAGACTGTTCAGGCTCATGATATTTATTATTATTATTATCATCATCTCCATGGAGTCAAGAGACTCATTGTGGGAGGTTCCGCTCTCACGTCCACAGTTCATCATACCTCGACTTAAATGTATTCATTGTCCCTGCACTCACCACACTCAAGCAATGCATTCCAATCAACCACCACTCTCCATGCAAAAAAATCTACTCCTTGACCCTTTGCTCATGCCCACCTTACACAGCTTCCAGGGATGACCTCTGTCTCCCTACCTCCAGATGTTCTATGAAAAATCTTATCCATGAAAATCTGGTGGTTACCTCTTACCAACTCAATCAAGTCTCCTCTCTTCCTTCTATCCACTAGGCTCTGTAATTTGCATTCTCTCAATCTGTCCTCATATTCCATTTCCAGAGACGAGAAACCAACTTAACCATCTCTGGAACCTCTCCAACATCCCATCATCCTTTTGAAAACTAGCAACCAAATCTGTGCACAGTAATCCATATGCAGCCTGATCAAATTCTTGTATTCAATGGCATCTCCACATCATTCCCATAATCCACTCTGTCATCCTCACAATTTTAGCAAAATGTCCACGAAATTTCAAGTCTCTATCCACCTCTTCTTCTTCTGCAGCTTCTCCCACTTAAGTGGGGTCACTGTTGATGATGAGTCTCCTCCACATCCTCCTGTCTTGGGCTGTCACCACATCCAAGTTCTTCATCCTCAAGTCCTCTTCTACCAGCTCCCTCCATCTCTCTTCTTTGGCCACCCACACTTCCTCCTTCCTTGCACATCCATCTGCATGACCCTTCTTCCCACATATTCGTCCTCCCTCCTCATCACATGACCAAACTATCTCAACCTTGCCTCCTGTATCTTCGCTCCTAAGTTCGTAACTTTCACTGTTCCCCTCACAGTCATTTCTCAGATGATCCTTTCTGGTCACACTGCACATCCACCTAAGCATTCTCATCTCTGCTACTTCCATCCTGCTGATGTTATTTTTCCTCAGGGCCACAGTTTCTAAGCATACGTCATAGCTGGCCTCACTACTGTCCTATAGATTTTGCCTTTCAGATTGATCGGCACCCTCTTATGGCATAAGACTCCAGCCATCTCCCTCCAACTCGCTTGTATCCTACATCCCACTTCCTTCCCAGCTCCTCCATCTTCTTCCACTGTTGAACCTAAGTATCTAAAGTCTCACCTTCCTGATGACATTTCCTTCCAGCTCCAGATCTGTCTCCTGGCCACCGCCCACTGTGCAACACATATACTCTGTCTTACTTCTGCTCAGTCTCATACCTCTCTCTTCCAGTACTTTTCTCCATCTTTCCAGTTTAGTTACCACTTTTTCTCTTGAATCTGCACACAGCAAGATGTCATCTGCACACAACATTGTCCAAGGCACATCTTCTCTCACCTCCTCCATCACAATATTAAACAGAAACGGACTTAATGCTGACCCTTGATGCAAGCCAACTGTTACTTGAAAACTTTCTGTCTGTCCCAGAGAGGTCCGAACACTTGTCTTCACATTTCTGTGCATCTCCCACACCAACCTGACATATGCTATCGTATGCTTTCTCCAGATCAATAAATGCCAGATGTAGCTCCCGTTGTTTCTCTCGAAACTTTTCCATCATCTGCCGTAACCCAAAGATAGCATCTGTTGTTGATCTACCAGGCATGAAGCCAAATTGTTCCTTTGCAATCTCCACCTCCTTCCTCAATCTTCCATCAAGAACCCTTTCTAAGATTTTCATTGTGTGGGACATCAACTTTATTCCTCTGTAATTTTTATAGTCTTGTGCATCCCCTTTACCCTTGTAGATGGGGACAAGAGTACTCTCCCTCCATTCCTCAGGTATATTTTCATGTTGGCAAACTTTCATGAACAGGTCCCACAGCAGGTCAATTCCCTCTTCCCCCAGTGCCTTCCATGCCTCCACTGGAATGCTGTCGGGGCCCACTGATTTTCCATTCCTCATCCTCTTCATGGCCTCAGTCACTTCCACTCTACTGATGTTCTGCACCATCCCCTCAGAAGGCTGCCCATCTCTGTGAGTCCTTGTATTTTCCTCATTCAAAAGTCCCTCAAAGTATATTCTCCATCTGTTTCTTATGTACACATCCCTCCATAATATTTTTCCTTCAGCGTCTTTGATCTGCCTCACATGTAAGATGTCCTTTGCTGCTTTATTTCTACATTTCGCTAGTTGGTCAATTTTTCTCTGTCGTTCTTTTGTTTCTAATTAATCATACAGATCTTGATATGCCATGTCCTTCGCCTGTGCCACAACTCTCTTGGCTTCTTGCTTTCTCTCTCTGTACACCTCTCTGTCCTCTTCCACTCTTGACTCATCCCACTTCTGCTTTGCCTTCCTCTTAGCTGTCACTGCCACTTGTACATTATTATTCCACCACCAACCCTCCTTCTGCTCTCTAATTTTTCCAGATGTCTCACCAAGCACCTCGATTGCACAGCTCAGGATTACTTTTGAATTATGTTTCCACCAATCTTGTACACTTTCCAGTCCATCCGAAATCCCCTCTAACACCCTCTCCCTAAAACGATTCCCACACTCTCTTCTTTTAAGCGAAACCACCTAATTGTCTTCATCCCATGGCTTCCAGAGGTTCTTATCTTCGATCTTATTTTAAAGTATGCATACAGCAGTCGGTGTTGCTGTGTCACTTGATCTGTTGGAATTACTTTACAATTTGTCACAACCTTAAGATGTTTTCTTCTAGTCAAAATGTAGTCAATTTATGAACTGTTGTTACCACTCCTAAATGTTATCAAATGTTCTTCCCTCTTGTAGAAAAAGGAGTTCACAATTGCCAGATCAAATGCTACTGCAAAGTCCACAACCCTCTCTCCTTCCTGGTTTATCATTCCCACTGTGTGGCCACCATGCACCCTTTCGCAGTCTCTATTCCGTCTCCCTGTGTGTCCATTCAAGTCTCCTCCGACAATCACTATCTTGTTTTCTTCCAGTTCCCTCATTTCTTCATCTAACACCTTCCAGAACTCATCTTTCTCCTCTGCTGTACAGCCAACTTGTGGGGCATATACACATAATATGACCACCCGCTCTTCTACAAGACCCAATTTGATTCGCATGATCCTGTCGTTCCTTCTACCCACTTCCAGTACTTCGCCCTTCATTCTGCCACACACCACAATTCCTACACCATTTCTTCCCTTGTTATTCGCTCCAGAGTAGAACCATTTATATCCATCTCCCAGTTCCTTTGCCTTTCCTCCCTTCCACCTTGTCTCCTGCACACATAAAATGTCCAACTTCCTCTTCCTCATCATATCTGCCACCTCTCTTCCCCTTCCAGTCATACTTCCAACATTCAGTGTTCCCACTTGCAACATCCTCTCCACCTGCTGGGCTCGCTTCTTTAACCACACTCGCCCGTGATGCAGTAGACCTCGTCCACTTTCACAGCTGTAGGGCGATGTGGCTGCACATCGCTTAAGGGGTATACCCTAGCCCTTATATCGTTTTTTCTTTGACTCATATCATAGCTAGAGCTGGCAATGAAGTTTTACAACCGGATGCCCTTCCTGACATCAACCCTCACCATTTATCCGGGCTTGGGACTGGCACCTATTGAGGCTAGTTTGCCTCCTTCAGTGGCTGCATAAGACGAAATGACTTAGCAAGATAGGAAACATTTACCCCTAGCCCTCGAATACTCTAATAGCATCGGGGGAAGGAGAGGAGAAAGAAGGGGACGGACCAGCCTACAGAATAATATAACAGATGTATATTACATGACGTAAGGCATGGTCCAGCATCTGGTATCTCGGATTTGCCATGCCCGTACTCACTAAAGTGAGCCCTTGAGGTAGAAGTCTCTATCCACCATAACCCCACAAAATACTCCCACCAATCCTATACTCTGCATCTCATTTTTGCTTTCCAAATTTTAAACCCTTACACTTTGTAACATTTCCCCACACTTACTCGACCATTCAGACAGTCTATTTAGGTCCTCTTGCAAAGCTACAAGATCTGCTCTCCCAATGTCATTTATATAAAATTAAACAACAATGGCCTCAAAACAGACCTCTGAAGCATGCTACTGGTGACTTTCCTCTTCTGGGATATCACTCCCTGATACACAACTTGTTGATACCTATCAGACAACCAATCTACTATCCAACCCCATATGCTCCAATTTAACTACTAGTTTGTTATGTGGTAATCTATCAAAAGCCTTTGCAAAATCTAAATATACTACTGTATATGCATCCCCCCCCCACCTTGTTATTATAATCAGATTGCTAAATGATCTTACTTTAGCAACCCATGCTGTCCATTAAAGAGAATTCTACTGCTGTCCCCCCAGTTCTGAAGCCTTGTCCTCACTAGCTTCACACCTTGAACACAATGCCAGGCAAGCAGATTGGGCTATAATTCAAAGCCTTAGTCTTATCACCACCTTTATGAAGCAGAACAATTTTGCCATCTTTCCATTCCTTTGGAACCTGGGCTAATCTAAGACTAGTGTTGAATATGCACATTAAAGGTGTTGTTAACTCTCTAGAACATTCTCTCAAGACACACAGTGATATACCATCATGTCCCATGGCCTTGTTGACACAAAGGTACTCAAATCCTCATATACCTCTTACTCACTCACCATCAGTAGTTCCTTCCCCATTCCAACTGCTCTCAAGTTCTGCATCATGTTACAATCACAAGGATGGAATACTTTAATGAACTGCTCATTTAACACCTCTACTATATCCTCCCTCAGTGTTTATCATGCTCCCATTATTATTAACTAGCATCATCTTTCCTTCTACTGGTCACATATCAAAAAACTCCCTAGGATTTCTTTTAGCATCATACCATACTTTTGCTACCCTTACCTTGCTTGCTCGCTCTTGGTGCTCCTTATGTAACTGATTATCTCCACTCGTCCTGTGCCACCCCCACAATGCCTTTTTCTTCCAGATTGCATGCTTCACCTCTTCAGTCATCCATTTCGCACCTACCTTATTTAATCTCCTGATTTAATATAAAATATGTTTTCATGACAAATAATAGCAGATCTTCCAAGTTTGTCCAAAATAAGGTAAGCCACAGGAACAAGGAATCTACCATACCAGATGTCTGGGAAACCAAGAGGCAAACTTATCCATGTGAAAAAGATGGGGATTTCTCTGATGGAGCAAAGGCAGCAAAAATATTAAAACCATTGAACATTTTTGTTGCCTGTTCCCAGTCAGAAAAATCTCTACCTTTCTCATATTTCCTAATGATAAGCATCTGCCTCTTGGTTTTCCAGGCATCTACCAGATTCCTTGCTCTTGTGGCTTATCTTATCTTGAACAAATTGGAAGATATCATCAGTTTGTACAGTCTGGACTTACTGAGCATGCTATCTCCACTAAACATAGAGTTCACTGGAACAAGACAATAATCCTTAATAGTTGTTTCCTTACTTAATACCTTTATAAAGGAATGTCTGAAACATTATTCCATTGTCCTAACTTAAATAGATCCCAATATGGTCTAAGTCTCTTCCCTTTATGGGAGGTAGTGCTTTTTAAATCTGCTAATCTTTCCTAACTTTATACATACGCACACTTTTTTCCCCCCTAGTTTGGAAAATATTGACCTTTTAGTTGTCTTACATTAGCTACTAAAGTGATGTTTTTTAGAATTTTCTATTAATTTTTTACTGCCATTTTGTTTGTTAATGTGCTAAAGATGCCTGTGAAAGTTAGGCTAAAATTCTACAAATAAATATTTTAACATGAGTTCCGTTTTATAGCTTATTATTATTATACCTGCTCATGTCATTCCAATACTGAAACAAATTTAGTAGTATGGATGTAGTGTTACTTGCCATTCAGGCTGGTGGTTTACCCTTAAATACTGGACAAACTTTGAATTTAAGTGATGACTGGTGTTATTATCATCATCATCAACAACCCTCGATGGAGTCAAGACTCATTTTATGAAGTATTGTTATAAAATTCAGGATTTCCCCAGCTTGACTTGTAAATCAAAATTACACCTAAGAATTTAAACTTTTTTTTTTTTTTTTCAAGTTTTGTTCTAATTAAAAAACACTAATGCATTCCTTTCTCTTTTCCCAACGTAGCCCATGCAGGGCACTATAATGTGCCACAGGTTCTGCAACCTGTTATGCGTGTAATTTCTGTAGACCTGTTCACAGCTGCAGCTACTATTGCTTAGATATTATTTTTTAAATATTGTTGCAAGTAAACTATCAAAACTTGAGAAAAGTAAGTAAGAAACTTGAGATCATTTCACAATTTTGGTATGCTACTCTACTTCATCCTAAGAATTTACTTTCCCGAAGAAGATTCTTAGTTCAATGTTTGAATCTGAAAAATTTCTAAAAATTCCTTTGAGAGACAAATCTCCACCAGATCATTAAAGTCACTTCACATGGAAAAAAAAAGTTGAAGGTCATCAGGTGATTTCTGATTGATAACATCAGAATCATATGAAACTCGAGTAAAGTATTTGTTAAGGTATATACACGCATATCAGATTCATAACAAAGGTCTCACTACTGACTGAAGTTCTAATTAGTGTTTTAGTCTTTACATATGAGGAAACACAATGTTCATCACTTTCGATTTCTAGGCTTATGATCAATTAAATCCTCCTCCCTCCCCCAACTTAGTTCACATGGATGTTATGGAGTCAATAACTTGTCTAGTTACCTGAGTTGAACTCCAAAGTTTGTATAGTTTATTTATTTATTTATTTATTTTTTTATTAATTCTGTAACATTTTCTTTATTTCATTACAACAAATCTACCACAGATATCGGAGAAAACATTTCAACCATTTGCACAATCTCTATTCACATAGGAGCCAATAAATAAAATTAAAAATAAATACAATGGGAAAACAATGGTCCAAGTATTTTTGCATTAATTTTGCATTGATTAGTGGAAAGACTTTCTTCATGGCTATTAGAAACTTTAACAGTGAAAAAAACAATTGTTCCAATATGTCTGTAAAAATTAATTATTTTAAAAAAATGGAGGAGCAGAACATACCAGACAGAGAATTTTGTTGAAGTTTGAAATATACAGTTTTGCAGTTTTAAATACAGGGTGCTTACCTCAACTGATATTATGTATGAACAAGTAAAGAAATTATCATAGAAAATCATTTAAAAAAAAGTGCTTCAAAATAGATTGATAAGTTTGTTAGTTCTAGATATTGAAATTTCATTGGAGTTACTTCAAGTCGAGGAGGAATTATCATCATTATTTTTTGAATTATTCTGGCAATATAAACAGTTTAATTATATCAAAAAATTTATAATTTCAAAAAATGCCAATAAAAATGGCTTTATAATAGATACAAAAAAAATCTTGCATCAATCTTGAACCTGGGATTGGTTCAGCAACACAAATTAGTGCTGCAGCTACCCATATATGACCAAATTTTGTTTAGAGGTGAATTTTTCACTGCTGATATTTCCATTGTTTTTGTGAGCAGTCATGATACATATAGCAAATTATGTTTTTTTTTACTAATTAATTTAAGGAAATTACAACGTCAACTACGATATACATTAAAATAAATTTTTAATATACTTCAATATTTCGGCAACGTCACGTTGCCATTTTCAAGAAACTTAAGAACAAGATGCATGCAAGCAGGCACAACAGACAGTAAGTGAGGAAGAAGCAGGAAGCTATTATTTCTCCAAAATTCCTGATGGTGTCCCCTAGCGGGCAATGTTGGTATTCTTGGGCGATTGGGCTGAAGGTCTTCTGATGTAGGTTTCCCAAATTTGAGGCAGTCTCATGCAGCCAAATTTGTTGAGGTTTGGATTGTTTCTTAGGGCTGAAGCTGATTCCACGAAAAGCCTTTCATATTTGTATTTACTACAGTGTATTATTGTGGCTTTCTTCCACCATATTCTATGGCAGGTATCCAGTGCACGGTCAGCAAGACCAGAGTGGCTGTATTGGTGAAACCGGATGTAGTCCTTGTGTTCTGAAATTCTGATATTTGCTGTCCTGCCTGTTTGGCCAAAGTAGGACAGCTTACAGCTGCAAGGGACCTGGTATACACCAGATAGGTTGGGGGGGGGGGTCTTTAGTAGAGTGGATAAGGGATGCCAATTTTTTTATGTGGTCTGTAACAAGAAGTTAAGTCATGTTTTTTTAGGATTTTTGTAATTTTTTTCGAGGTGCCTCGGAATGTAGGGTACGGTGATGGATTTAGAGTAATCCTTGTTGTGAGGGGGGGGGGGGGGGCTTTTCGTGGCTTAAGGTGCCTGAATAGCTAAGTTAGCATCATTCAGGAAACAGCAAGTCGTGGCGATTTGTACTCTGAGTAAGGCTTGGCTGGCACGGTTATAAATGATGATGACCGAAGATGACCTTTAAAGCACCTTAAGCCACGAAATTTGGTCTATTTTATACGACATCTTGTGCACTGCAGCGGAGAAAGAATTTAAAAAAGCACGAGATCGACACATCAAAAAATTTGAAAATTTAAAAAAGAACTCAATCTCGAAACCACAACTCCCTACCGAAACGGTAGTCAACTTTTCGTTCTTTCAGTGTGAAACCTGAAGCACTCTACGCCCCTTGCATGTGGCCACAACTTCGGCATTGCGCCCAGAAGAATACCTGCTGAAGATATTATGATACGAATTGAATGCGGGATACGACACCTTCCAAACCACGTCGGCAACGATATCAGATTGGGTGTGGCTTGTGTTCTGACCAAAGCTAAACCACCAAAAGCCAACATGCCCAGTAGGGAAATTAAATCTCTACTAGAATTAAAGAAAAACAAGAAAATAGTAATCACCAAAGCTGATAAAGGGAACGCCACAGTATTGCTTAACCAAAAGGATTACACAGTAAGCTGAAAGCTCTATTGTTAGATTGGGCTACTTACCTCTCTATCAAGTACAATCCCACTAACTCACAAATTAGAAAACTCCACAGGCTCCTTAAGAAGGTCACTTCGTGGCCTGTGGAAATCGCTAACAAATTAAAACCATTTAACTCCATACCCCCCCCCCCCCCCCCCCCGTATTTATGGACTCCCAAAAATACATAAGGAAAATGTGCCATCCACTATACTGGCAACACACCTTCACACATGAAAAACTCAGCCCACTTCAAAGCCAGCATAGAAAAACCTTACACTCAAACCCACTGACATAATGGTCAGTTTTGATGTCTCCTCCTTATTCACAAATGTCCCACTCAAAGAATCTTTAGAGCTAATCCGAGCTAAATTTTCCTCCCGATATCAGAGCCCTATTTCAGTTCACAATGAACTCAGGCTATTTTGTGTGGCAAGGAAAATTCTACAAACAAACAGAGGGGACAGCCATGGGTTCTCCACGCTTCCCACCCTTGGCCAACTTTTATATGGAGACTTTCGAAGAGAAAGCCTTAAACTCTGCCCCACAAAAACCAACCATTTGGCTTCGCTATTTGGCCACATGGCTCCGATGCACTCCTCTCCTTCCTAACACACTTAAACAACCAACACCCCAAAATCAAATTCACCCTGGAAGAGGAAAAAAAACAACTGCCTTCCTTTCTTAGACACACTAGTCACCTGCCAGCCTGATGGAACCTTGGTTTTCTCAGTCTATAGAAACCCACCCATACAGGCAGATGCATTCACACGAACAATCCCACCACCCCTCCTCGCAACAATATGGAGTCATTAAGACACTACACAACAGGGCTAAACTTATCTGTTCAAATGACAATGCCCCACAGAACTAAACCACATTCTCAACACTTTCTCAGCCAATGGCTACCACCCCCAAAAAAATCCAAAAAAATATTGAAACCAGTAAACTACAACCCCCCCCCCCACACACACACACAGAACAAGGATTACTCTAAATCCATCACCGTACCCTATATCCAAGGCACCTTGGAAAAAATTGCAAAAATCCTAAAAAAACATAACTTCTTGTTACAGACCATATAAAAAATTGGCATCTCTTATCCGTTCTACTAAAGACCAACCCCCAACCCCTCTTAGACCTATCTGGTGTATACCAGGTCCCTTGTAGCTGTAAGCTGTCCTACTTTGGCCAAACAGGCAGGACAGCAAATATCAGAATTTCAGAACACAAGGACTACATCCAGTTTCACCAATACAGCCACTCTGGTCTTGCTGACCATGCGCTGGATACCTGCCATAGAATACGGTAGAAGAAAGCCACGATAATACACCATAGTAAATATCATATGGAAGGCTTTTTATGGAATCAGCTTCAGCCCTAAGAAACAATCCAAACCTCACCAAATTTGGCTGCATGAGACTGCCTCAAATTTGGGAAACCTACATCAGAAGACCTTGAGCCCAATCGCCCAAGAATACCAACATTACCTGCTAGGGGGCACCATCAGGACTTTAGGAGAAATAATAGCTTCCTGCTTCTTCCTCACTTACTGTTTGTTGTGCCTGCATACACATGTCTTGTTCTTAATGTCCTCTATATCCTAGTTGATGTTGTAATTTTCTTAAATTAATTAGTAAAAAATGCATAACCAACGTCTAAGCCTTTCCACGAGAATTATGTTATTCATATTCAAAAAATTATGATTGATGGTACTTTTGTAAAAATTCTGAGCATGTCAAAAGTTGTAGTACAAGTTATAGCATATAAGCTGATAGTCAAACTAGAGCAGATAGGGTTGGATATTAGATTAGTACATTGGATCGAGACTGGCTATCTGATAGGTATCAGCAAGTTGTATATGAGGGAGCAATATCCCATAAGAGGAAAGTCACCAGTGATGTGCCTCAGGGGTCTGTTTTAGGGCCATTGCTATTTAACCTGTATGTTAATGATATTGGCAAAGATTTGGATGGGGATATTCAGTTGTTTTCAGATGATGCAAAGTTAGGACGAACTATGAAGAGTAGAGAAGATACTGCGGCCTTATAAGAAGACCTGAATAGATTGCGTGAATGGGCATGGAACAAATGGGGATGCGAGTTCAATGTTGCAAAATGTAAGGTTTTAAAATTTGGGTAACAAAGATGGGATGTATAATTTATGCCTGGTTGGGATATATTGTTGGAGCTGGAGGAAATAAGAGATCTTGGTAGATAGTGGATAAGAATCTGAAATTTTGGGGATACATTGCCAAAATTGTGAGAACACAAAAAATTCTGGCAATGATACAGAAGACACTGACTTATATAAGTAAGGACATTCCTTTTGTGTTGTATAAGGCTCTGATTAGGCTACACATGGGCTACTGTGCACAGAGTTGGTCACCTGGTTTTAAAATGGATGAAGAGATGTTGGAAAGGGTCCAGAGGTGACTGACTAAGATAATTTCTTATCTCTGGAAGGTTGAATATGATGAAAGGTTGAGAAGATTCAATTTACAGAGTCTAGTGGATAGGAGGAAGAGGGGTGATATGATAGAGGATCAATGTTGGAGAGGTTTTACAGAAAACGTTGGGAAATCAGGGAAGAACCAGAGGTCATCCCTGGAAGCTATATAAGGGAGGGTGTGAGTAGGGGACTTCTCAGTCCCCTACTCACATGCAAAAAACCAAGCAGGTTTTTTGCATGTAGAGTTGTGAATGATTGGAATGCCTTGCCTGAGAGGGTGGTGTCTGCAGAGAATTTGAGTGTGTTTAAGGTACAGTATGATGAGCTGTGTGTATGACAAAAGGACTTCCTAGACAAGTCTTCAACTCTGTGGAATCTTGGGATGATAATTTATGAAAAGTTAACCTGTTTGTGACTTATAATATGCCACATAAATTTGTTTTGTCTAATCTTCAACTACATGGTCCAATTTTAAAAAAAAATTGAAATGATTCAACAAATACAAAATTTTGATAAATTCCATTCAAAGAATGCAGAATTAGTAAAAATTAGTTCAAATCATTTTGTCAATAAGTTATCTGACTGAGATCAAAAACCAAGCTGAACTATGCAGACATCAATTGTCCATACTAAATCCCAAATTTTATTAACAATTGAATTTCATCTAGCAAGCAGAGTTACTGCAGCGCATAATTTTGACATGACTCTTGCACGTAATTAATATTTTTCTTTTCTCTTCTTGCAAAACATCTGATCTTCTAATTAACATTTTTAACAGTGCTTACTGATTTTAGTTATTACTCTCTTGAACTGGATCTAGATATTTTGTCACCCAGAGTAGATGTGTATAAGGAGAAGTGAAGGAAAACTCATAACCTAAGTATAAAGGACTGCAATGAATTGGATCACATAGCTTGTAATTTTTGCATGCAGTCCTCTTATATGCTGCCAACAAACTTTTTCCAAGTGCAGTAATGCTCTGATCCCATTGGCAAAGAAACTGACATCTAGCATGTCAAACTCCTCTACAGCAGAGATAACATTTTACATGAGACATAATGAGTACCAATTTCAATTTGTAAAGAGATAGAAATGTGATGGAGAAGCAAGACTAGATGAATAGGTGTTCACTAATTAGAAATAAACTGGGTTTTATTTAGTCATAAATAACTACCAAGATAATGAAGCCTATTAATTTTTCCACTAAAACTTCTGGCTTCTTCTGAATAAAAAAAAATACACAAATAAATGCAATAAAAGCAAATATTTTAGTAATGAACTATAACATTACTAAAACAAACTATATAGAAAATGTTGCAATATAAACTAATTGAAACCATGTGACATATGGAAGGTGGTATGAGTTAGCTATTGTTTAGTATCATGTGCAGATAGTTGGCTGAAAAGTCGAAGTCTAACACATGGAGAAATCTGATAAGTAATTTCCAAATATCACACAGGATTAATCCTATTCAGTGTGTCATGCAAAAAGATGACCATAGTAGATTATTTTATGTTGAGAGCATGCAGCATGAAGCATGCAGCTCTTATTCCACTCGATGTTATGGTGTAGGACAGAACACTTTGGAGACATCACCATCATCAACAACAGAAAAGACAACTTGGGCCAGTCTTTTCATTTTTCCATAAAAAGCCAGGCCCAAGTTGTCTTATCCTATTTTTTACTAAGATCTCCAAAGTGCTCGTTCTGTCTTATTTCGAAACTTCTTGATGTCTGGCCTATGTAAGAAAGGCCACAAGAGCATGGAATATTATAGACCAGGATGTTTGTAGAAGGGAACTGTGGTCTTTAGGAGACTGAAGTAATTGTCATATAGTCAAAATAGGCTTGAAATCCATCCTGATGTCTGAGCTTTGAGGAGAATAGAAATCTTGATACAAAGTCTACCAATGTGTGTAAGGAATGGAAACTGAAATCCTGTGAATGTCAGGAATTTGCTGTGGATGACTGGAGAATAGCAATTTGTGTTTCTGTGAATATCCATTGTGAACAAGTTGTTGGAATTGAGTTTTAGTTTTACATTAAGTGTTTCTTCATCTCTTATGATAGAGACTATCCTTTTTTTTTTGAGTGTGTGTGTATGTATGTGTGTGTGTGTATATATATATATATATATATATATATAATACCTAGTTTTTACTTTATTTTACTTCTGATATCACCAATCTTGGATATTCTGAGTGAGTGTAATAAATAAAAGAAAAAATTATTTCCCCTCTTCACATGGTGAAGAAAGGAACAGTTTTCACAGCAAGAGAGAGGAAAATACAATGTTTTGTCTGACAACAAGTTGAGATGCCACACAATAATAAATTAATTAAAACTACCATTCTAGGTGGCAAAAAAAGTTCTTATTTGCATACCTGAAATATATAGCTAAGTCAGTAGCTAATATTGCATTTTCGAGAACATGCACAACTTGAGAATACTCCTCTGGGGAGAGGTGGCTGAGAATCTGATTACCCTACAAAAATTATCAGAACAATGAAAAGTCTGGATATAAATGTACATGCAAAATTTATGTTTTGCAAGTAAACTGCTTAAATCAATTTATTAAGTGCATTTTATTATAATTATACATACTACTGTCTAGTTTCCTCATTTTTCTTTTAATAAGATGGTACAGTGTGATGAATTTAATTTCAAGCACATTAATTTGGACCATGTTTGGAACATGAAATAAAACATTTATCTCTTTAGCTCTAGTTAATAAAATAAAATACTACAAATCCAAATGATAAACTAGCAAAGAAACAAATATTAGTCGCCAAACGTTTTGTGATACATATCTGGCATACTTGATACCAGATTATTAGCAATTAATGCTCTATGCAACTTCATGGAAGAATTGAAGAATATATGTTGACTGTTATTCATCTTGACATTTAAGGAAAGAAATTACACGAAGATAATTTAATAACTAAACAGATTTAATTATTTTAAGTCCAATATTTTGCCAAAATCAAATTGGCAGCATCAGTAAATAGTACAGTGGTAAAGATGTGTTCATGTAGGCACTACACAATTAAGCAAGATTGAAGCAGAGTAACAAAGAAAGCGCTAGTGGATACTGAAGTTTTCCACTGAGAACAATTTGAAGTCCTGTGGATTTGTCTTTAGGTAATAACCTTGCTACAATTTTTTTCACAGGTGGACTCTCATAGAATGGAACCATACACTGTGCTATCGATGTGCTCAACAGAGAAACAGTAATGATTGTAAATTTCAGGTATGGTGGAATAAACATATGAGTTTGAGTTGCTGTTGACATTTTCTTAATTGTTACCCTCTCAGCATAAGATTATATCAGAGAAGGTGTGATAGTAGCTTTCTTTTTGTATCCTGAAATGATATGTTTTGTTTTTATTTTTTGTATTTCTTTCTCATCTTTCCACTTTTGACATGGATGGGAGTACGCTGGATGATCTCCCAAACAGTTTATATATTTAGCTTTCTTTGCAGAGCAAGATTGGTTATGGTGCTCTTTTTACTACCACTTCGGGCACAGGTGGCAGAGCAATGACAAGCAGTTTGGGCATGTCCATATTTCTGGAATTTGAAGAATCTTAGTGGATTAGGGATGTACAGCCTAACAGGACAATGGAGGTACCCTGCTTTAACAGATGTTGGAGGTTCGGTAGTATCAAGTGGATGATGTTTCTGGTTGGAGCCAGGTTACCATCCCTACAGATCAGGATGTGCCTCATACTGTCACTCCCCTGATCTTTCAGCTCTGAACATATCTCATCAGGAATATCTAGGAGAGCCTATTCTGAGATCTCTCCTCTACAGGAATTAGTGTTTTATGGGATGTGACTGTTATTGGTATTCCACCCATTGATGTAGCTCTGAGTAGTTTTTTGAAGTACTATTGATGTTGTTTCTACGAGGGTTGTTTGAAAAGTTTGATAAATTTCCAATAGACGGCAACACAATTCGTTCATTCATACCAGTGTTGGCATGTATCATCTTTTTCATGACCCCATGGCAAAATTTTAGCCACGTGCGATGCGTAGTTCTCCTTTTGCAAACATTTAAAATGACCGTGTTCGCCTTTCTCATAAAAATGGAGAAAAACAAGTTTCGTGCAGTGATAAAACTGAAAAGATGAAGCAAGCTCCGGATGCTCAACTGAGATCATTATGAAGGAAATGATTGACAAAATCCATGGTATTGTTATGGAAGATCGCCAAGTGAAAGTGTACGAGATTGCCGAGATTGTAGGCATCTCAACTGAACGGGTGTATAATATCCTGCAAGAAAAATCACATGAAAAAGCTGTGTGTGTGATGGGTGCTGCAACTGTTGACTGTTGATGAAAAATGCATGTGAAAAGACATTTCACCGCAGCGTTTGGCGATGTTTAATCGCTATTCACAGGATTTTTTTGTGTCGATTCATGACCGTAGACTAAACTTGGATCACCACTATACACCTGAGTCCAAGCAGCAGTCAAAAAAGCGAAGACCATTTTGTCAGGGGAAAAAATAAAACATTTATTTGTGTCATATCTATTTATTAATGAAATAGATATATAAAACAAAATATAAAAGAAATATATAAAAAAAAATTTAATCACTGCAGGTTGGCCATTCGGCATAAAAACCTCAATTTATCTTCTTGATTTTGATATTCCTGCACAACCATTGCCACTTGATTACTAAGGGTCTCATACCTCTTTTTTCAGACTTCTGGGTGACCTGTATGGGCATTGGCTAATAATAATCGCTGGCAAGCTATATCTCGTCTTAATCCATCTAATAAGTTCCAAATGCTTGGGTGACTACAATGAAACAATGAGTTTAAGGTGTTGTGAAAACCTTCACAACAATTTGTAGTCTTAGGACATCTCTCAGTAGCAGCCTCAAAATGATTCTATATTCTAATTGGAAAGAGAGGTGATCTTCCTGCAGCTCCTTCGATGTAAGTTGAGAAGAAATATGTGAGAACTTCATTGTAGTTATCCTCATCTGGAAATGTGGAAGCTAGTTGGTCAAAGACAGTTCTTACATCTGTTATTGACACAAAGGAGAGAGCAGGTAGGGACTTCAGTTTCAACTTCATGTCAATTTCAGACTTGTACACTTCCTTTAAGCCAACACCGTTGATCTTCCTAATAACATTCTGGCAAAGGTGAAAGTAGCACCCTTTTACTTCTGCTTGTGGAAAAGCAACTTGAGTAGCAGACATACATGCTTTTTCAAAGTCCAGCAGAATCTTTTGGGGGTGTTATATTGGGCACCAATTGTTGCAATATGGTAAACATTCTGTTGTATGCATCCATATTCTTGTTTATGAATTGCCAATCTTAGCATGCCATGTATACAGCTGAAAAAACATTCTAGGTGCTTTATCAAATGTCTCCATAAATGACATCCTTGTTTAGTTCTGAGAGCAGATCATCATTAACAATTGCCAATATTCTTTCTGGATCATCAACTCCCATATCATACAAAATGAGGTCAGCATACTTCTCTGGGATAGGGAAATAAGTAATTTCTTTATGTTTAAAAAGACTTCTCATGAGTGAGGATTGCTTTGGTAAGTGTTCCAAAACATTCCTATTCACTTCTGATAAAATATTTCCCATAACATTCCTCAGAGTTGCACCAACTGCCTTCATGTCTTGCTTCATCCTAGCCTTTAAAATGTTTGCCTGTGCTTTTTGAGAATTAGAATCATGGCAGTGTTGTGGGACCTCTCCAATGATATTTTCTTCCTGTGTTCTTAAGAATGCCCTGCATTTGGTGGCAAAGTAGACTCTGCATCTCCAGGTAATCACTCCACTCTCGTTTTCCCTATACTTGGTATATTCATATCCTTGGTACAGTACAACTTGATTTCCTTTCTGTGTCAGTGAAAATTCCATGATAATAGATCTGTTAAAAAATAAATTTATGATTAATTTTATGTTCAAGCTTTGTCATAGTACTAAACTAAACTAGTAAATTATATGGGCAGATAAGTAACTGCTGATATGATCATAAATGCGTATGAATGCTTACCTTGCAAATAAATTGTATGTCTACAGTGAATATGTGGAAGATGGATCACCCTTTTATTCTGGAAAACTGACGATACAATTGCTAAGACGTTTTCACAACAAAAATTCAAATGCCACGCAAAATATCTAACAGAAGTGCAAAAGGACACTAAGTAAGAGTGTTATATTGCAAACTTACTAGAAACTGCATTAGGGGTGTTGAGTGAAAGGGTAACTATTCCTGGTAATCCTATAATCTGGTAAGCTGCTCAGTTCTTAAGAAGTACCCCTGTAATTACTTAGTATTCTTGGAAATGTAGGCACACAGTTTATTTGTATTTTTGTTAGAATGAAAATGTTTCATCCCATTATTCCGTACACCCGGATAAGTTTTGACAAAACTGATAAGGAGCCACGGGGGGTCTGCGAAGGACTTGCTCATTTAAATGTTGTAAAACTATACATCGATGTTTTTATGCCGAATGGACAACCTGCAGTGATTAAAAATCTATAAAACATATAGAGATACGACAATAATAATAAATAATAATAATAAAAAAGAATAAATGTTTTATTTTTCCCCTGTTCCGATTTGTCATGGTTCTATTTGGCATAGTTCTGTTTCTTCATGTTCTGTTCTTTCATGGAACCCTATAGACTTGGGTGTCCAGAAGAAGAATTGGATGAAATCCATTTGCAGATCAGCACAATGAGTGCAGGCTAAACAATTATTATGGGCAACTTCAATTATAAGGATATAGATTGGAAGAAGGAAAGAGCACATGACAAAATGGAAAAGGAATATATACAGTTACCAAGAGATTATTACCTAAAAGAGCAAGTGGTGGAGAGGGACTAGGATTTGAGAGTGTTGGATCTGGTAATAGCATCAGATGATCTATAACTGCAGTAGCAACTCTGCCTCCAATTGGAGAAAGTGACCATGCAGTCCTGTTCTGGGAGGAAGCTCAACATGTAGAATTTTCAGTCAAGAAAGGATTTATGTGAAACTACAAAACTGATGATTATGACAAGTGGCAACCTGAAGCAGTGGCATGGCATAAGGAGTTACATGGAATCAATGTCATTAGCACATGTGAGGAGGGGCAGGGGGGGGGCATCAGGGATTGTTTGAGCAAGGCAGTATCAGACTGTGTACTTTGGGTCAGGAGGATAAAATGAATAGGGATTAAGTGTTTAATTTGTTCATTAACGATATAGGGAAGGATCTAAGAGGAACAGTTCATTTGTTCACTGATGATGCAAAGTTGGGTAGGGCAATAGTGAATGCAGAAGATGTCAAAATCTTGCAGGATGATTTTGTCTTGAATAGATTGGAGTTCTGGCCTAAGGAGAATGGATGTCAATTTAATGTGACAAAATGTAAGGTTATGCATTTTGGAGTGAAAAGATTAGCAGCAGTATATCACATTGGTGGAACCGTACTCCAGGAGATTGATGATGCCAGGGATTTGGGAGTGTTGGTGGATAGGGAGATGAAGTTTAGGGGGCACATTGCAAAAGTAGCTAAATCAGCTCACCAACTCACTTGGTTGTTGAAAAATACCTTGATGAGCAGAGACAAGCAAGTTATTGTACCTCTGTACTGAGCCTTGATAAGACCTCATCTCAACTACTGTCCCCAGATTTGGTCACCTAGGTTCCTTCTTGATGGGGAGGAGGTGGAGAGGATCCAGAGGTGAGTGACTAAGATGATAGTAGGTCTATGGAATGAACCATATGAGAACAGGTTGAAGATTTGTGGGTTGCAGAAATCAGTTGATAGGCAGAAAAGGGGAGATATGATTGAGACATTCAGATTGCTAAAGGGTTTCTATAGGATTAATTCAGAGGATATTTTTGAGATCAGGACTGGTGGTGGGAGAACTAGGGGACACCTATGGAAGCTGGACAAGAGTGTGGTTAGCAGGGGTGTTAGAGCTGGGTTCTTTACTTTTAGAGTGGTAAATGAGTGGAATAAGCTGCCCGAGTCTGTTGTGGGTGCTATGACAGTGAGCAAGTTCAAGGCAAGGTATGATTCCACAGTTCCCAGTACTGAGCCCTGTGGAACCCCACTTGTAGCCTTCTGCTTCCTTGATATTGTCCCACCATACACAACTCTCTGATACCTATCAGTCAGCCAATCCTGAATCCATTTGACTAACCCGCCATTTAAACCCATTTGCTGCAACTTAAATATCAGCTTATGATGTGGCACCCTGTCAAATGCCTTTGCAAAATCCCCAAAAAAATGGCAGTATATGCCTTTCCTTCATCAGCTGCCCTTGTCACTTTATTATAAAAGGCAATCACATTACTAAAGCAAGTGCACCCCTTAACAAATCCATGTTGATTCTCACATATAACATTATCCTCATCTTCCCAATGCTGTATATAGCCCTCACTAATTTCTCCAAGACCTTAACTACTGATGACACACAAATAGGCCTATAATTAGACACTTCCAATCTGCTACCACCCTTATGCAGCAGCACTATCTTACCTTCCTTCCATTTCCTGGGTACCTTTCCCACAGCTAGACTTTTATTGAAAAGCCAGGTCAACAGAGCCGTCAGTTCTTTAGCACATTCTCTCAAAACCTGTGGTAAAATACCATCCAGTCCAACAGCTTTACTGGTATCCAGAGTACTCAGTATTTGGAACACACTCTCCTCTTGCACCTCTAAGCCCTGAATCTGCCCTATCCCTCTAGTATTAAAACCTTCTCCAACAGTCCACATTCCCTTTGTCTCTGTATTCTCTGAGAATATAGAGAATACAAAGAGTACAGAGAATACTCTATATTCTCTAAGAACACAAGCTGACTTATTTGCCAGGAACTTTTGATATGCTTTATTCTTTTCCTTTACTGCCTCTTTAACTTCCTGTCATCCACCATGGGGTTCTGATTTTTCTATCCTTGCAGACAACCTCACCACACGCCTCTCTGGCTGAATCAACAAGTGTTTTCTTCAGGGCTTGCCAGCAAAACTCCAAGGTTTGGTTCCTGTTCTCAAACTCTTTCATTTTTTCTTGAATAACGTTTGTGTATTTTAGTCGACAGTTCATATCTGAAAGCTGCTCAACTTTGATTAACTTCAAAATTTTCTTCTGTGTTCTTTTTTTCAATATGAAATTCAATTTTATCCTGCTCAAGACTAAATGGTGATCACTCATCATCATTGTCAAATTCCTGCCATGCACCCTCAAGGGGTGTACAGGATATGATAGTACTCCATGAAAAATGGTGATCACTTTCAATTTCAAATCCTCTGTACACGCTGGTGTCCTGCACCAGGGAGAAAACATTACTATCAACAATAACATAGTCAATGAGACTTCTCGTATTCCTTGTCTATTCTCTCGATGTGAATTTTTGCACATTTTTATGTTGGAACATTGTGATAGTAATAACCAGTCCATATCCTGAACAGAAATCCAACAGGTATTTGCCATTATTATTAGCTTTGCTCTTTTCTCCAATTTTTCCCACCAACAAGGACCAACTTTTCCTTTTTCATTGTGTTAGTTGCTTTCTCTAAAGCCTCAAAAAATTCCTCCACTTCTACCTTAGTAGAATCTTTGGGACCATGTGCACAAATAAGTCTCATTGTCCAGTTCCCCATTTTCATATTTGCCCACTGGCTATTCCTTTTCCTTGATTGTCATTGCCTGAATATAACATTTTGTATTTATTGCTCAGAAAGATCTCACCAGTTTTTGTCTTTTTTTTTGTTTTAGTCATCCCTATTATGTCGATCTGGTACTTATCCAATTTCTCAGCTAGCTCCATTTCTTTGCCATTCAGGCTTCTTATGTTGATAGTACCAATCTTGAACTCTGATGTTGAGTTGGGATGTGTTTTAAGATTTGTTCCAGTAGCTGACTTTTCTCTGTTTGCCTTGGTTCCCTGTTTGCAAAAACAATGGGGGGGGGATGCTTGTTTAAATGGGCGATGCCCCAGCCAGCATGAAGTTCTGTCATATTGTACCATCATTTTATATTTTGATTTAAGCCAATAAGAACGCAATTTGGTCGGCTAAATCTCAAATTGCCAGCCCATCCTCATTCATTCAGTATCCAGGTAGATACCTAACAGGGTGCATCACAAGAAGGTGAGGACTGGACATTAAGTTAAAGCCCTGGTCGGTTCTCTGCATTCCTTTAAAGGCTATGTGGAGCCTTTAAAGTAAAGATCTGTTTATGTAAACATAAACAGATCTCCTCCACAAGAAACAAATCTAGCTAATGAATATCTTTATTTACCACCTCTTACTTATTTTCGAGTTTTGACCTTTGTTCTGCCTCTCTAGCCACATGCTGAAAAATTTCCTTTATATCAATCCTATTAAACCCTTTTAGTAGCTTAGACATCACATCCTCTCTTTTCCACTTATCAACCAACTGTTGCAACTCACAAACTCTCAATCTTTCCTCATAAGGAGCATTCCGCAGTCTACTCACCATCTTGGTTACTCACTTCTGGATCCTTTCCACCATCTTCAAGATGCCCAGGTAACCAGATCTACATGCAGTCATATTTGGCCATATCAAGGTGTCATGAAGAGGAATAATAGCTTCCCTATCTCTGCTGGTTGACATGTCCTTCCATAACCAAGTAATCCTATGAGCTACCTTGGCCACCTTAGAAATATGCCCTCAACTTCAATTGTCTATCTACTAATATCCCCAAATTCCTGGAGGACAGTTCTATCAATATGGCACACAGCTTGTAATCTATTCATCCCAAAATACATAGCATGACACTTTTCCACATTAAGCTGGCATCCACTGTCTTTTGCCCATATTGCTAGCCTATACAGATCATCCAGTAAGCTCTCTACGTCACCTTCATTATTAAAAAAATTATGGAAACAAGTACCATGTTAAACCAAAATAATCACCTGACAGTTTGACTTTCATATCACTTTCATTTCATATGAAGCATGGACATTTACAAAGAAACAAGCTACAGCACTAAAATCTACATAGTATGCTCAAGTCATGCTATTTAGTCAACTGTTAACACTACTGGCCTAAACTCTGGTTTAAAAAAAAAAAAAAAACTTTGTATATCAAAGCTAGAGTCCTGTTATTTGCTTTATTAAGCTAGAGAACAATATGCTCTCACATAATTACTCACAGATAAATTAGAACAAAACAGTATAATAGATGGTCACCAGTAAGGGCTGAAATTATTGCTAAAGTCCTAAGGGCTTGCTGGTGAATTTGAAAGAAGTTATGTGGGCTGAATGTGTGCAATCCAAATTCTTGGGATTTGACAATTGATCAACCATCCCAATCTAAACAAATAATGGTGACTTAAAATCCCAAGACACATAATGAAAGAGCTCTTTGAGATTTCCATTAGAATATCCTTATGCCATGGCACTATTTTGAGCTGCTTGTCATAATCATTTGCACTGTAGTTACACATACACTACTTCTGAACTGAAAATTCCAGATGTTTGGCAACCTCCAAAGTCAAGACCTTGTGATCATTCTTCTAGTTACAGGCAGTGTGGCTACCTTGGTTATGGACTGATCCTCTGATGCTGTCACTATGTCCAGCACTCTCAAATCCCAAGTTCTCTCAATCACACACTGCTTCAAGTAAGGTGAATAAATTCCACTTCCTTCTAACCAACACACAATTTACAGAAAAAAATACTGTTGGTGGTGATGGCATTTATGGTGGTAGTGGTGTAATTGTGTTGTAATTGGAAAACTGGAGTAATAGGGGAGATGGTGAAATGCATGTAGTAGAGTAGAGTGCCCTCTGCGATCAATCCTTGAAAAAAAATTTTCCTTATTCAAATCTATCTTCCTGTAGATGAAGCCCCTCATAATAGTTACTTGGTCCACACTTATCATACTAATTTGCCAATGAATCTCATCTACATCTTCTCTTTAATCTCCTGGCACATAGTAGCAACAAACTATATATTTTGTCCTGTTGGACTCTATCTCAAACTAGATTGCCACAAATGCACTGCCTTCCACACCTCTGTCTTCATGATTTCCTACTCTTTTTTTCACCATAATTCAGCTACTATCATCATAAACATCTCCCCTCACATCCACCCATTCTGTTCTCTCTCTATCTGGAAGGATATATATATATATATCCTTCTAGAAAATACTATTCCTCTTATATTCTATTCCTTTAACTAAATGATTTATTGACAACCAAGTCTCACTAATGCCTGTAACTTTCGACAAGGTTGCACAAATCAATGACAAAAACTTCTCCCTCTCTGATGCTTCTGGCATTAGTATATATAAATTGCAATATCCTGCTAGGCTCACAACTACCTTTTTATCTTGTATTGTCTATCCTATTCAATTGTGTTACTTGAGAAACCAGATTCTACATTTTTCAGTCATTCCCAAACTCATTTACCACATGAATACTTGCACACAAGCATGCATCCCTTTTCTCCTCTGAATAACTTTAGTTTCCATGATTTTGCACTTGCACACTTTCAGTGAACAATACTTTCTGAAGACACCTAACTTCAAATCCATTTAAGTATAATTCATCAACATTATGCAAGTCCAATTTGAAAAAGTACAAGGTGATATTAAGAATTTTACACAAGTTTATACTTTGGTTTATGCTTTAAAAAAAAATAAAATGGAGAAACCCAATGAAAGGTTAACTACAAATTACAAAAATAGCATTATGAATAGAATATCTTTTATAGTACAATTCAGAATTATCCATCTTCCAATAAGAAGGATAATTTACTATATATCATGTACTTTTT
Organism: Typopeltis vanoorti; assembly: GCF_054136105.1. Lineage (NCBI taxonomy): Eukaryota > Metazoa > Arthropoda > Arachnida > Uropygi > Thelyphonidae > Typopeltis > Typopeltis vanoorti. The sequence goes on along the minus strand of NC_143562.1, from coordinate 64,338,265 downwards.
ATTAGCCAGGAACAATTAGAGCTTTCAAGATCAAATTTAGCTGACATCATTAAAAGATGGATGAAATCCAAGAACTGTCAAGCAGTTCAGACAGACAGAATAAAAGTGTGCTGAAAAGGAAAAAGTGTTTGTGTTCCTCTTATATATTATGCATCAGTGTATTCTCTCAACCAGGAGTTCAAAATATCCATAACTATAGAAATTTGAGCTAAAACATAACATACTGAACTCTTCAGTTTTCATAAAAGGCCATTTGTGTACGAGACAATCGTTATTATTATTATTACGGGTATCTCCATGGAGTCAGTAGACTCATCGCGGGAGACCCAAACTAGCAAAACAATATCTGTCATATCTCTTCTTGAATTCATTTACAGACGAAGAGCTCACAACTAAGTCAGGCAATGAATTCCACTCATTCACCACCCTCCAGGCAAAAAACCTTGTTCTGACACCTTTGTTAACCACACTCTTCTTTAATTTCCAGAGATGACCTCTTGTTCTTCCATCACTTTCACACAGCTGAAACATTTCCCCTGCATCAATCCTATAAAAACCTTTTAGTAATTTGAATGTTTCTATCATATCCCCTCTTCTTCGCCTATCAACCAATCTCTGCAATCCACAAGCTCTCAATCTATCAATGTAGGGAGCATTTTTTATATCACTCACCAACTTGGTCACTCTTCTCTGAACCCTCTCCACAGCCTCCTCATCTCCAAGGAATCCAGGTGACCAGACCTGAGCACAGTAATCCAAATGTGGAAGTATCAATGCTTTATAAAGGGGAATAATAACCTCTTTATCTCTGGATGTCAGTGTGTTCCTCAACAACCAAGTAATCCTATGTGCAATCTTGGACACCTTAGCAATGTGTCCTCTGAACTTCATCTCCCTATCTACCAATACCCCTAAGTCCCTAGCCTCATCAATCTCTTGGAGTACCTTTCCATCGATGTAGTACACAGCTGGTAATCTTTTAATCCCAAAATGCATGACTTTACACTTTTCCACATTGAACTGACATCCATTTTCTTTTGCCCATTTTACCAGCTTATTTAAATCCTCCTGCAAACTTTCAACATCAGCTTGATTTTTTATTGCACTACACAACTTTGCATCATCAGCAAACAACTGAATATCTCCCTTTAAGGGGTTTCCTATATCATTTATATACAAATTAAACAACATCAAATGTTGTCCCAAATAATGCTCAGCTTCTTGTCTTGGGTAATGCAGAATTCACTCTGATTGGATGGTAGCCCAGTAAAAGTTGTGTGAAGTGACAGATGATGATGCAAACTTGTCAAATTAGAGGGATGAGAGGAGAACCATTCATTATTTAACAGAATATATTGTCTCAGCTATTAAGTATAGTAACAATGGTGTTTCCTGCTTAATATTTTTCCTGGTATAGACCAGGATTCTTTATATACTAACAGCAAGTATGGTTAGTGCCCAGAAAAATTAACACCAAACGTGATATTCACATTCTGACAATTCTATATTGCTACAATGTCATAATTCTTGAGAAATCTGACTGAATATAAACATGATCATGCATTACATCATACTACAAAGGCTATAGTGAGATGGTTTTGAGGAAATTCAAGTGCAAATCTTAGATGCCAGAACACACTCAATCTGAACCCAATACAGAGCATCACTGGAAAAGAGTTAAAATATTCATCTGAGGACACAACCAACATTCTCTTCTTCATTTAGGAAATGGACCCTTTTTCTGTGGAGAAAACCTATAAGTATTTATTATTATTATTATATTTATCAACAATTTCTGTGAAATCATTTAAATTAAATCATTTTTGAAACTATTCAACATTTAGTGAAATATCTACTCACATAGTGGCATCTGTAATCAACCAAAACAGACCAATAGTATATTAAGATTTTGTAAAACATTCAAGTGTCCATATACTATTTGAAAAATAGTATTATGTATGTATACATTAATACATCTATAGCTTGGTACTAAAAGAACCAATATAATTCCTTCTTCATTTCTTTTGCTGAAATGGCAAAGGTCACATCCACACAGATACTGAAACTCTAGTAACAAATACCATTTCATATATATATAAATATTATTTTTTTTTTAAATCTACAAACTTGGAATAAATGCTAAATGTTAAATTCCATAATTAAGGATTTCAGACTCTGGCCCTTTTATCACTAAGTCATAGCTGAAAGACTTAAATGTATATCTACCTGACTATTAAGAATCATAATACACTGGTCAAAGTGGTGATGCTCCATTGTGGAAGTCGAATATAATTGAGCCAAAGGAGAACAAGACCTAGAAGTACAAACAAAATAAATGAATTAAAGATGATCACAAAAACAATATGGTAGTTAATATTAGGTGATAACATCTCAGTACAAAACACTATTTCAAAACAGAATATAGATTTATCTTCCTCTAGATTTTAAAATATCTATTTTTTTGCAATTATTACATTATATTTGCCTTTCTAGTAAACAGAGTGATTAGCATGTCTGCTCTCCAACCAAAATGCTGCGGATTCAAATCCCACTGTGGGTATGAATGTTTGTGATTATCTTTAGGTGAATGATGAATTTCGTTGCCTAATATGAGACCTTCACTCCTTATTGGAGGTCTGAATGGCTTGAAAAAGTTCCATGTTGCTAGGCAGGGTTTCTAGGCTATGTAAAAATACAAGAAAGAAAATTATATAAAATTAATTATAGTAATAATGTACAGTGAGTGAGAGTCATAAAAAAATTATATAGAATGTGGGATCTGTAGACAGTAACCAATAGTCATTTATTCTATGGAAATGGTTTTTAAATTTTCAAACATTTTAGAACAAGTTTTTAATAACAATGTTGTCATTTCTGATTAAGAATAGGTAAGTAGACACAGTTACAGAAAGAACAGATAAAGTTTTTGTCTTAGTATTGAAAAGTAACACAAAGAATTTTAAAAAGTACTATCACAATAGAAATAAGACAACAGACAGTCAATAAAATTTCCATTAAAAAAAAAATAAATATATATATATATATTTTATATTGTGTGTTCTCCTATGATGAATCCCTGGACTCTCGGAGGTAGCAAGTAAAAATAATAGTAATTATTACACACACACACACACACACACAAATAAAAGATGTGTAGTGTGTTCTACAATGAGTCCTTGGACTCCCTGGAGGTGGTACATAAAAATGATAATATCGAGGGTGCTCGTGAGTCAAGCATGGCGGATGTGTGTAAGAAGAACTCCGGATTGATATAAGTTTTTTTTGGAATAATTAAGTATATATGAGTATTTTTTTGAGTAAGAGCTGCTATAAAAGTTGAGCACTACCAATATTATTAATGTGGGGGATTTTCTTTTGCCTAAGTTTAATTACGAATTCGTTATTATTAGACCGTAGAGTAGTAACCGGCAGAGGAAACATGGCGGTGGCTTTGTCATTCCATGACTTAAACTTATACTTCAGTCGTTTCGTTAAGTGTGAGGTGTGCTATATGTATTCTTTCGATTACATAAATGATTTGTGGATGTTTAGGTGGGATGGAAGGAGGGTGTATGCAAAGTGTGACCTGAACAAGGGAATTGATGAATGCTAATATGAAATTGATGACAGGAAGTGTTAGTAGCGAGAATGTCACGGGGAAAATGAGTGCACATTCGAAAGAGAAAGATGGTGTGAAAGGGAGGCGAAAAATCAGTTAAAAAAGAAAATGAGCAATTTAAAAACCATAACAGATGTTAGAAAGGACGAAAGTGAGGTGAGAGTGGCAGAAGGAAATGAAATTGAGAAAACCAATGAAACTGGAAATGGCATGACACAAGAATCGAAAGAATGAATGATAGCGAAAGTTGGACCAAAAGTATGGAAACCCAAAAGGATTAATGAGAGTAAAAGTGAGAAGAGGGGATCGAGAGTTAGAAAATGAGAAGGACTGAATGATAGAGAGAATGCGACGTGAGATTCGGAAGTTGAATTGGATGATGAGGCAAGAGATGAAATGGATGCAGAATGAACTTAAGAAAATTAGAGTAAAAACAATTAAAACAAATCATGATCGCATGAAAGAGTTAATGAAAGATGAGCGAGTGGCGTTGTATGGCGACTCCATTATTAAAGATAGGATGCACAAGTATGTTTTCCAGGTGGTAAAATGAGTAGAGTGATTGAGACATTGGATATGAGGAGGGAGGGAGCAAAGGAGTTGATGGTTTTAATAGGAATGAATGATTTGACAGAGGACAAAGACCACGTTAGAATGGATATCAGGAGGCTACTTAGAAGGATAAAAGAGAATAGTGTGACAGGAAAGGTAGTAAGCATGTTGCCTAGGTATGACTGTGGTGAGATGAGGCGGAGAGCAAGGATTATGAATGATATGCTTGCTGAAATGTGTGAGGAGAGGGGGACTACAGTTTGTTAATGTGTGGAATGAGTTTGAAGGGCGAAGTGAACTGTATGGGAGTGATGGACTGCATTTGAGTAGTTATGGTGTGAGTCACTTGGAGAGACTGCTGCTGGAAGGTAGAGAAGTGAGTAGAGAAAATAAATCAGATCAAGTGGGAAGTGATGTGGAAGAGCAGGAGAGTAAGACAGGAGAGATTGAAGAGGTGGTTATGAATGGGGAAGTGAGTGGTTATGAGTATAGAAAATGAGTGTGCAAGAGGAGCAGGGAAACGGGCAGGCTCAGGGTGATAAGGGGTACACAGCTTGAGAAAGGTGGATGTTCCAAGAGGAGGTGAGAGAATGTGTAGAAAGGAATGGGATGACCTAGGATCAAGAGGAAACAGTTGGAATTGAAAAGGGTTCTAAAACGAATAAGCAGAAAGGGAAATGGCCCCAGTTGAGCATGGAGAGATCACATCGAGTGAGTGGTATCGGTGGAACTAACTGCAGATACAGAAATTAGCTGTTGTGTTTGTATATAAATGCTAGAAGTATAAGAAACAAGGCAGATGAAATAGTTGCACTAATTGTGTCTGTTCACCCAAAGATTGTTGGAATAAGTGAGACATAGTTGGAAGAGGACAACATCCTGACAGGAATAGAGATGGAAGGGTATGATGTGTTTCGTGAGGATAGAAGGGGTAAAAAGGGAGGAGGGGGTGCTATTGATGATAGAGTAAGAGCTATGTCCATACAAAGTAGATGCAAGAGGGAAATAGTGCCAGTGGTTTGAGGCAGTATGGTGTGAGATATAGGTGAAGGAATTAAATGCTTAGTTGGATGTTGTTATAGACCAGGTGCACAGGGTGTTGCGCAGCAGATATGTTTTCGTTCCTGCACCCTGTTAGTACCCATTAGGGGAAGCTAAAGCTGCTATCAACCAAACGCAAGTGATCGAACTAAAATGCTACCAAATTTCTGTCCTAAAGGATCCTACCTGGGGCCAAGCCTAAAAATAATATCATTTAATATTGAAGGTTTCTCCAGTGCCAAGCATGATCTCATTGCAAATATTTGCAGAGATAATGACTGCGATGTGCTCTGCCTGCAAGAAACTCACAGAGGAGAAGGTGCTGTAAGACCTTACATCCATGGCATTAAACTCAAAGAAATACCCCACGAAAAATATGGCAGTGCAATAAAAGAGAACTTGATCCCATCGTCCATTGACTCAACAAACAACAGAAACATTGAGATTATTACAATCACATTTAAAAATATCTCAATCACCTCAGTCTATAAACCACCAGAAGAAGCTTTCTCCTTCCCTGACATCCTCCTCCTCAATAATAATGCATACATGATTAATGTTGTATTAGGTGACTTTAACAGCCATAGTGTTAACTGGGGTTATGCAAAGTCCAACGAAGATGGAGAACTTGTTGAAAAGTGGGCTGAAAACCTTTCTCTAAACCTGATACATAATCCAAAACTCCCTGCATCTTTCAACAGTGGCAGATGAAAGCGAGACTAGAGCCCTGACCTCATATTTGTTAGCTCAAAAATATCCAACATCTGTGTTAAAAAGGTTTTAAATCCGATTCCACATACTCAACATAGACCTATAATGCTTCAATTCAACCCAGCAATTATGCCTAACACTGTCCTTTACAGACGACGATTTAATTTCCAAAAAGCTAATTGGAAGGGTTTCATGGAAGATCTTGACCGCTCCATAGAAGAAGTCCCTCCAAATCCTCAAGAGTATCCAGAATTCAGAAAAATACTGAGGATAATCTCACCAAACACATCTCCCAAGGAAGCCGCACAAACTACATTCCAGGTCTTTCCAGTGACATACAAGTCCAGTATGCTGATTACTTACAACTTTACAACACCAACCCCTTCTCAGAAGAGACTATCCAAGCAGGAGAAAAATTATGCTCCAAGATGGCAGAGGAAAGGCGTTCCTCATGGAAAAAAGAAATAGAAGCGATTGATATGACCCATAGTAATAGAAAGGCATGGAACTTTATCAACAGAATTAGGAAGGATTTCACTAAACCAATCTGCAGGTAACAGCTAATCAAATTGCTCACCAGCTGCTGCTGAATGGAAAATTCACTAGAAAACACAAAAAAATAAGATGCTTAGAACCCCAAGTGAGTAACAAAATATGATTAACTCAGATTTCACCATCACTGAACTCAACGCTGCCATAAACCTATTAAAACCTAGAAAATCTGTAGGCCTTGATGATGTCTGTAATGAACAGATTAAACATTTTGGAACCAGGACTAAAGAGTGGTTATTAAACCTATACAACGCTTGCCTCAGAACCCTAAGGATACCAACTATCTGGAGGTATGCCAAAGGTGGTGGCCTTTCTGAAACCAGGGAAAACCCCAACGAAGCAAAAAAATTACAGACCTATATCACTACTCAGCAACCTCTTTAAACTCTGAATGATTAATTTTGAATAGGCTACAACCACCTAATCAAACCCCATCTTATTGCTGAGCAGGCTGGCTTTAGACCAGGCAAATCCTGCACATCACAAATTCTCAACCTCATTCAATATATAGAAAATGGTTATGAGCAAAAACTAGCTACAGGAGTAGTCTTTGTAGACCTAACTGCAGCATATGATACCATAAACCATCTCACACTCAGAAATAAAATATGCAGAATAACTAGAGACTATCGCCTTGTCCTCCTGATCCAATCACTCTTGGAAAAACAGATGCTTTTACGTGGACCTTGGGGGTAGGAAGAGCCGCTGGCGCCATTTTTTTGGCCTCCCCTAGGGAAGTGTGTTATCACCATTACTTTTCAACATCTACGTCAATGATCTCCCCCATCTTTCCAGGAACTAGAAATTTTATCTATGCTGATGACCTTGCCATAGCTACTCAGTCAGAAAATTTCAAGTCCATTGAAACTACTCTATCACTTGTCTTAAATAGTCGAACCACATACTATACCATCAATCAACTAAAACCAAACCCCTTGAAAATCCAGACTGGCCTTTTCCACCTTAACAATAAGAAAGCCAACAGGAAGCTACAGATTTCTTGGGAAGGATCTAATATAGAATATTCCTGGAAACCAATCTATCTCAGTGCGACTCTTGATCGCATCCTCTCATATAAAACCCACATAGAAAAAACAAAGGCAAAAGTGAATGCAAGAAACAACATACTAAGAAAGCTTACCTCCTCCAAATGGGGTGCAGACCCTTGCACACTGAGATCTTCTGCATTGGCCCTTTGCTATTCTTCTGCTGAATATGCCTACCCAGTATGGTCCAGATCCTGCCATGCTGAAAAACTTGATCCAGCATTGAATGAAAGCTGCTGCTTAATTACAGGATGCCTGAAACCAACACCACTAAAAGACCTGTATACTTCGGCTGGTATTGCACCTCCTTCAATTCGAAGATCTGCATTCTCGGCTGATGAAAGAAGCAGACGAATGATGAACGTCACCTACTGTTCGGCCAAAACGCAGTGCCCCAAAGACTAAGATCCCGACATAGCTTCCTGACAACTGTTGAACCACCTAAAAACCTCCCAGAGACAAGACTTCAACAATGGCTTGCACTATATCCTGAAAATAATACTGGTATTCCAACAGCCGAACATCTTACACGTGGTGCCCACTTGGACTTGAATACTTGGAAAAGCCTAAACAGACTCGGGATGACAGGACGCTGCAAACAAAACTTCATCAAATGGGGTTACCTCACTGGCCCAGACAATTGTGAGTGTGGGACAACCCAGTCCATGGAACACCTTCCTTTCATTTCTCACCCTTTCTTCCATTGCCTTGTGCAAAAGAGGACCTTATATCTTGCACAGAAAGAGCAGTTGATTGTGCAAGATACTGGAGGAACATCTGACCATGTTTATTGTATATAAGTTACATATAGTTTCCTTTTTTTCATATTTAATTATTATTCCCTGTACAATTCACCTAAGCTGATCTCATTGTAATGTATCCTAATTTGTTGGTAAATCATGTTGTACCACTTACTTACTACTGTACTACTTGTGTTTGGATACGAAATAAATAGACCAGGTAAAGTGGATGGTGGTGATAATGAAATGTATCATCAAATAAGCCAAGCAAATAAGAAAAGGGTGATCGTTATAGGCGATTTTAATTATGGCAATATAGACTGGAAAGATGAGATAGCAACTAGAAGTAAAGAAAATTAGTTTCTTGAGTTGTTGAGGCATAACTACCTCAGACAGTACGTAACAGACAGCACACGAGGCTTAAGTGTCTTAGATTTGGTCATCTCATCAGAGAATGTAATTATAAATGAGGTGTCAAATCATCCACCAATTGGTGAGAGTAACCATGAGGTAATTACCTGGGTGGTTGCCAGCAGTGTGAGGACCTCTGTGAGAAAAAGGTATATGTGAAACTACAAAGGGGTGGGTGATTATGAAGAGCTCAGGAGACAGCTTGTGGATGTAGCGTGGAATGAGGAGTTAGCTGGAAAAGAAATCAATACGGCTTGGGGATTTTCAAAAACTATCTAGTAGATGCAATGTCTAAATGTATTCCAAGGGTGAGAAAGTTAATTAAGGTAGGTGTGAGATGGATGAATAAAGATATTAAGCATGCGATACAGAGAAAAAGTGCATTGTGGAGGCAGCATAAGAGAAGTGGAAATAATCAATTCCATGAGACCTACAAAGTCCAGGCAAGGAGGGCAACTTGGTTGGTGAGGTAGCTAAAGGGAGGTATGAACAGCAGTTAGCCAATGAATCCAAAAAGAATCCTAAGGAGTTCTTTTGATAAGTAGCCAGCAAAAGAGAGAATGATTATGGAAGGATGATATTGATTGGAGAAAATGGTATAAAGACAACTGTTGCAGAATGTGTGGAGATATTTAATGAGCAGTTCATAAAGGTCTTTCAATCTTGTGAATGTGACTTCATGGAGAGATTGAGAGTAGTTGATGATGGGGAGGAGAGACTAACTGTAAGTGAGCAAGAAGTGTATGGGGAGGAGAGACTAACTGTAAGTGAGCAAGAAGTGTATGGGGAGTTGAGCAAACTAGATGTTAATAAGGCTGTGAGACTTAATAATATATCGGCACGTATTCTGAAGGAATATGCCAGGGAGTTGACACCTGCCTTGACATATTTTTTTAATATGAGTCTTACACTCGGTCAAGTTCCTAAGGAGTGGAAGGAGGGCAACATTGTGCCACTTCATAAGGGAGGTGATCGAACTCAAGCATCAAACAATAGGCCTATCTGTGTGTCAGGTGTTGTGGTTAAGTTGTTGGAGAAGCTTGTGAGAACTAGGATCCAGAATTGGGTTGACATGTGATATGTATTATCTTTGATGGACAGCATGGATTTGCTAAAGGGAGGTCATGTTTTAGTAATCTACTTACTTATTACAATAAGGTGACTGCTTCCTTAGACAGAGGAGAAGGATACACAGTAATATACTTGGATTTCGCAAAGGCTTTTGATAGAGTACTTCATGATAAGTTGACAGTCAAACTAGAGCAGATGTGGTTGGATATTAGATTAGTGCATTGGATTGGAGACTGGCTATCTGATAGGTATCAACAAGTTGTGTGTGTGGAGGAGTGATATCCAGGAAAGGAAAGTCACTTTTGGAGTGCCTCAAGGGTCTGTTTTAGGGCCATTACTGTTTAATTTATATATTAATGATAGTGGTGAAGATTTGGATGGAGAGATACAGTTGTTTGCAGATGATGCAAAGTTGTGACGAACCATTAAGAGTAGAGAAGATGTTTTGGCCTTACAAGAAGACTTGAATAAATTGAGTGATTGGGCACGGAAATGGGGATGCAAGTTCAATGTGCAAAATGTAAGGTTTTAAAATTTGGAAAACAAAGATGGGATGCAGAATTTATGCTTGGTGAGGATATATTGTTGGAGGTGGAGGAAATAAGAGATCGGGGGGTGATAGTGGATAATGATCTGAAATTTTTTCAATCCATATTGATTTTTTTTTTCACTTTTAACAGCCCCACCACTGAATGCCACTCATAATTACATCCTTTGATGAAATAATCAGATTAAAAACTCTTGATCCTCACATGCCTTCCTTTACATACAGCCTGAAATATTCTCCAAGAAGAAGAAAATCATTTTCTTCATTCCTAAATGCTATCTCTTCATTCCAATCTATACTGCCATAATTAAAATCAGCCATAATGACCACCCTTCCCTTGTTTACTAACTCAGGTTGCTTATACATTTCTTCATCACCACCACTCCACATTCCCTGGCCTATAGTAACATGCTACTATAAACACTCCACCCTTCCATTTCTATTCCTGTTAGGACATCATCTTCATTCAACCATGTTTTACTTATTCCAATGATTTTGGGTTGAAATCCTGGCATTTGTAAATAAAGACAGTAGTTCACTTTTAGGTCTTTAACCATTCCTATCCAAGCCAATTGTTGGTTGTGATTTTCTCACCACACCTACCCTGGCCCAATCTCTTTTATCACTGCTTACCCCATATAACTGCTCGCTCTCAATGACAACTCCCAACCTATTCCATTCCTATGTTGATGATCCCCATATTTACATTCATTACTACTCTCAACATTCTCTCTTGCTACAATTCCTCCCCTCTCTACTGAATCCTTTGGAACATGTGCAATTGCCACCCAATATCCCTTAAAAGAACAACTCAGAACAAGTTTCTTTTCCTCTTGCTTCGTTCCTGCTATTGCTTATTGTGTGAACATTTTTCTCCCTTGTGTTTTCTGAGGAATACAATATACAGGTGTTACATCGGTGTTTTTTCCTATATATTTTAGTTGTTATCCCCTTTATAAAATTTTCCTTTCAATAAGGCCTAGCCGCTCCAATTACAACAAACTTTGACTCTCAACTTACTTCTTGTGCACTCACTCTCATAGGGAAAACTAATCTACAATTCCTCCACTCTCTACTGAATCCTTTGGAACACATGCAATTGCCACCCAGTATCCCTTAAAAGAACAACTCAGAACAAGTTTCTTTTCCTCCTGCTATTGCTTATTGTGTGAACATTTTTCTCCCTTGTGTTTTCTGAGGAATACAATATACAGGTGTTACATCGGTGTTTTTTCCTATATATTTTAGTTGTTATCCCCTTTATAAAATTTTCCTTTCAATAAGGCCTAGTCCCTCCAATTACAACAAACTTTGACTCTCAACTTACTTCTTGTGCACTCACTCTCATAGGGAAAACTAATCTACAATTCCTCCACGCTCTACTGAATCCTTTGGAACACATGCAATTGCCACCCAATATCCCTTAAAAGAACAACTCGGAACAAGTTTCTTTTCCTCCTGCTTCGTCCCTGCTATTGCTTATGTGAACAGTTTTCTCCCTTGTGTTTTCTGAGGAACACAATATACAGGTGTTACGTCATTGTTTTTTGCTATATATTTTAGTTGTTATCCCCTTTATAAAATTTTCCTTTCAATAAAGCCTAGCCCCTCCAATTACAACAAACTTTGACTCTCAACTCATTTCTTGTGCACTCACTCTCATAGGGAAAGCTAATCTGTGTTACAGGTCAATTTCTAAAACTCTGTCATATTTTCATACTAACTACTAAAGGTTATTCCTTAATTAAGAATGAATCCTTTGAAATTTCTATCTGGGGCAGCCTCCTTTTCAGATATTGATGAATTTATTTTTTAAAGCTGCGCCGGCCAATACCCTAGGATAGAAGGGACTCTTATTCAGAGAGACCTTTCCAGAACTTTATACTCATACTCATTAAACAAACACTCAACTATGGTTATGTAAAACTCAGCTTGCAGTCTTGACCTCTAATCTATCATAATATACTTCTATTCCCTCCTGCTTAGGTTCGAGTTTATGAGTGGTAGTTTGATTTCATATTCAGGCAAGGCTCAGGTATAAGAAACAAAACATGTTTATTGGGACCTTAAAACATTTTCAAATATAAAATATCACCCACTCAATTAATTCAATATCATACTAAATCAAACTAAGAGAAACAAGTAAGCCCTATGGCATATGAGTAATAACACTTTCCCTTAAGTTAGACATAATTACACATATTATAAATACTATGAACTTCTAATCAATTCTGTCTACAATATTAGTCTCACACATTAAATTTTGTCATATTCATCTATAAACGTTTCCAGACAACTTGTCTAATGGAAATCTGCCTATATAAGATTTAGATAATCACTTAAAGTTCTCTAATAATCTGTCCATATTAGACCAATACATAAAGATTTTCTTTCCTCTAACATAATCGGGAAGTAGATATCTAAGTTCTGTACTTTACCATTTCTTGGCCGGAATACCTGGTCTATTAGATCCGTTCACCTTTGTTGAACTCGGTTCGGTACTTCCATCAGATCATGTCCACATGGAGGGTCACGGCAGTCATCTGATTAGGCTTTACTCTGCAGCCGACATCATGTCTCCATCTATCTGGATCTGCTGCCAATCATTTTCGTCTATTCTGCCGGTTGCAAGGAAACGCTCTGCTGCTTCCTTCTGATGGGACACTTAGTGAAAGCTTGAAACTATAGATGCTGACATCTCACGTTTGGCACCGTATGGAATCAATCATGCATCCAAAGGAAAGGGCTCACTGTCTGACATCGTTGTACCACCTTGAATCAATCAGGAACAAGCAGGTTCAAAGGAGACGAGAAAAAAAAAAGCCTCTAGAAATGTCGCGAATTCCCTTTTATTCTCTCTTCCTTGCACCCTCTTTTTCACGCGCCACTTGTTCTCAGTGCCCCTTCTTCTCTTCGAGCGCTCTTTTCTAGGAAAGCGAGCTAGAGTCACCTTCCACGTAAGCCCTTGCTTCAAGCCTTGCGCTCAAGCAGGACGGCTCACATGAGACCTTTGGACTATTGTTTACAATCTTACTTAGCCATTCACTGCAGAATGCCTTAATATAACTATAATTAACAAACAAATCCTCTACATGATTTTTGGATAGACAACATAAAGACTATAAATCTACATAAAGAGGTATATTTATTCTTACGTACAGTAAATAATTTCTTTATCTTCTGCTGGAGTACAAGTTTCTCTTTCAGTTGTTATATTAAACTTGTTAAATCCTGAATGAATAGTTTCTTTATAAAAGCTCTTCATTCAGGATCTAACACAGGCTTTTAAACCAAATGTAAACAAGTTTCTCTTTTCCGCATCCAAATAGGAGCTCAAAATATTGGGGAGGTTAAATGAGAAAAACGAGTGAAAAGCAAAATCTATAAATATATTCTTAACTATTTTTCCAAATTTCTTCAATTTATTTCAGTAAAAATTAAAGAATATATACCCATTTCATTCTTTCATAACTTACTTAATTTGAAAAGAATTGTTTGTTCCTCTGTGGTCTAAGTCATGACACAGACAAGCAATGATAAGTGCAAGAGTTTCCAGCTCTCCAAACACCCGCCATAACTGTGTAGTCTATTATTTAAAAAATAAATAAATTTTAAAAATCTATATATCCAATAAGATACTTAACATAAAATATGATTTTTGCAATATAACTCAGGCACTTCTTTTCCATCTAGTGAAGTGAATTTAGACATGAAGTGGCTTAATCACTTCATGTCTAAATTTATTTACTAAAACCAAATAATTTGAGGAAACTCTTCAGATATTATCTTAAATAGTGAACTGAACAATAATGGACACTCGTGGGATTTTAAAGTTTTGAGCATTATAAAGAACTGTTCGCTATTCAGAGGGGATGGGGGGAAGTATAAAATTGCGCATACCTAATATAAAATAATATATATATATATTTATTATTTTCATGAATATGAAAGAGTTTATAAGTCAGAACACCAGAATAAGATGGTAACAATTATTTTAATTCACAGCACGACATTTTATTCTAATTACATAGGATTTCTTCAGGTGTAAACATACAAACTAGTAGACAAACAGTAAAGACTAACAAAGGTGATACTCACTGTAGTTATTGAAGAGACTGATGTTTTTTAAAATATTTCTAAAACATTTCCTCTCCCCATCCCCTAGTAAATTGATGAAAAATTTATTTTCTTTGCATTAATCATATAAAGCTCCTTTTAGCAACTAATATTTATATCATATACCCTCTCTTTTCTACTCTATCAACCAATTTCTACAACCACAAACTCTCAACTACCACAAACCACTCATCTCAATCCTCTTCATTGTTTTCTCATCTCCAATAAACCCAGGTGATCAGACCCGTGCACAATAATCCAGGTGCGGTCATATCAAAGCCTTATAAAGAGGAATGATAACTTCCTTATCTCTGCTTGTTTGTGTGTTCTTCAATAACCAAGTTATCCTACAAGTTACTTTGGCCACCTTCGCAATATGCTGTTTGAACTTCAACTTTCTATTCACCATATCCTTAGCTTCGTGAATTTCCAGAAGTACACTTTCTTCAATGTAATATGCAGCTTGTAATCTTTTCATTCCAAAGTGCATACCTTTATACCTTTCCTCATTAAACTGGCACAACTCATTTTTTGTCCACACAGTTAAACTTATTTAAATCATTCTGCTAACTTTCTAGACTGTCAAATTAGGTAGTGCAATAGTTAATCACAACACTGTCAGCAAACAACTGAATATTTCGCTTTAAATTACACACAGTTAAACTTATTTAAATCATTCTGCTAACTTTCTAGACTCAAATTAGGTAGTGCGATAGTTAATCACAACACTGTCAGCAAATAACTGAATATTTCACTTTAAATTCTTCCCTCTATCTACTAAAATAAAGAGCCAAAAGGCTTCACTTTACAGACTTTCCTCTATTGTTTGTGTACAAATTTAACAACAGCAGTCCAAGCACAGAGCCCTGAAGCACACAGCTAGTTACCTGCATTTATCCTGGATTAGTCTCCATAGCTCAGTTGGTTTAGATGAGCTGTTTGGTTGGACAGACTTCAGTTCGAATCTTGCCTACAATGCGAGGAACCTTTATCAAGTGTTTACAATCAAATGACAAGTTAGGCAATTTCATATGGAGTGATTAACAGTGTGATTAACAGCCATGTGAGGACTACTAGAGGAAAGAGCATATGTGGAACTACAAGGCTGGTGATTATGAGATGCTCAGGAGACAGTGAGCTGTAGCATTGAATAAAGAGTTGGGCATAAAGGAGATCAATGTTGCTGGGTGATATTCAAGAACTATCTAGTAGAAGCGATGTCTCAATGTATTCCAAATATCAGAAGATTAAATAAGGTAGGATGAAATGGATGATGAGATTAAGCATGCAATATAGAAAAAAATGAATTATGGAGGAAACATAAAGAGAAGTGGTAATAATCAGCTCCATGAATAATATAGAGAATAGGCAAGGAGGGTGACTCAGTTGGAAGGTGGCAAAAGTTCAGTATGAGCAACAGTTAGCTAATGAAGCAAAATCCCAGGGAGGTCTTTTGATATGTAGCCAGCAAAAATAAGAATGATTATGGAAGGATGACACTGAATGAAGAAAATGGTAAGAACAACTGCTGCAGAGGATATAGCTGAGATATTTAATGAGCAGTTCATAAAGGTCTTTCATCCTTATGAATGTGACATCATGAAGAGTTTGAGAGCAGTGAATGAGGAGGAGAGACTGACTGCGAGTGAGGAGGAGGTATATGGAGAATTAAGCATACTTAATATTAACAAGGCTATGAGACCTTGATAATATATCAAAACATATTTTAAAGAAATGTGCCAGGAGTTGACATATTTATTTAATATGAGTCTTACATTATGTCAAGTTCCAAAGGAGTAGAAGGAAGTGACAGAATTAAAGTACCAAATTATAGGCCAATCTGTATGTCAGATGTTAGTTAAAGTGTTGGAAAAACTGGTGAGAATCAGGATACAGAATCGAGTTGACAACAATAGTATTATCTTTGATGGCTAAAGGGAGGTCATGTTTTAGTAATCTGCTTAACTTATTACAATAAGGTGACAGCTGCATTGGATGAAGGAGATGGATACATAATGGTATACTAAGGCTTTTAATAGATTACCACCTAAGTTCACAGTTACACTAGAGCAGATGGAGTTGGATATTAAATTATTGCATTGGATTGGCTGTCTGATAGGTATCATCAACAAGTTGTGTATGGAGGAGCAATATCCCAGAAGAGGAAAGTCACTAGTGGTGTGCCTCAGGGATCTGTTTTAGAGCCATTGCTGTTTATCCTGTATGTTAATGATATTGAGAAAGATTTGAATGGGGATATACAGCTGTATGCAGATGATGCAAAGTTGGGATGAACTATGAGGAATAAAGCAGATATTGTGACCTTACAAGAAGATTTGAACAGACTAAGTGAATAGGCAAGGAGATGCCAGGTTAATGTTGTGAAATGCAAAGTTTTAAAATTTGGAAAACAAAGATGGGATGTAGAATTTACTCTTGGTGGGGATATATTGTTAGAAGTGGAGGATAGATTTTGGGTTGTGGTGGATAAGGATTTGAAATATAGAGGACATATTGCCAAAATTGTGAGGACAAAACTACAAATTCTGCAATGATGCAGAGAAAACTGACTTGTAGGACTAAGGAAATTCAGGTACCATGGTATAAGGTTCTGATTAGGCCACATATGGACTACTGTGCACAGATTTGGTCACCTGGTTTTTCAAAACGATGAAGAAATGTTGGAGAGGGTCCAGAAGCAATTCACCAAAATAGTTTCTGATCTCTTAAATGTAGAATATGAAGAAAGGTTGAGATGATGCAATTTGCAAAGTCTAGTGGATAGGAGGAGTGATATCAGAGATGTACAAGCTAGTAAGGGATTGTTATAGGATTAATGTTGAAGAGGTTTTTCATAAAATGAGATTTGGAGAGAACAAGAGATTATCTCTAGAAGCTATATAACGAGTCCCACGATATGTCTCTGACTCCATGGAGGTTGGATGTTAATAATAAGGAGGATATGAGCAAAAGAGTGAGAAACAGGTTTTCTGCATGGAGAACTGTGAATGACTGGAATGCATTGCCTGAGAGTATGGTGTCTGCAGAGAATTTGAATGTATTTAAGATGTGGTATGATGAACCATGTGTATGACAAAAGGGATCACCAAGATGAGTCCGTGACTCCATGCAGTCCTTGGTTAACAATAATAATAATAATAATAATAATGGAGATTTCCTCCCAGAAACTTGGGTTTTTCATCACTCAAAATATGCAAACTGGCCAGGAGAAGGCATGCAATTTACAGACAAAAATACATTATAGCTAATAGCTTAATACAGGTTTAATGAGATGGCGCCATACCTCATAAGGAGACTCACTGCTATTGTATCATCATATGCTAATTAATGAATTGTTTTGGATTCTTCTTCGCCATATACTACTCTTCAGTATCTGTTCATCAGCCACTTTATATCCAGATCACCATCTTTATATCCATCCCTATTTGCTCCAATTTGTTAACAGAGCTCCATGGTAGCCTGCCAAATGTGTTTGAAAAATCTGGCAGAATCATCATTTAGCCCATTCTCTTTATTCAACTCAACCATTACATTATTATAAAGAAATTGGAAAAAAAATTATTTAATCATGACCTACCCTTCACAAAGGAAAGGAAAAGAGAAGTGAAAAGGGAAAGGGTGAGCAAAATTAACAAGAAAATGAAGAGAAGCAGTGGAGTAAGAAGTTTGTTTATTTTAGGTTTAATGGTATACAAAGACATCTATGGTGATGCTGTGCAGAACACATGTAATAAATAAGCAACACATATGGTTCTAAAAACTAAAAATAATAACAAACAAATAATAACAAAATAATAATGAAATATTTCTTAAGAGTATATACACTAGGTAACAATTAAGTATAACAACATAAACAAATAAAAATCAGTATAGAAAAGTCAAATGTAAAATATGTACGTACATAAAAAAAAATCAGGTTTTTAAAAGCATATTTACAATAAGTTGAACTAATACATATATAAGTCATATGATATGGCACAGATTAATATGCTGTAAAAATGAGAGTGAGAGTCTATGAGTGATAAAACTGCCTGAATATATATGGCACAGTCAGATAATAAAAGTGGCTAAAAGAATGACTGCGCTCATGAGGTGAAATGAGGGCAGTCAATTAAAATATAAATAATGGGGTACAGGGTTGCTTAAGGGTCAAAGCCAAATAAATAGCAGGAGACCTCCATATTGCCTTTTAGGAATGCAGAGAACTGATTGGGGCTTCTGACCTAATGTCCAATCCTCACCTTTACGTGGTACACCCTGTTAGTAGGTAATTACTGAATAAACCAGGATAGGCTGGCAATTTGAGACCTAGCCGACCAAATTGTACTCTTTATTGGCTTAAATCACAAATGCATATGATGGTACAACATGAGATTTCATGCTGGCTGGGGCATTGCCCAGTTAAAAGGCCTTTGCTGTTTTCATCAAGTCACCATGACAAATAGTGAAAAGGCTGGAACAAGCTCCAATACATCTAGAAGAAGAAGAATAAACCCAACATCAGAAAAACTGAAGATAAGAACCATCAATATAAGGAGTATTAATGAAAAGGAAATTGAACTTGCAGAAGAAATGGAAAAGTACCACATGAACATTATTGGCATTACTGAGACAAAGAAGACAAAAACAGGTGAGATCTTACTAAATAATAAGTAATAGGATGTTATTTTCAGGCAATAATGATCAAGGAAAGGAAAGAGTAGTGATAGCATTCAACACCACACAAAAAAAATAAACTTCTTGATTGGAAGGCAGTTTCAAGTAGAGTTATGTGGACAAACTTCAAAATGGGGGACATGGACAATGAAACTTATATATGCCTATGGTTCCACAGAAGATTCTTCCAAGGAAGAAGTGGAGGAGTTTTTTGAGTCATGAGAACAGGCAGCTGACAAAGAATATGGAAAAAGTGATCCTTGTTGGAGATCTGAACAGCAGAGTAGGAAATGAATCCCACCAGGCATATAGGAACATTTTGGGAAAATTTGGAGAAAAGAGCAAAGCTAATAATGGTATTTACTGGACTTCTGCTCAGGACATGGACTAGTTATTACTAACACCATGTTTCAACATAAAGATGTTTCAACATAAAGATGTGCACAAATTCACATGTAGAGAAGATGCAAGAAATAAGAAAAGCCTCATTCTTGATAGTGATATCTTCATGCTTGTTCAGGGTACAAGAGTGTACAGAGGATTTGAAATTGACCATTACTTAGTACTAAGCATGATAAAATGGATATCACATTGAAAAGAACAATATGTAAGAAAATTTTTAAAAATAATTAAAGTTGAGCAGCTTTACAAGTAAATTGTAGACTTGACTATACAAACATTATTGAAGAAAAAAATTAAACAAATTAAAAACAAGAACCAAACCTTAGAGTCTCAGTGGCAAACTCTGAAGAAGACATTGATTGATTCAGTTAGGGAGGTATGTGGTGAAGTTGTCTGCAAGGATAGAAAAATAAGAACACCATAGTGGACACAAGAAGTTAAAGAAGCAGTCTTGGAAAAGAAGAAAGCATACCAAAAGTTCCTAGCAAATGCCCTAAAATAATATAGAGAAAAAATGTAAGAAAGCTAAACTATATGTAAAAGTAACTAAACAAAAGTTGTGGGAAGACTGGTGAGAATATAGAAAATAAATATCAGGAAGATAGCAAAAAATGTTCTGAAGGCTATTGAAGAAGCTTAGAAATGGAGGAAAGAGTACTGCAAAAGGAATCAAAGATGATAAAGGTGACATGAAAACTAGTAAAGACTAGGAATAAGTGATGTGTGAAATGTTCCAGTTGCAGTTCAGATGGTTTGATGGTAAATAGGATCTAGCCACAAAGTGGCTAGATCCTATTTACCAAGGATCCTAGATCCTCGGCCTTGGGACCCATAATCAAGTGTTGATCTTAACGCTGTACAAATAAAGCAAAGAACATCTGTCAACCCACCGAAGGGTTGACATTCTACTCGCCCTAGATGATCGGGTGATTAGAATGTTCACTGCTTTATGATACTTGTCTTGTAACAGATGTATGTGAGGGAGGAAACTGACTCATGTTTGACTTTACTGTCAAACATGAGTCCCAAGAACTTGGCTTCTAATGCAACTAGGATTAATTATTATTATAATTATTTGACACCTCCAGGGAATCCAAAGAGTCATCGAGGGAGGGCACCTGCTCTACAAACTCTGTCTCAACCACTCAATCCACCAACTGACCGCAACTACACCAATGCCATATACTGCCAGCCACCACCACTAGTATTTCCACAGACAAGCAAAAACATCCATGCCCATGGTGGGATTCGAACCTGCAGCCTTTTGGCTGGAGAGCAGATACGCTAATCACTCAACCAACCAGGCGGGCAAAATAAGTTCCTTGGGCTCGTCCAGGATTTGAACCCAGGATCTCTCGCATCCTAAGCGAGAATCATACCCCTAGACCAGTGGTTCTTAGCCGGTGTTCCACGAACTGATTCCAAGTGTTCCACCAGTGAAAGATGTCACATGACACAGTTCCGAGTGTAATCAAGTCAAGACATTTAAAAGCACGCTTTTTTAAAAAAACTTTGCATATCTATGGAAGCCAAGTACGAATCTTTGCTTTTGCACACTGAAATAAGATGGTTATCCAGTGGTAAAGTGCTATTTAGAACTTAAGAATGAATTATTGGCCTTTTTTTTAAAAATGAAGGTAGATGATTTTGTAAAATGTCTTCAAAATGATATTTGGTGTACTAAAATGGCATATTTAACCAATATTTGTTAGTGGATGTCAAAATGAAAATATTTTGACATCCACTGACAAATTGTCAGCTTTTCATAAAAAATTCTCTCTTTGGAAAAACCACATATCATAAAAAAAAAATAATACAGTTGCAGTAGACATGGTTCCTTCACTCCAAAATAAAAATGTCGAGGGAATTATTTCCATTATAACAGAACATTTAACAATATTGGAAGAAAAGATTTCAAGTTACTTTCCTTCTTTAAATACACACAATGACTGGATACGAAATCCATTTGGCACAGTTAATACATCTAATTGTGAATTTTCATTGCAAGAAGAACAATTAGTTACCTTGTCAATGGGATCGTACTCTAAAAATGAAATTCTCTGAAATAACTCTTGAGGAATTTTGGATTTTTGTTCAAGCTGGATACTCAGCTCTCTCCACAAGGGCACTGAAAATTTTGTTAGTTTTCAACATCATATTTGTGTGAGCTCGGTTTCTCAATATTAACCAATATAAAAACTAAAAAGTGTGAAAGACTTACTAATATAGACAAAGAGATGAGGGTAGCTATATCACATATTACACCTGATATTGCTGGAATCTGAAAAAGCCAACAAGCTCAAGTATCACATTAAAATAAGTTCTATTTTTATAAAAGGCAAGTCCATGCATATTTTTATTGTTAGTTTTATGACCCTAATACTTTTGGTGTTCCCCAAATTTTTCTTATAATCAGAAGTGTTCCATGACTTCGAAAAGGTTAAGAACCACTGCCCTAGACCAACGAATGATTATCCTTATCAGAGTTCTGGTCAGAATGAACACAACATCTGTGGCAAAAGTGGCATCTCTAATGGATGCCTTCAAACAGACTGGATGATCAGCAGTAAAGTGATATTTTCAGAAGCCAAACTGTGTCCTGATAAAAAAAAGATTGTTTTTGTTCAGAAACTATAAAAGAGGAGAATTAACCATTTTTTCCAGAATCTTGCAAAAGCATCTGGTCAGAGCAACTGGGTAGTTACTTGGGAAGTATGGATCCTTCTTGGCTTACGAAAGGTAATTATAATTGCATTTTGTCAAGTATCTGGAAATATGCTCTTAGAAAAAATTCTGTGGATTTGTTTTCTGCTTTACTTTTTTTTGCACAAGGAACTCAGAGGGAGGAAGAAGAGGGAATAAGAAGATGTTGCTGATGTTTTTGCGAAAATCTCCCCAAGTGTTTTGGTAGATGCTATTGAATAACAACAACTGTGCAATCATTATGTTCAAAAAGAGAGAGCCAGTGGGTGGCAGCGCTTCATTTTTCAGGTTTTGTCCAGATTTCTTTAGTCTTGGTTGTTCTTCTTATGCTGGATTGATATTAGAAATTATGGACTTTACAACCGTGTTATAAATAACTCTTTTAATTTCCCAATGTTTCGATCTTTATATTAAGATCATCATCTGGAGCATATACAAATATACAGGACAAACTGAGTTACATTACATACAGTAAGCTAGAGAAACAATGATTTGATCATAGGTTATTCTACTGGCATGACCTCTAGTGGGAAAAAAAATTTAATTATTTAGAAACTACATCAAGCCAAATTCTATTTATGATAACATGAATAAACAATTCTTTCTTATAGATAGTTTTCTTTCAGTAACAATGGTGTCCTATTTTCAGCATTACAATTGTTATTTTTGATTTAGGATCCTGGATTAACTACAGTCCTGTTTATAGTTACTCTTAGAGAGGAAGGGTCTGTGGGTCGAATATGTGCCTTCCATATGTTTGAGATTTTTAGACCATCATTATTGTTCAGATTGGGGTGGTTGATAATAATCTCACAGGCTTCCTTAATTTTGCATCCATACTATGTTTTGGTGTGATGTAGACAACTAGTGCTTTTCTAGTCAATTCTATGTAAGGTGTTCACAGGCATGATCAGAAAGGCCAGCTTCACCATAATTATTATATTTAATGTGTCATTTATGTTCTTTTTGTCTGATAGGAATTGTGCATCCTGTTTTCCCCTATATATGGTATGTTACAGGTGCAATAAATACGGTATACTCTAGGGTGGGCCAGCGGAGGGAGTGGCTCTTTGGATGAGTTGAGTAAGCTTTTTAATTTTGCAGGAGATTTAAAGGTGGCTTTGAGGTTGTATTTTTGTAGTATTCTGTTTATTTTATCTGATGTCCCTTTAATGTAAGGAATGGTTATATTTTTATTGTAGTCTGGTTTGTCTTTGTTTTTTTTTGAGGTTTTGTAGAGAATTTTGTTAATAGTGTTTTGGCTGTACCCATTTTTTTGAAAAGTATTGCTGATAACTTTAAATTTGTCTTTCAGTGTATGTTCACTGAAGCAGATCTTCAGAGCCCTGTTTTTTAGAGTATTAATGACACCTAGTTTTTGTGTTGGGTGGTGGTAGGAGTTTGTCTATATATTGGCCAGTATATGTTGGTTTCCGGTAAACAGTGAAGGAAAGATTGCCAGAATATCTCATAAACAAGTAGCCAAAAGGTGCTCGATTAATAAAAATCTCTGGATGAGAGAAAGATGTTGAAAGTTTTTTACCTTGGGTTTATTGTTCATTAAAGAAAACAAGAAATTATATTACAAGAGAGCAATTATTACTGTCAAGCATGTACTCAACAATTCTTCTTCTGATGTTTGTTCGAGCACTATCCCACAGATGTTATGTCCATTTAGATCCCTCCCCTCCAATTAAAAGTAAGGTAGGTGGTAGCTTCAATATGATACATCAAGGTCATCTTAAGAGAAATCTGCATCAGGAGGGATATAGATGCAGCATACTGTTAATGAGGGGCAGGGGGGTTGCACACAAGGCAACTCCTCTAGGAGCAAGTCCACCGCATGACCTGTTCTTAGAAATGATGCTAGTGTTTGGTAATGTCGGATCATCTCTCAGATTTCGGTATGTTTCCTGAAGACAGAAGCATACTGGTGTAAAAATCTCACACAATTTTTTTTTACTTTTGTTAGTGTGTTACAGTTTTATATATATATATATATATATATATATATATATAAATGACAGAATGATCATTGACTCGGTTAACATACATAGTTTTATGAAAAAAATTGAATGACTAGAACCGAGATTTAATATATTAAATCTCGGTTCTAGTCATTCAATTTTTTTTTCATAAAACTAATATATATATATATATATATATATATATATATATATATATATATATAAGTAAATTTCATTAATGAGAAATATGATTTTTGTTATATAATAAGACAATCTAAAAACATGTGTGTGTTTGCATTTACTAATACAATTGTCAACTTTATTATATTACTGGAGCCACGATGTGGTTAAATAGTGGCGATAATAAAGGAGACTTAAATCTTAATTATAAGTAGTTAACTTGCTTATTGTAATGCTGTAATCCTATAGAGAATAACACAAAAATACTGTATGCACAATATATTATTGTATGTTTGTTTATAGTAATAGTGTGTATATCACACTATTACTGTACATCATATGAGCACTGTAGTAATGGAAGTCATTTTTGCCACTAGTTTCACTTTGAATCTCGATACTGAACATGCAGTTTTTTTGTCCCCCCCCACCACTTCAGAACAGCTGTCACTGGGTAACAGAAACGCTAACCAGCATAGAGTAAGCAAGCAGGGAAGGAGTGCCTAAAAGGTCTAATAAAGTAATTATATATATATATATATATATATATATATATATATATATATATATATATTGGATTTTATCCTTTATTCAAGTGTTAGCAAACAAAGTTTGCGCCTGAAGTACTTTCAGGACTGGGGCAACTCATGATAAAGGTGGTATAAGTTTTCATCACTTGCTAATCATCTCATGATGATTAGCAAGGGTGTTAGAGCTAGGTTTTTTACTTGGAGAGTGGTGAATGAGTGGAATAAGCTGCCAGAGTCTGTTGTGGGTGCCATGACTGTGAATGAGTTCAAGGCAAAGTATGATAGATACTGTGTGAATGTTGAATAGTTGTTCTTGATGATGTTATGGCTTCCCTCGATGAGTCTAAGGACTCCTTGGAGTTGCCCGTAATAATAATAATTAATCTTGTAAAAACCCCTCAGTAATTTGTATGCCTCAATCATATCATCCCTTTTCTGCCTAGCAATTTTTGTAACCCACAAATCTTCAACCTGTTCTCATAAGGTTCATTCCATAGACCTGCTACAATCTTGGTCACTCACCTCTCAAATCCTCTCCACCTCCTCCTCACCACCACCACCAAGAAACCCTGGCATCCAGATCTGCACCCAGTAGTCAAGATGGGGTCTTATCAAGGCTCAATAAAGAGGAACAATAACCTGCTTGTCTCTGCTCATAAAAATATTCTTCAGTAACCAAGTGACCTGATGAGCTGTTTTAGCCACTTTTGCTGTGTCCCCCGCCTAAACTCTTTAATTCCCTATCCAATAGCAATTCAAAGTCTCTGGCTTTGTCAATTCATATTGACAAAGTACAATTTCCTGGAGTACATTTCCACCAATATGGTATACAGCTTGTAATCTTTTCACCCCAAAATGCATAACCTTACACTTTGCCACATTAAACTGACATCCACTCTTCTTTGCCCAGTCTGGCAATCTATCCACATCATCCTGCAAAATTTTGACATCTGTATTAACTATTGCTCTACTCAACTTTGCATCATCAGCAAATAACTGAACAGCTTTTCTTAGATCCTTTCCTATATCATTAATATGCAAATTAAACAGTAGCAGTCCAAGAACAGAACCCTGCAGCATGCCACTAGTCACAGGCCTTCTTTTGGACTCTATTCCTGAATAAACTACTCTCTGTTATGTCTCTGTCAACCATATTTCTATCCATCTCACCAACCTATATCCATCCCCATGTTGCAGTTTACTGATTAGAATTCCATGTGGTATCCTATAAAGAACTTTGCAAAGTCCAATGGTATCACTGTAAACCCAATACCTTTATCCAACCCAGTTGGATAAATTTCAGTTAACTGCTCCCTACCATGGGCATTACTTAAAATCCTTCTGCCATATACATTCTTTCTTTCTTTCTTTTACTTACAACATATGGAAATAAATGTTTGAGATTCTCTTTAGCCTGCATTGCTAACTTCCTTTCATAATCTACTTTTGCCTTTCTCACCACACTAGTTACCCTTCTGGCCTGTTCCTTGTACTGTTCATGTACCTGCAAGTCACCTTTCTCCTTAAATTCCCTCCACAATTGTTTCTTATTTTGTAGCTCCATCTTGATGATGATATTCATCCATTTAACTCCCACTTCATTTATTCTCCTGAATCTAGGTATGTAGTCTGCCATTACCTCCCTCAAACACTCCTTTACCACTTCCCATGCACTATCAACATCCAGCTCTTGCAGTTTTACAAGCCATGGCACCAATCCAAGCAATCTCCTAAGCTTGTAATACTTACCAGTCCTGTAATTCTACATATTTCCCATTTTAACTGAAAATTCCACACATTTGGCTACCTCACAGGTCAATGCCATATGATCACTCTCACCAATTGGTGAGAATGTGGTCATATTTGTTATAGACAAATTCTCAGATGTAATTACTAGATCAAGCACTCTTGAACTCCTAGTATATTCCATTATATGCCGTCTCAGGAATTATCCCTTAGTAACTGCATAAAATCCATTTCCTTCCTCTCATGTGTCCTCTCCTCCTTCCAATCTATATTCCCATAGTTGAAATGAATCCCCCATAATAATTACCTGTCATTCACTCATTGAGTCTATTTGACGATGCATACTATCTCCATCATCTTTTCCATTCCCTGGTCTGTAGCAGCATCCAACAGTATATTTTGTTCTGCTGGCCTCAATCTCACACCAGATAGCTCCAAATGTGATATTTTCACTGGCCTGCATGAAGTATCATCATAACAAAACTACTTGTATATAGAGGTTAATGGATTCACAATTGCCTTAGTATCCCATAATGCAGAGCGCTTTTGCATAGACACACTCTTTCAGATGTGTATAATGCTATGCATTATGCAACCCTTTGCATAATGTATACTCAGACTGGTTTTGACCTTTATCAAGGTACTGTTGAAGTGCAGGGGTACCTCACCTAAAACTCTAAATGATTCATAAGGTCACTTTAAATCTCACCACTCCTGACCTGAATCACTCTAGGATAGGAAACTCAGCAGTGGCTTCACTCAGTGGAATGCAAAACCTGACAACAAGTAGGAACTGTTTTACTCCCCAGGAAGCAAGCAAGAACAAGACAAACATTATTATTAAATGTCATCAGTGCAAACCAAAACAAGCCTTAAAGTACAAGCCATTAGGAAAAAGAAAACCAGGACGTCCTCTTAAACAATTCAACGATGACTTCTAAGGCAAGAATAGGCCATACTAGGCCTAAATCCTTGATACGTATGATGATGATGATGATCAGTGCAAACCAGACCCAGAAGAGACACCAACGTTGAATCAATGGAGAAGTTATATTTCCTACATACAAATAGTAAAAAGGCGTACCATCTTATTATTAAAATTCTTTGCCTTAGAGAAAGTTTTTTTTTCATTTGTTTGTAAATTAAATCAAACTTGCCAAGAAATTTATATTCTTGTTTTATTCTTTTTCCAATTATAAGCAAACAAAGTTTGCATGTGAAGTATCTTCATGAGTAAGCTTCTTCTATAGAGGCTAATAGCTTAGTTGTGGAGATACTTCACTTGCAAACTTTGCTTAGCTAATTTATGATACACTTTACCTCTTCCACCTTTGGCCTACTTAGCTAATTTTCTTTCTTCTTTCATAATGGGATTTAGTCTTTTTACCATACTAGTCACCCTTCTAATAATTCTCTCTTGATATTGTGAAGATTTTTGAATTTGTTATGCAATCAGGCTATTTCAGCTGGAAAAACAAGAACAATAAACAAATTGAAGGCGCTGCCATGGGTAGTCTCTTTCTCCATCTTTTGCAAACTATTTTTTTTAACTATCTGGAAGATACCTTGTTCTTATTCATTCATCTGCAACCCTCTCCTTGGTTTTGTTACATCGATGAAAATTGTTTTCCATGTGGCTTCATTCTGAAAATGAACTTAAGAATTTCCTACATCAGATCAATAGTCATGCATTCAATTCATCATGGAAAAAAAAAATGCTGGTAGTTTACCACTCTGGGACATCCTTCTTACTTAGCCTCCAGTACTTCGTTAACCAGTGTTTATCAGAAGCCCACCTCTACTGGCAGATGCATTCGTCAAAAAGTCTGCTTATCACACCTCTCAAAAAATTGTATTATCAAGTCATTAATTAATAGAGCACATAATGTGTGCTCCTCTCCCTCAAGCTTTACAACAAGAACTCACTATCAATACTTTAATGGAATTAAATGGTTACACCCTCATCAAATCAAACAGATAACTGACTCCTATGTTTCAACACTAAAGGAGTCTTCAACAGGCCACAGGATTCCAATCCCTTATATTTCTGGTATTTCTGAACCTATTAGTAGAATTTTGAAGTATCACCTCAATCTCACATATTTTCATATTAACAAAATTTCTCATCTGTTACCATCTACAAAAGACAAACTGTCACCTTTATCATTAGCTGGTGTTTGCCAGATCCCTTGTGAATGTAATTTGACATATTTTGGGCAGACAGGCCATTCTGTGGAAAAAAGAATTAATGAACATCAATACTACACTGATATGTGAAGTTTCAAAAGTCAGATCTGGCACAGCATTGTACTGACACTAGACACAGTCTCCTCTGGGAGACTGTGTCTAGTGTCTGAAGACTGTGTCTAAAACTCATCTTCTCAATAGAAGCAGTTTTAAATATGAATGCCTTTTCAAAGTAAGTTGTGAAGTCCTTTAAATTGGCCTAATCTGAATCCAAACAATTCTCCCTCCTCCCCCCAAAAAAAGTTTGGGAGATTCTCATTTTATGTAAACATCAAAAATAATTTTAATATTATTTATTAATATTAATTTCTAGCACACAGAAACCGTTTTTAATTGGTAAACTGACTGTTGTTTGTACCTTTTATTCTTGTTCTTTGATTCACTTGTTCTTTCTAATGTACTGTTATTTTCAGTATGAAATATCTGTGGTTATTGTGTTGTTCTTAACAGAACATTCTGCACGTTAACAATTTTCCAGGTTAAGATTACATGAGTGTTTTCCACAAGTGGAGTCATTGTGGCTACATTAGTTACTGCTAAGTTCTCTGATGCTTTGAAAAGAACCAGCATCTCGAACCTCATGTTTCCCCCCACTGATCGAATTATAACCCTCCCCACTCCTTTGAAATAAGTGGAATAAGTAAAATATAGATGATGATCCTAATGGGAATAGAAATGGAAGGGTATGGTGTTTTTCACAGCTGGAAAATTATGTCCAGCTAAGATAGACTTGAAAGAGGGAAGTAGGAACAATGTTTCAAGGCAAGGAGGTGGAGGTTGACAGCAAGAAATATCTATTCAGATGTTGCAATAGGCCAGGAAAGGCAGAGGGTAGTGATGAAGAAATGTATAAGCAACTTGGGTCAGTAAACAAGGGAAGGGCGATTATTGTTATGGATGATTTTCATTATGACAGTATAAATTGGAGTGAAAGATAGCATTTTGAAATAACGAAAATCAATTTTTAGAGTTCATGAGACACAGCTATTTCAGGCAGTATGTAAAGGAGAACATGTGAGACTTGAGAGTTTTAGATCTGATCATTTCATCAGAGGATGTAATTGTGAATGGGGTTTCACACTTCCTTCTAGTTGGTGAGAGTGATCACCTAACTACAATTCAGGTGATCATAAAGTGATCACCTGAATTAGTTAGCCATATGGAGACCACTGTGAGGAAAGGATATATGTGAAAGTACAAGGCTAGTGATTATGTCAAGCTTAGGAGACAGTTTGAAGCTATACCATGGAATGAAAAGTTGGGTGGTAAGGAAATAAATGCTGCTTGGGAACTGACAAAGAAATATATAACAGCATCAATATGTGAATGTATGCTGAATGTCCTAGAGCGGAATAAGGTAGGTGTAAAATCGATAAATGAGGGGCTTAAGCATGAAATCTGGAAGGGAAGAAAAACACTTTAGAGACAGCACAAGATGAATAATGATAATAATCAGTTACACAAAGAGTATAAAGAGCAGTCCAGGAAAGTAACTCAGTTCGTAAAAACAGCAAAAGTGTAGTAAGGAATTAGCAAATCGAACCAAGAAAAACCCTGGTGAGATTTTTTTCAATAACTGGCAAGTAGAAAGAACAATGATTATGGTAAGGTGTTACTAGATGAAAGTGGAAGATTGGTAACTTATGCAGAGGACATAGTTGAGATTTTCAGTGATCAGTTCATCAAAGTGTTTCATCCTCAGTGTGAAATCAGAAGTTTAAGTGTAGAGAATGAAATGAGAGAAGACTTAATTGTGCAAGCAAGAGATATATGAGGAGTTAAAGAAGCTAGGTGTCTTAAGGGAACATTCCAAGAAGTTAGCATCAGTCTTGGTCTACCTGTTTAACAAGAGTCTTGCAACAGCACAAATCCCAAAGGAGTAGAAGGTTAAATTGTTCCACTTCACAACAGTGGTGATAAGGCTAAGGCAACAAATTATAGGCCAGTCCATAAATCTGGAGTTGTAGTTAAGGTATTGGAGAGGTTGATGAGAGATAGGATACAAAAATGGATTGATAACAGTGATACTCTTTGTGCTTGTCAGCATGGATTTGTTAAAGGGAGGTTGTGTTTTACAAACTTGCATATGTACTGTAACAAGGGGATGAATGTATTGGACAAGGGAGATGCATATACACTGGTATACTTAGATTTTGCAAAGACTTTTGATAGATTTCCATGCCAAAGGGGTTGGTCGTAAAGCTGAAGCATATGGGATGAGATAACAGACTTGTAAGTTGGATAGGTGACTGACTATCAGATAGGTAACAGCAAGTAACTGCCAGCCTGGCTGGCCGAGTGGTTAGCATATCCGCTCTCCAATCAAAAGGCTGCGGGTTCAAATCTTGCCATGGGCATGGATGTTTGCGATTGTCTGTGAAAATACTAGTAGTGGTGGTCGGCAATAGATGACGTTGGTGTAGATGCAGTTAGTTGTAGATGGAGACAGAGTTGTAGAGCAAAATATCCTCCCTCGATGAGTTCGACTCCCTGGAGATGTCATGTGATAATAATAAGTTCTGTATGGGAGAAAGCACTATCTTGAAAGAGGAAAGTCACTAGCGGTATGACACAGTGGTCTATTTTGTTATTTAATTTGTATATTAATGATATTGGGATAGGCTAAACTGATAATATACAGCTGTTTGCAGATGATGCAAAGTGACAAAGAATCAAGCATATGTTGTAGCCTTAAAGGAATATCAGAAGGTTAGCAAAAGTGCAGTATGAGCATAAGTTAGTTAATGAAATAAAAATAAAGTTATGGTAGAATGACATTGATTGGAGAAATGGGGTAAGGTTAACTGCTGCAGAGGGTACAACAGAAATATTTAATGATCATTTCATAGTCTTATATCCTTGAGAATGTGACATCATGGAGAGTTTGAGAGCAGTCAATGAGGAGGAGGAGAAACTGTGAGTGAGAAAGAGGTATATGTGGAATTAAGTATGCTAGAAGTTAATAAGGCTGTGGAACTTTTTATAACACCATGTGTTTTGAGGGAATGTGCCAGGGAGTTGACATCTGCTTTGCCATATTTGTTTAAAGTGAGTGTTACATTAGATCAAGTTTCTAAGAAGCAGAAAGAAGGGAAGCTTGTACTGCTTCATAATGGACGTGACAGAACTCAAGCATCAAATTATAGGCCAATCTGTGTCTCAGGTATGGTGGTTAAAGTGTGGAATAGGCGAGCGAGAACCAGGATCAAGAACTGGTTGACAACAGTGGTATTATCTTTAATAGATAGCATGGATTTGCTAAAAGGAGGTGATGTTGCAAGTAATCTACTTACTTGCAACAGCTACATGGAACAGTGGAGATGCATACACAGTAGTATAACTTAGATTTTGCAAAGATTTTTGATAGATTACTACATGATAAGTTGATATCATGTAGTAATCAGAGGATACAGAAGGATGAAGGAAGGAAGGACTTCAGAAGGATGAAGAGATGTTGGAAAGAGTCCAAAGGCAACTGACTAAGGTAGTTTCTGACCTCTGGAATGTCGAGTATGAGGAAAGATTGAGAAGATGTAATTTGCAGAGTCTGGTGAACAGGAGGAAGAGGGGGAGATATGATAGAGACCTAGAAGTTGGTAAGGGGTTGTTATAGGATCAATGGTGGAGAAGTTCTACAGAGAATAGTGGGAGATCAGGGGAAAACCAGAGGTCATCTCTGGAAACTGTATAAAGAGGGTATGAGTAGGGGAGTGAGAGCAGGTTTTTTCGTGCAGAGTTGTGAATGATTGGAATGCCTTGCCTGAGAGTGTGGTGTCTGCAAGGAGTTTAAGTGCGTTTAAGACACTGTATGATGATGAGATGTGTGTGATAAAAGGACCTCCCAGATGAGTCTTTGACTCCATGAGGTCTTGGGGTAATAACAATAATAATATTCAAACTAGAGTGGATTTTGTATATATTAGATTAGTGCATTGGATTGTAGATTGGCTATCTGATAGATATATCAGTAAGTTGTGTATGAGGGAGCAATATCCTGGAAGAGGAAAGTAACTAGTGGTGTGCCACAGGGGTATGTTTTAAGGCCATTGCTGTTTAACCTGTATGTTAATGATATATAGACAGATTTAAATAGGGATATTCAGTTGTTTCCAGATGATGAAAAGTTGAGAACTATGAGGGGTAGAGCAGATGCTGTTTTACAAGAAGACTTGAGTAGACCAAGAGAATAAGCATGGGAGTGAGGGATACCAGTTCAATATTGCCAAATGTAAGGTTTTTAAAAATTTAAATGGGGGAAATATTGTGGTGGATAAGGATCTAAAGTTCAGAGGACAAAACAACCAATTCTGGCAATGATGCAAAGGAGACACTGACTTGTAGAAGGTGATTCTGGTTCCATTATATAGGGCTTTGATTAAGCCACAAATGAACTACTTGTGCACAGATTTGGTCACCTAGTTTTCAAATAGATGAAAGATATCTTTCATCTATTTGCATATGAAGAAAGGTTGAGAAGATGCAATTTGCAGAGTCTAGTAAATAGGAGGGAGAGGAGTGGTATGATGGAGACATACAAGTTGGTAAAAGGTGTTATAGGATTAATGTTGAAGTTTGTCACAAAACAGTTAGAGAGTGAGAGATTGCGGGGGGGGGGGGTCAAGAGGTCATCCCTGGAAGCTGTATAAGGAGGGGGTGTGAGCAAGGGTGTAAGAAGGTTTTTTGCATGAGTTGTGAATGGTTGGAATGCATTACCTGAGAGTGTGTTGTCTACAGAGAATTTGAATGTATTTAATGCATAGTATGATGAGCTACGTGTATGACAAAGGGAACTCCTGCGAGGAGTCTGACTCGATAGGGATCTTGAAATAATAATAAATAAAGAACATCATATGGAATATGAAGTAGTATCCATTGTCCAAAATAGCCCACACTTGATGCTGCTGAACTTAGTATGTATAAGTGTACTGTTTTTCTATCTCGTGCAGGAGATATTCAATAGTCACCTTTCAGAAAAATGTTACCCAACATTATATTATTATTATTATTATTACCACAGGCTACTCCAGGAGTCCTTAGACTCATCGAGGGAGGCCCTAAACATCATGTTCACACAGCTGTTCAACATTCTCACAGTATCTATCATACCTTTCCTTGAACTCGCTCACTGTCATAGCACCCACAACAGACTCTGGCAGCTTATTCCACTCATTTACCACTCTAAAAGTAAAGAACCCAGCTCTAACACCCCTGCTAACCACGCTCTTGCCCAGCTTCCATGGGTGTCCCCTAGTTCTCCCACCACCAGTCCTGATCTCAAAAATATCATCTGAATTAATCCTATAGAATCCTTTTAGCAATTTGAATGTCTCAATCATATCTCCCCTTTTCCGCCTATCAACTAGTTTCTGCAACCCACAAATCTTCAACCTGTTCTCATATGGTTCATTCCATAGACCTGCTATCATCTTAGTCACTCGCCTCTGGATCCTCTCAACCTCCTCCCCATCAAGGAACCGAGGTGACCAAATCTGGGCACAGTAGTCGAGATGAGGTCTTATCAGGGCTCGGTACAGAGGTACAATAACTTGTTTTTCTCTGCTCGTCAAGGTATTTTTCAACAACCAAGTGAGTTGATGAGCTGATTTAGCTACTTTCGCAATGTGCCCCCTAAACTTCATCTCCCTATCCACCAACACTCCCAAGTCCCTGGCCTCATCAATCTCTTGGAGTACAGTTCCACCAATGTGGTATACTGCTGCTAATCTTTTCACTCCGAAATGCATAACCTTACATTTTGTCACATTAAATTGACATCCATTCTCCTTAGTCCAGAACTCCAATCTATCTAAGTCATCTTGCAAGACTTTGACATCTTCTGCATTCACTATCGCCCTACCCAACTCAGCGAACAAATGAACTGTCCCACTTAGACCATTCCCTATATCGTTAATGAACAGATTAAACAGCAGTGGTCCAAGAACAGAACCCTGTGGCACACCACTAGTCACAGGCCGTTTTTTGGACTCTACTCCTGAATAAACTACTCTTTGATATCTCTCCATCAACCACCCAGCTATCCATTTCACCAACCCTATATCCATTCCCATATGTTGTTGTTTACGGATTAGAATTCCATGTGGTATCCTGTCAAACGCCTTTGCCAGGTCCAGCAGTATCACTGTAAACCCATTTCCCTTATATGCATTTTAAAATTGCTTCAATATAAAAGAAAGCCAAAGTGATCATCTTGTTTACATTTTTTGAGAAAATTGGGTGTTTTAAATTAATGATGGCTATCAAAATACCACACTTACAGTTAGAATGGCAAACATCATTTGTCCTACATTGAAAGCGTGCCTCCAATTGTGGTATGTCACTTGTCTATAATTTTTTCTAACACTCAGCAGCCATCTACAAAGCACCTGAAAATTTAAAACTTGGTTAAAATTATAACTGGTTGTCAATCATTAAAATATCATCTAAGTCAGATGATGTTTTAAAATTTATAAAATGTATATTATAATTTTAAAAATTGTATACGATTTTCATTATAGAATAAATTTTACAAAAAAAAATGAACATGTCAACAATGACACAGTATTGCTCCTGATATGAAAAGTGGTGCAGAGGACTGTGGCTCTGAATGAGCTGAGTGTAGTTAAAGATGTGAGAATGGTAGAACATGGTAGCTAGCATGGTTGATTGAGTGGATAGCATTTTGCTCTCTGACCAATAAGCTGCGACTCACTAAGGAATGGATGTTTGTGAATGTCTTTAGCTGTTAGATGAATTTTGGTGCCTAGTCTGAAACTACCACTCTGCTTATTGGAGGCTTTAAATGATTTGTAAAAGATTCTATGTTTGGTCTCTAAAATGGAGTTTCCAGATTAGTTGTTTCAAAATTATTGTTTAATTGTTGCTTCCATTTATGTAATGAAGATGCCTGTGAAACATAAAAAGAAATTTTACAAATAAATATCAAGATTTTAAATGCAAGTTTTCTGTTGTTGTATTTTATTCTTTCCAGATTATCTTTCCCTCATTGTAATATAGATTTAGATGCATTGTATAAATGCATCTAAATCTATATTCTATAGATTTAGATGCATTTATAGGTCAGATTCACATTTACAGAGAAGCATATTTGAGTTAAGGAGAAGCATTCAGATTACTAATGCAATGATAGCAAGAACGAGTGGGAAGAAACGTTGAAATATGAAATGTGTGTGTGTGTGTGTACTTGGTGGAAGACTGCATGCATGCAAAGATGTAGAAGGATGGTATTTTCTGAACTAATGTTAGACCATCACCACCCTGCTTACTGCCACTTGCCTAGAGGCTTGAAAAGTCCTTGTTAGTATCTAGAGCAGGGTTTCTTAAACTATCTAATCCTTAGATTATCCACAGTATTGATGTATTATGCCCTTTCAACTTAAACTTAACTGCCATTCATTCTGTCATGAATTGAAAAGGATTATATCTCCCACTACTTAATGATTTTAAAGTAATGTTAGTTTTTCTAAAAAAAAATAATATTGCATTATTTTTTAATTTGGATTGTTTCTAAATATTGATCTTTTATTTCTTTGTGATAATCTTATTTTTAACTTTTTACACTTGAGTTTTCTCATTCATGAAATGATCTTAATGGCTGCACTGAGGACCACATAAAACCTTTGAACAGTTATTACTCCAGCCTATTCTTCTTCTTCCAATTTATTGAAACTATAAGGTTCTTGACTACAAGTACTATCTCTATCTTCCACACTTTTTTGTTCTGAGCTCTTCCAATAAAATCCAGGATACTTATTTCAGCTAAGTCTTTTTGAATGCTATCCTCCTAGGATTGCTGTGATCTTCCTTGAATCTCATTCTGAATACTGGTTTAACCATTTTCTCCATACCTATTCTTTCTATGTACCCAGACCATTTCAGTCTAAGCTCCGATTTCATCAGTTAGTGAAATCCCGATAGAGCAGATGATAGAATTATTATTATTATTACCCCAAGACCTCATGGAGTCAAAGACTCATCTGGTAGGTCCCTTTATTACACACACACAGCTCATCATATCATGTCTTAAACACATTCAAACTCCTTGCAGACACCACATCCTCAGGCAAGGAATTCCAATCATTTAAAACTGCACAAAAAAAACCTGCCTCTCACTCTCTTACTCACACCCTCTTTATACAGTTTCCAGGGACGACCTCTGGTTCTCCCCTGATCTCCCACTATTTTCTGTACAACTACTCCAACATTGATCCTATAACAACCCCTTACCAACTTGTAGATCTCTATCATATCTCCCCTCTTCCTCCTCTCCACCAGACTCTGCAAATTACATCATCTCAATCTTTCCTCATACTCAACATTCCAGAGGTCAGAAACTACCTTAGTCGCCTTTGGACCCTCTCCAACATCTCTTCAACCTTCTGAAAACCAGGTGACCAAATCAAGACACAATAGTCCATGTGTGTGGCCTAATCAAAGCCTTATATAATGGAACAAGAATCTCCCTACTTCTACATGTAGGTGTCCTCTGCATCATTCCTAGAAGCCTTTGTGTTGTCTTCACAATTTTGGCTATGTGTCCCCTAAATTTTAGACCCTTATCCACTATCACCCCCAGATCTCTTATTTCCTCCACCTCCAACAATGTATCCTCACCAAGCATAAATTCTGCATCCCATCTTTGCTTTCCAAATTTTAAAACCTTACATTTTGCAACATAACTCGCATTCCCATTTCCGTGCCCAATCACTCAATTTAGTCACGTCTTCTTGCAAGGCCACAACATCTTCACTACTCTTTATGGTTCATCCCAACTTTGCATCATCTGCAAACAACTAAATATCTCCATCCAAATCTTCACCAATATCATTAATATACAAGTTAAACAGTAATGGCCCTAAAACAGACCCCTGAGGCACTCCACTAGTGACTTTCCTTTTCCTGGATATCGCACCCCCATACACAATGTGATACCTATCAGATAGCCAGTCTCCAATCCAATGAACTAATCTAATATCCAACTGCTCTAGTTTGACTGTCAACTTATCATGAGGTACTCTGTCAAAAGCCTATTACTGTGTATCCTTCTCCTCTGTCCAAGGAAGCAGTCACTTTATTGTAATAAGTAAGTCTATTACTAAAACATGACCTCCCTTTAGCAAATTCATGCTGTCCATCAAAGATAATACCATTGTTGTCAACCCAATTCTGGATCCTAGTTCTCACAAGCTTCTCCAACAATAACCACAACACCTGAAACACAGATAGGCCTATAGTTTGATGCTTGAGTTCGATCACCTCCTTTATGAAGTGGCACAATCTTGCCCTCCTTAGGAACTTGACCAAGTGCAAGACTCATATTAAAAAAATATGAAAAGGCAGGTATCAACTCCCTGGCACATTCCTTCAGAATACATGGTGATATATTATCAAGTCCCACAGCCTTTTTTACATCTAGTTTACTCACCTCCTCAAACACTTCTTGCTCACTTACAGTCAGTCTCTCCTCCCCATCATTCAACTGCTCTCAATCTCTCCATGAAGTCACATTCACAAGATTGAAAGATCTCTATGAACTGCTCATTAAGTATCTCCACCACACATTCTGCAACAGCTGTCTTTATACCATTTCCTCCAATCAGTGTCATCCTTCCATAATCATTCTTTCTTTTGCTGGCTACATATCGAAAGAACTCCCTAGGATTCTTTTTCGCTTCATTAGCTAACTGCTGTTCATACCTCTCTTTAGCTACTCTCACCAACCAAGTCACCCTCCTTGACTGGTCTTTGTAGACCTCATGAAATTGGTTATTTCCACTTCTCTTATGCTGCCTCCACAATGCCCTTTTTCTCTGTATCGCATGCTTAATCTCTTTATTCATCCATCTCACACCTACCTTATTTAACCTTCTCACCCATGGAATACATTTAGACATTGCATCTACTAGATAGTTTTTGAAAATCCACCAAGCTGCATTGATCTCTTTTCCAGCTAACTCCTCATCCCATGCTACACCCACAAGCTGTCTCCTGAGCTCTTCATAATCACCTCCCCCCCCCCTTGTAGGTCCACATATACCCTTTTCTCACAGGGGTCCTCGCACTGCTGACAACCACCCAGGTAATTACCTCATGGTCACTCTCACCAATTGGTGGAAGATTTGAAGCCTCATTTATAATTACATCCTCTATTGAGATGACCAAATCCAAGACTCTTAATCCTTGTGTGCCGTCTGTTACGTACTGTCTGAGGTAGTTATCCCTCAAAAACTCAAGAAACTCATTTTCTTTACTTCCAGTTGCTATCTCATCATTCCAGTCTATATTGCCATAATTAAAATCACCCATAATGATCACCTTTTTCTTATTTACTTGGCTAATTTGACTATACATTTCACTATCACCACCATCCACATTACCTGGTCTATAACAACATCACACCAAGTATTTGATTCCATTCACCTCTAACTAACACCATAATGCCTCAAAACCACTGGCATTATTTCTGTCTTGCATCTCTACTTTGATGGACATAACTCTTTCTCTATCATCAATAGCACTCCCCCTCCCTTTTTACCCCTTCTATCCTCACAAAACACATCAATTATACTAATCAAAACTACATGACCTTTTTTCATTGGTATTCTCCAAGTATATGCTCTTACTGACAGCCGCTGTGATGGAAAGGAGTTCTGAGGAAGTACAAAACATTATAAAATAAATAATGAAAGATAATATTTTGATCATTATGATAGATATAAATGCAAAAGTCGGGATCCCCAGTAAATAGAAACTTTGGACTTGGCAACCTGAATGGAGCAATTCCCAATTAGCATTTATTTCCTTACCATTCAACTCCACATTCCATGTC
The DNA here is from genome assembly GCF_054136105.1 of Typopeltis vanoorti. Taxonomy (NCBI): domain Eukaryota; kingdom Metazoa; phylum Arthropoda; class Arachnida; order Uropygi; family Thelyphonidae; genus Typopeltis; species Typopeltis vanoorti. The sequence continues at coordinate 64,298,564 of NC_143562.1, read as the reverse complement.
ATAGCTCCAAGCTGTCTCCACTGATTTTGGGGGGGGGGGGGGGGATATACTCAGTGTGATAATTTCATCTCTGTTATTTCTGATACCCCTGGCATTTGTAAATAAACACGGTAGTTTGCTTTTAGTTCTGTAACCAGTCCTACCCAAGCTACTTGTTAGTTGCGATTTCCCCACCACACCTGTCCTTGTACAATCACCTTTATCCTTGCTTACCATATATCTGCTCAGTCAACTACCTCGCTCACACTCCAATCTATTCCATTCCTATGCTGATCATCCCCATACATGCATTTACTGCTACTTTCACCATCTACTCTTCCTATGCCATGTCTCCTTGTTCAACCAGGTTCTGAATGTTTCCCTGTTTCTCTTTAATTCCTGTTCTCTCTCTTTTCATCTCTCACACTACTGTTTCCATTGCCAAACACTTCAGTCATTTTCATACCACTCTCCACTTCACCTCTTACAATCTCTTGCTCCATCACACACTGCACTTCATTTAGCAACATTTTCTCCAATCTCACTCCAAAGCCATTTATATGCAATTCATCAAGTCTGTATAATTCCATTTTTCTCACAAATAACATTCATCATAAGAACATTAATAAAGAAGAAATTAGAGAGAAGTCACATAAGACTGATATCTTAATATACTAGAATGAAACCGCAAACATCAAAAAACAAGTAAACTGTCAGACACTTTTCAAATACAAAAAAGATATTAGAAAGGATTGTTTGATTGTTGTCCTTGTAGTCCATTTTGCAGTGAAAAAAATTTTTGAAAATGCAGAAGAACTGGAGGAAAAACAGCAAGGGGAAAAAAGTATAATTTTCTCTTTTAGCAATCAATACTTTATTAGCTGTTGAGAGAGAGAGAGAGAAAAAAAAGAGAAGAGCAAGTAAATGCTCTTCTAAGGCCATATTTTTTATGCACAACATAAAAAATATTATAAACAAGAAGTAAAGTTTTCATGGTAAGCAGAGAAAAAAAACTACCTCAAAGTTAAAAATAAAAAGAGAATGAAAAAGGAAAGGATGCCTTCCAAATCTTTCTAAATATTGGATGAATGTAACATATTTAGCAGAGGCCACATAGACAAGAAATACTCCACAAAGATTTTATATGAAATAGCGAACAACCTATTAGGGCAGAAGTAATTACAAGGGAAAATTATTATTATTATCATCATCCGACCTCCATGGATCGGACTCATTGTTTGAAGTACACACAATGCTCATCCAACCATGCCTTAAACTGATTCAATGTGTCTACATTCACAACACACACTCAGGCAATGCATTCCACTCACCAACCACTGTCCACGCAAAGAACCTTCTCCTCACTCCTCTGCTCACACCCTCTTCCATTCAACCTAATAACAACCCCTGACTAGCTTATGTCTCAATCATATCCCGCCGCCCCCTCCTTCCTCGTATTCATGAGGCTTTGCAACTTACATTCTCTCAATTTGTTATCGTACTCAACATTCCAAAGACCACTGACCATCTTTGTGAATCTTTTCTGGACTCTTTCCAACATATCCTCATCATCACAAAAACCTTCTGTGTGTGTTGCCAAATCTGTGCACAATAATCCATGAGGTCTGATCAAGGCTTTATACAATGGTATCATAACCTCTTTATTTCTGTATGTCAGGGTCTTCCGCACCATTGTCATTATCCAATGTGACATAGTCATAACTTGTACAATGTGACTCCCCGAATTTAAGGTCCTTGACCACCATAACTAGTAGTTCACCAAGTGTGTACTTTGCATCATTGCTTTCCAAATTTCAAAACCTTCACTTTGCAACATTGAACTGATAGTTCCATTTACCTACCCATTCATGTAATCTATTCAAGTTCTCCTCAAGTTTGCATCACCTGCAAATCGCTAGTTAAACCCATCCCAATATCATTTACATACAAATTGAACAACAATAGTCCCAAAATGGATGAGTCTCAGTATAGCGCAGTATGGTGGCTGCTCTTCTAAGCACAACACCCAGACCCAGGTCATCTGCAGACAATTTGGTTCCCACACATCGCACCTGAATGGTACTGTGTAGGAAACAGCTACTACATAGTCTCAATGGCTGTCTTGATGCTCGAGTTCTAGTGCTCATCACCTGAGCGATCGCACTGTAACAGTACAAAAGCAACTACAGCTAGCACTGCCTTTCAATGCGCTAGGTACTAACTTGCACAATTTCTCTATATTTAAACTTCTTTCTGCAATTCAATGATCCTTTTTCTAATCTAACTTACATGCTAGCTTACAGCTAACTTACTTTCTATCTTAAATCTAAGAGCAATGAGCTCACCTACTCCTATAGAAGGATCTTATTTTCATACTTATATCTCACATGTTATTACATTTGATATGTCATCAAACCATCCCAATTATCATTAACATATAAATTGAACAACAATGGTCCCAAAACTGAACCCTGTGGTACACCACTAGTGACCTTCCTCTTTCAGGACACTGCATCCCCATATACCCTTTTTGATACCTACCTGACAGCCAGTCACTGATTCAATTCAGAAATCTCATCTAATTTCAATTTATTTAACAGTTTGTTGTGTGGCAGTCTATCCAAAGCTTTTGCAAAATCCAAGTACACAACTGTATATGCATCACTCCATATCCAAAGTATTTGTCACCTTGTCATAGTACATAAGTAAGCTAGTAAAACATGATCTCCCTTTAACAAGCCCATGCTGATGCCCACAGAGAATACTGCTGTTATCAACCCATTTCTGTATCCTACTTCTCACCAATCTTTCTAGTACCTTCACCACCACCACTCTAGATATACAGATTGGCCTATAATTTGACGCTACAGCCTCATCACCACCTTTATGCAGTGGAACAATTTTATCCTTCTTCCAATCCCTTGGAACCTGTGCTGTTGTAAAACTTATTAAACAGTCATGCCAATGCTAATTTGCTGGAACATTCCTTTAAGATGCATGGTGATATGTCATCAAATCCCATCGCTTACCTGACATCAAAGTTATTCATTTCCTAAAATACCTCCTGTTCACTCACAATTAAGCCATCCCTTTCTATGTCCTCTACACTCAGTAAGTACCTCATGATTCCACCCTGATCAGGATTAACAACTTTATAAATTGATCACTGAAGACCTCAGCAATGTCTTCTGCAGCAGTTACTATTCTACCCTACCATTTTCATTCATTAACATCATCTTACCATGATCATTCTCCTTCTGCTTACCACATATCTAAAAAAAAAAAAAACTCTCGAGGGTTTTTCTTTACCTGATTTTCCAATGCTTAAGCTCTTCATTCATCTATTTTTACACTTACCTTATATAGCCTTTTGGCCCTTGGAATACATTCATACATTGATGCTGTTATGTATTTCTTTGTCAGTTCCCAAGCAGCATTTCTTTCCTTAACGTCCAACTACTCGTTCCATGCTATAGCTCCAAGTTGTTTCTTAAGCTTGTCGTACTACTCACCAGTCTTATAATTCCACATATATCCTTTCCTCACAGAAGTCTGCATATGGCTAGCCACAACCCAGGTGATCATTTCATGATCACTCTCGCCAACTGGAGGAAAGTGTGAAACCCCATTCGCTATTATATCTGCTTCATTCCAATCTATACTGCCATAATTATAATAATTATGGCAGTATAATAATTACCCTTCCTTTGTTCACTGATCTAAGTTGTTTATATGTTTCTTCCTCACCACCCTCCACATTTCTGGGCCTATAGCAACATAAAACTAAATATGTCTTCCTGTCAACCTCCACGTTACGCCACATTGCCTCATAACCATTGCCACTATTTCCCTCTTTCGTGTTTACTTTTTATGTGGACAATTCCCCTACTATCATTAGTAGTGCTCCCCCTCCCTTCTTGTCCTTTCTATCCTCACAAAAAATACTGTATCCTTCCATTTCTATTCCTGTTAGAATATCATCTTCATTTAACCATAGTTTACTTGTTCTAATGATTTGGGGACAAAAACTCAATGAAACTATTTTATCTCCCATATTTCTGATACTTCTGGCATTTGTAAACAAACACTAATTTATTTTAGATCTATAACAGTGGCGAATTCTCCATGCTTGCTGTGCAAGCTCGTTAATTGAAAAAGAAGTAATATTTATTTGTTAATAAATGCATACATTTATAAGCATTCCATTTAGGCTTTTATTTTTGTAGACAGAAGGCATCCTAAGCTTGCGTGGCAATAATTGAGCTTTGCGTTGTGTATCGAAGGTTGTAGGAGCTTCCAGGTCCTCACAGCAGCACTGATTTCATGCACACGCATAGCCATTTCACATCGTCTCACTCTGTTGCTTAAACACAGGCCATACGCAGTCAAAGTAGCCCTAGCCAGTGAGCTTCAGCCAGCCTTTACAAGTGGGTGTGTTGCTTGGGAAAATTAAGTTACAACCAACTTTTTATGACAATGTTATTGACCAGTTCATAAAGAAGAACCGTTGGGTAGAATTTGCATTCAAATAGCTAAATTGAAAAAGATAGAATATCATTTGAAAAATAAATATTGTATTTGTATGATTAAATGTACATTAATTTCTAAATATATAGTTTTAAATGGTCAGTAATTCATTATTCCGCTAATCAGACTTCAATCACACCTCTCACTCCCTGTATGATAACAAGAGCAAGTGTGAATTTCAAGACCAGCATTCGCCCCTGGTCTATAACCAGTCCTATCCAAGCCACTTGTTGGTTGTGAATTCCCCACCACACCTGCCTAATCACCTTTATCACCACTTGCCACGTATATCTGCTCAGTCTCAACATCCCAACTCAAATCACAACATACTCTATCTTCATATACCACACATTCACTGTCACTTTCAATATCCACTCTCTCTCTCTCTATGAGATGTCTCCCTGTTCCTCTTGCATTCCCATTCTCTTCATCTCTCACACTACTACTGTTTCCACTGCCAAGCACTTCTGTCTCTTCAATACTACTCTCTTGATTTTCCCCTTCATCTCTTTCTTCTGATCTCTTGCATGCATCAGATACTGTACTTCCATCCAGCAACACTTTCTCCAGTGCACTAACTCCAATGCCAATCAAATGCAACCCATCACGCCTGTATAATTTCATTATTCCCTCAAACACATGCCATATATCCACAAATTGTACTTCCTTCTCCTCGCTCAGCTCAATTAGCATACCATTCATGATTTTGTCTCTCCATGAGTGGAATGCATTGCCTGAGTGTGTTGTGAATGTAGACACATTCAATGAGTTTAAAGCATGTTTGGATGAGCATTGTGTGCAATAGTGTGTACCTCCCACTATGAGTCTCTGACTACATAGAGGTTAGATGTTAATAATAATAAATCATGAAGACAGAATAATAATGTTAGCATCCCCATGTTCTTGCAATAACACACATTATAATTCTCGATATACATAGCCAAAATGTCAGTTTTCTATATATCCAGCATGATATATAGAAATATTCAATGGCAAGTAGGAGTTTTATTCCTACCTGCCATTGAATAAAACTAAAGAGTTTGAAATAGTATTATCTGACAGCAAAATTTTAACTATGTACTAATTAAAGACAAATATATGAGTTTTCTGGAGTATACATTTTTTAAGCAGCATGAATATTATGACTGTACATATGAGGGTTATAATGTTTGTGCCATTAGTTCCAGACCACAAATTATTCTTTACATCCATAGTAAAAAGCTTCATATACTCATAATCTTAGAATCTCAAGTGAAATATGTCTTTAAACAAATGTTGCATTATATTAGTATCACTTTCTTTAGTATAATGGATCACTTTGCATTTCTTAATTAACAGTTCAGCAAGAGTAATAGAATAATATAATATCATATCACCTAACGCCTTTTTATTCCCGTATAGGGAGTAGGCGAGGCCGTTTAGCCCTAACTAACTTTTGGAGACTGAGTGGGCAGTTCAATCTCCACTGGTACCCAATTAGAGATAGCTGGCCCAAGGCTATCACTAATTAAGCGGCACGCAGTGAAGAGAGACGGCTCAACAAGTGCCGCCACCTCATGGTCCCTAACACAATATATTTAATGTCTGAAATAATGTGGGTTCTACGGTCGATTTTCTTGAGTTTACGGGATGAAAAATCCGAGTTTCCGGGAGAAAAAACCTGCTTGCCGGTGCCAGAGATCGACTAACTTGGGAACCGGTTGAAAAAAGGCTTAGAAATAATATCATATCACCTAACGCCTTTTTATTCCCGTATAGGGAGTAGGCGAGGCCGTTTAGCCCTAACTAACTTTTGGAGACTGAGTGGGCAGTTCAATCTCCACTGGTACCCAATTAGAGATAGCTGGCCCAAGGCTATCACTAATTAAGCGGCACGCAGTGAAGAGAGACGGCTCAACAAGTGCCGCCACCTCATGGTCCCTAACACAATATATTTAATGTCTGAAATAATGTGGGTTCTACGGTCAATTTTCTTGAGTTTACGGGATGAAAAATCCGAGTTTCCGGGAGAAAAAACCTGCTTGCCGGTGCCAGAGATCGACTAACTTGGGAACCGGTTGAAAAAAGGCTTAGAAAAATTTCCTCTAGTCGACGACTAGATTCGAAACAAAGTCTTCCTTTGTGCGGTCAAGCGCTGTGGTGTGCAAACGCCACATTCACTGAGCTACACAGGCTCTAGAGTAATAGAATTATTTTTATATTTAAATCTCTAGACAATATCTCATCAGTATAACATCTTCTCACTCATGTGTCTGTAAGTGTGCACAACATATAATATATATATATATAAGTAAAATTATTTCATACCATATAATCAATATGAAAACGCTCAACCAGATCTAAGTCAAGAAACATCCTTAAACATGCTTTTAACATCTCGTCATCATTTAAGCTAAAGTCATTAAATTTTAGATCCTGCAATTTGTATGCCTGCGTGGATGGAATTATCATTTTCTGCAAAATACAAAATAATTTCATACATTAAATAAATCATGAAATTAAATCTTTGGAAAGTAAAAAAAAATAGATTATCATCCATAAAAAGAAAAAAAAGCATGTAAACCTCCCCAAACTTTCTCTGCATACTTCACAAATATATATGAAGTGAATTTGGAAGATATGAAAAAATATATATGTGGTCTCTCATTTTCAGCTTAACTGATGTCTATTTTGAAAAGAAATGAATGACAACTTTACTGAATGAGTAACTTTAAATGAAAAGACTAAACATTGATATACAAGGAATCGCAGAAACACATTGTAAAAACAAGGGACACTTTACATCACAGCTAGGCAATGCCATTTTATTTTGCTGGACATGATTCTATAAGCAGAAATGGAGTAGCAGTAATTGTCAAAAAATGTATGTGGAAATCAGTGTTGAACTGCAAATGTATCAATGATGGGATAATTTCTTTAGGAAGTAGAATCATCAGGAAAATTTGTAATAAAATCTGAGAGACAGGAGACTGGATAAAATCTATTTTTATCCCAATACACAAAAAAGGAAATGTCAACGAATGCAATAATTATAAAACTATATCCTTGATCTCATGAGCAAGCAAAATTCTTCTCAATATTATTAAAGAAAGACTTAAACAATATGTCGAGCAACAACTTCCTGCAGAACAGGCAGATTTTAGAAAAGGACGTGTAACAAGAGATCAAATTTCTAATCTAAGGCACCTGGTTGAAAAGGCTCAAGAATTTAATATTCCCTTGTATATATACTTCATTGATTATGCCAAACATTTGACTGTGTCAGGTGGGAGGACCTGTGGAAAATAATAAGTAAAATTGGCACCCCAGAACACTTGACACACCTTTTAAAACAACTATACAAGAGGAATCAGGCTGTAGTGAAGATGGATGGAAAAACATCTCAGTGGTTCAATGTCAAGAAAGAGGTAAGACAAGGATGCATACTCTCTCCTGATTTATACAATCTTTATGGAGAATACATTATGAGAAAGGCACTTAACAGACACAATAATGGTTACTCAGTTGTTGCAAAAAAGGATAATTAATCTTAGGTAGTACGTTGGCAATACTATTCTTATTGCAAGCAGAAAAAGAGAACTGAAGTCCCTAATTAAAAGAGTTGAATGGGAAAGCCTGGAATATGGTTTAAGAATTGTGATAGAACAAAATACATGACCATAGATGAAAATGACAATTTTGTCATTTTCATCTATGGTCTCATATGTCTCATAACACTGATTTTGAGACAGAAGATGAATTCACTTACCTTGGAGCTCTAATAAGCACCAAGAGTAGATGTCAACAGAAACTAAAAATATTATCATGGCGAAGTCAGCAATGGTGCAACTGCAGAAAATATGGAAAGACAAACATTTCCACTAAATCAAGACTGATCAATAGCTTAGTGTTTTCGATTTTCATTTATGGTGCTGAATCTTGGATTCAACAATTCTGGTCTAAAGATTAAAGACCAGATTAAAAAGATTATCGGACTCTCTTTGAGGTTGGCCACTGCAGCAACAAAAGACAGAAAGGAATGGAGAGACATTGTGGCTGGGGTCATGAGTCCTCAAAACATGAAACCAAGCAAGAAGAAGAGAATGTCTATTTTCATGTGAAATCTTGAGAAGCACACAGACAGACCTTTCCTTACCAAAAGTCAACTTATGTTTTCATTTTCTCAACAGTCACTGACCATTTGGTTGCTGCAGGGTTTTGTTCTTGGACCACTGCTGTTTAATTTGTTCATTAACGATATAGGGAGGTATCTAAGAGGAACGGTTCATTTGTTCGCTGATGATGCAAAGTTTGGTAGGGCAATGAATGCAGAATAGGTCAAAATCTTGCAGGATGATTTGGATAGATTGGAGGTCTGGACTAAGGAGAATGGATTTCAATTTAATATGACAAAATGTAAGGTTATGCATTTTGGGGTGAAAAGATTAGCAGCAGTATACCACATTGGTGGAACTGTACTCCAGGAGATTGATGAGGCCAGGAACATGGGAGTGTTGGTGGATAGGGAGATGAAGTTTAGGGAGCACATTGCAAAAGTGGCTAAATCAGCTCATCAAATCACTTGGTTGCTGAAGAATACTTTGACGAAAAGAGACAAGCAAGTTATTGTTCCTCTATACCGAGCCTTGATAAGACCTCATCTCGACTACTTGCCCAAATTGGGTCACCCAGGTTTCTTCTTGATGGGGAGGAGGTTGAGAGGATCCAGAGGCGAGTGACCAAGATGATAGCAGGTCTATGGAATGAACCTTATGAGAATAGGTTGAAGATTTGTGGGTTGCAGAAATTGGTTGATAGATGGAAAAGAGGAGACATGATTGAGATATTCAAATTGCTGAAGGGTTTCTATAGGATTAATTCAGAGGATATTTTTGAGATCAGGACTGGTGGTGGGAGGACTAGGGGACATCTATGGAAGCTGGGCAAGAGTGTGGTTAGTAAGGGTGTTAGAGCAGTAAATGAGTGGAATAAGCTGCCAGAGTTTGTTGTGGGTGCTATGACAGTGAATGAGTTCAAGGCAACATATGATAGATACTGTGAGAATGTCGAATAGTTGTGTGGACATGATGTTTAGGGCCTCCCTCGATGAGTCTAAGGACTCCTTGGAGTCGCCCATAGTAATAATAATAATTTTACTTTCCCCAATTCACTGCTCTTTTTCAGAGGCAGCAAGTTGTGCATATGCTTGCTGTACATCTGAGGAATCCATGGCCTAAATATCCTCTTTTTAATCTTTGGTATAAAATTTCTTATTTCATTCTATTAAGTTTACTTATCTTTTTTTGCTCATTGTACTACTAATCATTTTGAACTGGCTAATTTTCTTTCTTTAAATCCTGATTTTCTCCAACCCATCCTTTGAGGAACAGCAAAGTTATCTTTCTCAAAGATGAGATTTAAACATTTCCAACTTCACTCACTCTATTGTCCAATTGCAATAATATAACAGATATCAATGCACCTACTGTTACAAACACTCATATTACAAACACTTGCTTGTATTACTATCAAAATACTAGAATTCTACATAATTCTGATTCCTTTCCAGTAACTCTGTTAAGTCCAATGTAGATGATGGATGATAATTCAGATCACCACATGTTTTGTGATGTGATGAAAAGTCATTACTGACCTTCCATTTTCTGGCATTATAGGGAAAAAAAATGGGATATAATTAGATGGCATTCTAATGGAAATAGAAATGGAAAGGTAGGTTTGTTTGTTTTTTTAACACCCATGAGGGTAGAATGAATAAGAAGGGAGGGAGGGTGCAGCTGTTCATAGCAGGTGAATTATGTCCACATAAGATAGACATGCAGTGTGGTGGACGTTGGTGGGAAGAGATGTTTGATTGGATGTTGTTATAGACTGGGAAATGTGGAAGGTGGTAATGAAGATAGATTATATATATATATATAATCTTCCTGTCTTCCTCACTCTGCAACTGGATTGCCAAGTTTCTCACTGGTTGCTCACTACGTGTCATGGTGGATGGCTCCTCTCCTCAGATTTCCCCAACAATGCAGGAGTACCCCAGCGTTCTGTTCTTTCACCCATTCTCTTCTTCTTATATATTATTATTATACAGGCACTTCCATAGAGTCTGAAGACTAGTCATGAGAGACCCAATCTATCCGCAAGATCTATCATACCTTTCCTTGAACCCATTAACAGACAAAGCACTGACAACTGACCTGGCAACCCATTCCACTCATTCACAACTTTCCAAGCAAAAAATCTAGTCCTCACATTCCTACTGACCACACCTTTTTTCAACTTCCAGGATGACCCCTTGTTCTGTTCCCTCTAGCCAAGTGCTGAAACATTTCCCCTGCATCTATTCTATAAAACCCTTTAAGTAACTTAAATGTTTCTATCATATCCCCTCATTTTCTCCTATCAACCAATTTCTGCAATCTGCACACCTTCAATCTATCATCATAGGGAACATTCCACAGGCCACTCACCTCTGAATCTTTTCCACCACTTCCTCATCCCCAAGAAACCCAGGGGACAGACGAGCACAGTAGTCCAGATGTGGGCATATCAAGGCCTTATAAAGAGGAATACATATGAATGACCTATTCTCACAGACTTCCAATCCTATCCATAGCTTTGCTGATGACAGTACACTCCATTTGTCCTTTTCATTCGACAAACTTGGTGCTCAAGTATTACAATCCTCAAGATCGACCCGGGACCTGAACTCAGATCTTCTAGCTATATCCCATTGGGGCAAGGACAACCTTGTAAACTTCAACGCCACCAAAACTCAGTTCTGTCTGATCACTTGCAAGCGTTTGCAACTTGCACCTCTGATCTTTTCTGGCACATTTCAACTATATCTTCTGCAGCCACCAAAAAACTTGGTGTACTTTTTTGCACAAGACTACTTCACACTTTCACAGTTGGTAACTTTATACAAATCCCAAATCTGCCCAGCCATGGAATATTGCTCCCATATTTGGGGCGGTGCACCAAGATTGCTCGATTCTATCCAGAAGAGGGCAATCTGACTAATTAATGATCCCTCTTTCACAAACCCACTTCAATCCTTCTGATGATACAGATACTTTCATGAACAGTGCTCTGCTGAATTGGCCACTATTATTCCTCCACTCTATTCCAAAATCATAACTAGAGCCACTGCTAACCAGCACCCTTTTGCACTCCATCTTAAAACTCACTGAACCAACTTCACTGCCTCCTCTTTTATTCCAACTGCTTCTGTCCTTAGGAACATTCTCCCCACTGTCTTCAGCTGTTCAAGCTGAATGTGAACCAACTTCTTCTATTCCTCTTTCCTAACAGTCTTTCGTGTGTGGATCATGTATAAAAAAAAAAAAAATATATATATATATATATATATATATATATATATATAAAAACAAAATTACAGCAAAGGCTGCAGCATCACACAAGGTCAAAGGCCACAACAACACACAAACAGTCAAAGACAAATTAGTAAATAATATGTAAGTACAAATATCAAGTCAAGCAATGCGGCATCCACATATAAACAAAACCACAGCAAAGGCCACAGCAGTACATAAATAGTCAAAGAAATTATTAAATAACATGTACAAAAATTATGTTAAGCAACGTAGTATCTACATATACATAAAATTACAGTCAAATGTGTTTATACAAATTAATTTTTTGTAAAAAGTTAAAAATACCATTCAGTTTGTCTGAGTCGGATAAAATCTGCTTGAGTGTATAGGGCTCAGTTGGATAAGTAAAAATGTCATTCCTCTCTCATGTGAGGTACTGGCACTCCACCAGAATATGACTAATGGTCAGACAGGTGTTGCATTTCTCGCACATAGGTGGGTCATCGGTCCTCAGTAAATAAGCATGTGTAAGATGACTGATCTATGTGGAGCCTAGCAAAAACAACTTCCTCAGTTTGAACCTCGGCTAGACTGCCATAATATAATTTCAGGTCTAATCAGATAAAGCTGATTATTAGTCTTTCTGTTATAAGATGTAACACTGGATAGGAGTTTTTGTCTGATAATCTGTGTGTGATACACAGATGGTGGATGATTGAGAAATGAGCTGACCTCACTGCAGTATCAGCAGCCTCATTTTCCTTAATCTCAAAATGGCTTGGAATCCAACAGAGGCAAACAAGGTGTAGCTTTCATAATTGAAAGAGGAGGCATTGAATTTGAGAGATGGTTGTTGCTGTAGCTCTAGACTTCTTATTGCCTGGAGAGAAAACTTTGCAAGTCTGAATATATTAACCTTTGGAAACAATGGAATCTAATATATTTTAATACAAGTTCTATTGCATACAGCACTGCTGTAAAGTTGTTACACTCTGGTGAGATTTGTGCAGATATAATGGTGTCTGGAAAGACAGCAGAAGATCCCAGTAGGTCCTCTGATTTTGAGCCATCTGTGAAGACAGATACAAAATCAGAATATTTGGTTTTATGAGCTGCTGATAAATGACAGGAAGGATGAAAAATTTCAGTAGCCTGCTGAAAGAAAAGCTACATGGTGGCATGTATGATTGCCATGGTGGAAGTGGATTTGACTGTGTCTGAGCTATGTTGTCTGCTGCAATTTATACATAGCTTGTAGGAGAGTCTATGGCAGTCTGTCGAGTGTTGTAGAGATTCTCGAATTGTGGTCATAAGATGGATACATACAGGGGTGGTCTAGCAGAGACTTTATTTTAGTTATGTATACCTGATACAACTGTTGGTGTTGAAGCAACAAAGACGGTTTGTTTGCCTTGATGTACAGATTAGGAATAGGTGACATGTAAAATGCTCCAGTTGTAGTTCTGATGGCTTGATGGTGAATAGAGTCAAGCCATTGCAGTGTACTCTCCCTGACCAAAGGAGAGACTTGAGACCCATAGTCAAGTTTTGTTCTTATCAATGCTCTGTACATTCGAAGCATAGAACATCTAGCAGCAGCACCACCTCTAGGGTGGAAGATAGGGTGTGTAAAATGTTAGTTGCTTTGTGGCACTTGTCCCTTTTAACTGACGTATGTGAGGAAAGAATGTAATTGCATTATCAAATATCAGTCCCAAGAATCTGGCTGGTGGCACAACTGGGATTAGTGATTGTCCTATCCAGAGAACTGGGTCTGGATGAAGACCACTTAGAGGCATGCAATTAGACTCATAGATGATCCTGCTCTTACAGACTCACTTCAACCTCTATCTGGTGTTTCAGCACTGTCTATTCTCTGTCTATTCTGTATGTACTTCTATGTACATACAGAATAGACAGAGACTGTTGTACAAGAACGACAGCTGCTTAGCACCTCTCTACTATGCAACTGCAAGCACACCAAATCTGCTTCTATTCATCCTCTTTTATTTGATTCACCTGTGTCCTCTGGAAAACCCTTCCTCAAGAAGTATTCCTAAACACCTACAACTCTTCTTCTGGTAGAACAATGGCAGCAAAGACTATGTCGTCGGGTGATTTGAATTTGTGGGATTTTGTGCAGTGCAGTGTGCGTGCGAGATGTATTCATCGCAAAAATTAAAAGATATCCTCAGACAACAAAGTTTCACTTATACCAATAATCTTTGGGCACACTGACTTGATCAAAGCTACAAATTCAGTCCCCTTTATTTCTGATCCACCTTACAATTCCCTACTCTTTGAGGCTACCAACATCATCACTTCGCACTCTCTCTCTGCTATAATGCACCACTCTTTCTTTGAACTGACATCCCTGTTTCCCTCATCCTGACTCAGATTTTCATTAATATACTTATCTCCACCTTTTTTTGCACTGCATTACTCGGCCCTGTGATAATCACTTCCTCACCTTTGTATCCATCTTCTTCCTGTCCTTCCACAACCTGCTTCTCAACCACTCTATCTCTGACCCTTAGTGATACTAATTTTATATGAACCTGTGTACTCTTAGCAAACATCAATTGCTCCAAATGTCCAATATGAAATTCACATCCATTCAAATGCAATCCATTATCTTTAAACCATTCTAACTTTCCTCTAAATTCACTCCATACATTCACAAATTGAACACTCTTTGCCTGACACAATTCAGCCAATTCAGTATCATTGCTCTCCTTCTCAGTTCACTACTATCATATCTGGGCAACAAACTAATCGCTTTCCCAATGACAGTATTATCCTTCACCTCCTGCAACAACTTCCTCAAATCCTTTACCACATACTTTGCCTCACTATCCAATTCATTTATGCCCACCACTACCACAAAGTCTGATGTCTGTTCCTTCCTTCCTAGCAAACTATCAAAGATTCATTTTATTTTACCTCTTGAAAAATATGCATTATTTACCTTATTATTTACCACGCCTTTTAATGATTGAATCTCCATATAAAGCCACCCTATCATCTTTGTATGCTTGCTTCTTCCTATTAACCTTCTTATTTACATCAGTTAACCTCTTCTTTAAACATTCAATTTTCTCCTCTATATGTTTATCCTCGCTATTCACTTAAGCTCTTCTATATCAATTCTATTATTTACATTGTCAGCACTTCCATCCATTTCCTGATTATTCCCAGTGACACCATTCTAATTTTTGTAATACCCAATCCTTTCATCATACTTCTCACTCACGCGCACACACACACACACACACACACACACACACACACACACTGTACTATGTTCCTTCTAATTTAACTTTGCATTCCATAAATCTCTAACATTTTTGAGCATATGCATCTAACAATTGTCACAGTGTATCCACTATGAAAAGTCCATGGAAGGACTATCTCTGAGTTGAAACCTTCCACAGCTGGTGTACACTTCTTTACTACTACTGCCATTTTTGTAACATTAACTAGCATTTTCACGTTAATCAAAACACTTTTAAAATCACAATACCTATATCCAGTCTGACTATCACACACTATCATAAAAATGTACACAATATTTTGTTTTTAAAAAAATTATTTTAATATCATTAAAATACACCACTACCTCTCTTCGAAACAATTAGCTTAAGATTATGCAATATTTAAAAGTATTCTGATTGTGGAATATTCCAAAAGACAAGATCTCTGCCCAAAAGCTTGGAAGGTAACTCATTCAATACAGTTGCAAAAATAATCTGTTTCCCCAAAGAGAATAATCACTGATTCAGAATTTATGTCCAGACAGCTAAGTTTTTCAATTCAGTTGATGAATCTAAAGCTCTTCCATGATATGTAAAGAATTCCTTTAAATCCATAGTACCTTTTTATACTAGTTTTAAAGATACGAACTCTCAAATCCAAAAATTTGATAAACAATTTGAGAAGTTAAAACATGAATTCATCATCCAGTAGCATCCTCTAGCAAGAGGGTGTAGGTTGTAGCAGATGAGCAGCTCTTCTCCATTTCTCTCTGTCTGTCGCCTCCGTCATTCTTAAGCCAGTTCATTCCACCACTCTCTAGTTGGTCTTCCGTGTCTTCTCTTCCCCTCAACTTTCCCTTGTAATATAGTTCTTGTCAGGTGTCCCGAAGAACCTTTCAGAAGATGTCCTGCAAATCTGGTCTTTCTTTGCATAATATTCTTTCCATCCCAACTCTTCTTAAAACTTCTTGATTTGATATTCTCTTGTATAGCTAATCTTTTCCATCTTTCTATAACACCACATTTCCAATGCATTAATTCTTTCCATCTCTTTCTTTCTGAGTGTCCATGACTCACTTCCATAACTTGCAATACTCCAAACTGTTGCTTTAACTATTCCAATTCTAACACCTATTTTAATATTCTTGTTTATTAAAATTCTCTTCATTTCCAAAAATGCCGATTTAGCTTTGCTTATTCTATTTCTAATGTCTAACTCTGAAGAATTTTGAATTTTCTAATTCAAAACATGAATTAGAAAAGAAAATACACAGTGTGCCCATTAAGTAATGAGACAACAATTATTACATCAAAACAAAGAACTGTATTTGGAATTATCAATTACATAGATTCAAAATAATATCTTTCCAACTCCTTACAATGTTTACATCTATCATACAAGTGTTCAAAGTCAAGATGGAAGTCCTGAAAAGAAACCTCCTTCATTGTACAATGAAACCTCTGGAAAATTCATGACTAAACAAACACAGGTAATAACCACAGTAATAAGTTTTAACAAGTAAGTATCTTAGGACATCGCCAGTACAGTTAATTCAAACAATACTAGGAACAACGTACAATTAGGGCACATGATTACAATGGAATCCCAATCACAGTATGATAGATGTAAACAATGTTTACATCTATCATACAAGTGTTCAAAGTCAAGATGGAAGTCCTGAAAAGAAACCTCCTTCATTGTACAATGAAACCTCTGGAAAATTCATGACTAAACAAACACAGGTAATAAACCACAGTAATAAGTTTTAACAAGTAAATATTTCATCCTAAGTATCTTAGGACATCACCAGTACAGTTAATTCAAACAATACTAGGAACAACGTACAATTAGGGCACATGATTACAATGGAATCCCAATCTTTGTGCAGTAGTTTGTTATAGAATTAAATTAAACTATATCTGGAGGGGAAAAAATATATAGATTACATTAAAAATAAGATAACATATATAAAAAATTACTTTACAGTAATTTGTATTACATTTTCCCTACTTTAGGAATAGCAAGAACATCATTACGGTTTAGATTTGGTCTGTGAAGTAGGGCTTCAGCACTTTCTTTATATAAACGTTCATGTTTATTATTATTATTCAGGCCTCCATGGAGTCAAAAGAGGAGGTCATTTCTAAAAAACAAAAGTCTATCAAGACTCATCGAGGGAGGTCCCTCCTAGGGAACACAAAGCCTATCATACCACTCCTTAAACGCATTAACCGTTCTCGCTCTCACCACTCGATCAGGCAATGCATTCCATGGTTCAACCACCTTCCATGCAAAGAAACCACTCCTCACCCTCTTTCTCACAGTTTTCTTTCATAACTTCCAGGGATGGCCCCTTGTCATGACTCCTTCCTGCTGTTCAACCAAGCAAAAGAACTCCCCAGTGTCAACCCTGTAACCACCTCTCAACAGTTTAAAAGTCTCAATGATATCACCACTCCTTCTATCCACCAAACTCTGCAGTCCACACTCCCTCAGCCGATCCTCATAACTAACATTGTACAGTCCCAACGTCCGTGCGGTTAGCCTAGCAGCTTTGCGCTTCGCAACCATATGCATGGGGAAGGAGTGTCCTCGGTTCGATTCCTGTCACCAACGTGAGGTGCTTAAGGATCGTTCTCAGCCATATTCAAGTTAGCCGGTGTTGGGCATGAAAGCAGGGTTCCCCCCCAGTTTATCTGGGGTTTTTCATCCTGCAAGCAGGCAAACTGGCCCCATGAACACATGGATCTACAGCCATAAATACTTAACCCCCAATGAGGGGGTCAAGTCGCCCCAATAGAGGCGGAGGAGAAAAGGGAGGAAACTCCATATGAATAAATAAATAAATAAAAACAACAGTGCCCACAATATCTTTGTTATCCGCCTTTGTACCCTTTCCACAGTTAATTTATCATCACCAAATACTGGGGACCAGATCTGAGAACAATAGTCTAAGTGTGGTCTGATCAGAGTCTTATACAAAGGAATGATAACCATTTTATCTCTGCAGGTCAGTGTCTTTCTCAATATTGCAGCAATCCTCTGTATTACCTTCACTACCTTTGCAATATGTCCCATAATTTCAGATTTCTATCAATCATCAAGCCCAGATCTAGTCTCCCCTACTTCCTCCAGTTTAGCTCCTCCCATAGACTATGCAGCATCCCATCTATGTGTCCCAAACCTCAAGACCTTGCATTTTGTTGTATTAAACTTAAACCCACATTCATTTGCCCATCTATCTAGCTTATTCAAATCCTCTTGCAGGGCTACCACATCTGCACTATTACTAATAACCCTTCCCAGCTTCACATTATCCGCAAACAACCGAATATCCCCTTGCAATCCACAGACAATGTCATTGATATAAAGATTAAACAATATAGGTCCCAGTACTAACCCCTGTGGAACCCCACTTGCAACCTTCTATCAGACAGCCAATCCTGAATCCAGTTGACCAGTTTGACATCCAGACTCATGTGCTGCAACTTGAATATCAGCTTATCATGTGGCACCCTGTCAAATGCCTTTGCTAAGTCTAGGAAAATGGCAGTATATGCCTTTCCCTCATCTAATACTCTTGTAACTTTATCATAAAAGGCTAGCATATTGCTAAAACAAGAGCATCCCTTCACAAATCCATGTTGACTCTCACAGATAACATTACCCTCATCTGCCCAATGCTGTATACGGTCTCTCACCACTTTCTCCAAGATCTTACTAACTACTGATGACACACAAACTGGCCTATAATTAGACACTTCCAGTCTCTTAACGCCAGTATGCAATGGCACTATCTTACCTTCCTTCCATTCCATGGGCACTTTTCCTACAGCCAGACTTTCATTGAAAAGCCAAGTCAAAGGCACTGTCAGTCCCCTAGAACATTCTCTCAAAACTCGTGGTGAAATACCATCCAGTCCCACAAGGATCTTTCTCAGCCATACTGAGTATTCTGAGTACTCAGTATGCAGAACACACTCTCCTCCTGCACCTGTCCTATCCCTCTAGTATTCAAATTGACTCCTCCAGGATGAAATACTCCAATAAAGTGTTCATTGAACAATGCTAAATATTCCACTATGTCCTCTGCATCAGTCACTCTATTCCTATTTTTATCCCACAATGTCATTCTTCCACAGTCATTTCTCCTCCTACTGACCACATAGCTAAAAAATTCCCTAGGATTTTCCTTGGATCTAAGGGACAATCTTTTCTCATATTCTAGTTTTGCCTTCCCTACCATACTAGTCACTCTCCTGGCCTGTGTCTTATATTCTTTATGCATCTTCTCTTCACCTGTCTCCTTATATTTCTTCCATAGCCTCTTTTTTACATGCAGTTCCTGTTTAATATTGTTTGTCATCCAATTTACTCCAAATTGTGTCCTCTTCTTCACTCGTGGAATACAGCTTACCATTGCTGCTAACAAATATTCCTTCACAATTTACCAAGCACTAATGATATCCCAGCCTTCCAATTCCTCCCTCCACAAAACTTCCCCAAGTTGACATCTAAGACTATTATAATCACCTGCTTTATAATTCCACATATGTTCCCATCTCTTTGATACTCCTGCATGTATTCATTTTCCAAGTCAAAACCATATGGTAACTCTCTCCAACTGGTGGGAGAGATGTCATCTCAGTTATTATCAACTCTTCTAATGCTATAACCAAATCCAAAACTCTTGAACTTCTTGTTCCCTCTGTTACATGTTGCCTAAGACATTTGTCCCTCAAGAATTCTAGAAATTCCATTCCCTTTGTTGCTACATGCATCTTCCTCTCCCCAATTTATACTACTGTAGTTAAAATCTCCCATAATAATCATTCTTCTTGCACTTGCCATGCTCAACTGTCTCAACATCTCCTGGTCCCCACCCTCTGTGCTCCCTGGTTTATAGCAACACCCCAATAATATCCTGTCTTGTCCACCTTCACCTCACACCATATGCTTTCAAAATCATTAGTGTCACAGCCTTCCAAAGCCTCCACTCTTAGAGGACATAGGTCATCACTTAGCATAAGCAGTACTCCACCATCACGCTTCCCCTTCCTCTATGTAGAAGTTTGGTCTTTTTCCAATGAATTCTATGGTTTGGGTTTTCAACTCAGTGTTGTGCAAGGCCAGATTTCTGTGGTTTGATAAGACAAATATGGTTTTGATGTTCCTTACTATGAACAGATCTACCTGTCTGTCCATAGTAAGACAATTTACAGGAGCCTGGAACCTCATACGTGCCAGGTAGTATCAGAGTTGGGAGTTTGTCTTTAGGAGAAGGTAACAAATTATAGATCTGGTTGATTGGTTTGTAGGTAGTAGCAACTTTGCATTTCTTCATAATTTTTGAAAGAATTCAGAGATGCCTTTGACATAATCTCTAAAGAATCTCTAAACCAAGAATTGGAAATAATCAAAAATACAGCCATGCTAAATGAATACAATCTTAAAACAACTCAAAAAATCATCAGTCACTTTCCCACACATCAACCTAGACAAAAAAAACAAGCCTGTAGGATTCCCATACCTTTTGTCAAAAGCATCTCCGAATGTTTTCAAAACTTATGAAGAAATACAAACTTGCTACTACCTACAAACCAATCAACCAGATCTATAACTTGTTACCTTCTCCTGAAGACAAACTCTCACCTCTAATGCTGCCTAGCATGTACGAGGTTTCATGCTCCTGTAAATTGTCTTACTATGGACAGACAGGTAGATCTGTTTCGGAACATCAAGACCATATCCATCTTATCAAACTGCAGAAATCTGGCCTCGCACAACATGGAGTTGAAAACCCAAACCATAGGATCCATTGGAAAAAGACCAAACTTCTACATAGATCTTTACATAAACATGAATGTTTATATAAAGTACTGAAGCCCTACTTCACAGACCAAATCTAAACTGTAACGACATTCTTGCTATTCCTAAAGTATGGGAAATTGTCATAAAAAAATTGTGTAAAATAACTTTTTTATATACGTTATCTTATTTTTAATGTAATTATTTTTTTTCCCTTCAGATATATTTTCATTTAATTTTACAATTCTATAACACGCTACTGCACGCATATTGGGATTCCATTGTAATCATGTGCCCTAACTGTATGTTATTCCTAGTATTGTTTGAATTAACTGTACTGACGATGTCTTAAGATACTTAGGATGAAAAAGTTACTTATTACTGTGGTTATCACGTGTGTTTGTTTAGTCAGAAACCTCCTTCGGTGTCTGGGTCACACTGCGTTGGATGTCCTCAATGTCACTGAAGCACTCCCCCCTTCCAAGGCACACATTCGTCTTTGGGGAGAGGAAAAAGTCTGCTGGGGCCAAATCTGGCAAATAGGGGAATGTTTGATCACACAGATCAACTTCAAAGCCAGAAACTGCTTCACAGGCAGCTCACAGTGCACGGCCACATTGTCGTGCAACAGAAACCAATTGTTGTTGTGAAACAGTTCTTTCCTGACACATGGCATGTTGGTGTTGTACAGATGTTGCATTACTCCTAAATAATACTAACCGTTCGCTCAGGAACAAATTTTTGATGGATAATTCCAGCAGCTTCAAAAAAAAACGACCATTGTTTTGATACGTGATTTTTGCAACCTGACTTTCTTCTGCCCTCTTTAAATGTTGAAACCAGCAAACACCTGTGCATGGCTCAGATAGTCATCGCTGTAATTTTATTTATTTATTTTTTTTTTTTTTTTTTTAGGTCTGTATACTTCTGTAGCAGTTTTTCCTAATTTGCAGTAAAATTTTATCAGAGCTCTTTGCTCCATGACGCAACTTCTGACATGCTCCACTCACACAATCTTACTTCAATGACTGCCACAAGAAAACTGCTGCACCATCCAACTTGTAAACCTGTTTGTTACTTTTATTCAAAGGGCTGTCCTGTAAAAAATCAATCTCATTACTTAACAAGCACACTTTGTAGATAATAAGATAATAGTTGTTTCAGACACAGGAAAAAATTTTGAAGTTGATTTTAGAACTTCAGTTATATTTAACTCCTTGCGAAAAAAGAAATACAAGTTATTTTAACTAAAAAAAAAAAGAATACCACATGAAAGGCAAATGTTCTTCTTCTTTAGCCTCTTTCCATCCGCTGCGATACAGACCTTCCTATGAAACTTTCCAGTTCTGTCTGTCTTTAGCCAATGTCGACCATCTCACATCAAACCTTTGTCGAT
The DNA here is from genome assembly GCF_054136105.1 of Typopeltis vanoorti. Taxonomy (NCBI): domain Eukaryota; kingdom Metazoa; phylum Arthropoda; class Arachnida; order Uropygi; family Thelyphonidae; genus Typopeltis; species Typopeltis vanoorti. The sequence continues at coordinate 64,276,265 of NC_143562.1, read as the reverse complement.
CATCCTTCCATCATTGAAAAGCAAATGGGAGGAATAAACCTTTAAATGTGGGAAAGTGGATCATGTATCTACATATTGTTCTGTAGGCTTGCCCAAGCGATCTTCAAGAGATCAAAGTAACTCATATAAATGTTCTCAGCCATTACAAAATATGCCTAGAATAAAAGTAAAGTATCTGAATCTATTGAGTCTCAACTGTAAGATTTTAACAACTCTGGGCCTAGCAGATGTTATCCAACCATGTATCACTTATTCAAACAATTTTTTGGTGAACGAACTAAATCAATACACCAATTTCATTTCCCTTGTTTCTGATACTTCTAGCATTCGTATACAAACATAACAGCTCATTCCTGGATCTATAACAAGTTTCACTGATACCTATTTGATGTGACGTCTCCATAGCCTCCTCAAGCCATTTCCTTACTCATCCCAGAACCTTCTTCAAATCCAATTGGTTTCCCCCCTACATCCCAGGTTATGCCCCTTCCCTTTTTTGTCTATACACATACACACACACACACATTCACATCCTCTTGGAGCATCAACCTTACTCGCACTGTGTTCTCCTGTCCACCCTGAGTGTCCCCATTTCCCTGTTTGTCTTGCACACTTGCTCTCTCTCATTCTCTATATCCATGCTACCCATTTCATTCCTAAGCACCATTTCAATCTCCCCTTCATTCCTTACTCTCACGCTCTTTCACATCGCTTCTTACTTGCTCAGATTCATTTTCTGCAATCATCACTCTCCCTTCCAGCAGTAGGCAGTCTCTCCAAATGACTCATATCAAAACTATTAAAATGCAGTCCTTTACTCTTATACAGTTCAGTTCTTCCTTCATGTTCATTCCACACATTAATGAACTGCTCTCCTTTCTCTTCGCACATTTCCACTAACATACCATTCCCAATTCTTGCTCTCTGCCTCATCTCATCACTGTCATACCTGGGCAACACATCAACTAACTTTCCTATCCTACTATTATCTTTTATCCTTCTAAACAACCTCCCTATATCCAATCTTACATTCTCCTTGTTTTCAGTCAAGTCATTTGTCCCTACTACCACTACCAACTCTTTAAATGGCTTACTTCCCATATTCAACAGCTCAATCACTTTCATTTTAGCTCCTGAAAATCAAATTTTGTTCATCTTCTTGTTTACCACACCTGCAATAGTCGAATTGCCATACAACTCCATTTGTGTGTCTGTCGTTACCTCTTTCATACCATACAATTCCCTTCACTTCACTCCGCATCATCTCTTGCCTCATCTTCACCAACTCAGCTTTCAAATCTTGTGTCCTTTTTTTGCCATTCACTCTTGCTATTTTATTGCAGTCACATGCACTTGTTTGCCATCAGTCCTGCTCATCACCTTACCGTTAATCACACTCTGTTTTTCAACATCATTTCCACCCCGATTTATCATCAAACTCTTTTCTTTGCTATCACTTTCACACCCTCTCTGACCATTCGCACAATATTCAACTGCCATGTGAGTTATGATGCCATGTTCCCTACTCATGTTTAAGCTATTCAAACTCATATTTAAGCAAGCCTCATGGTCCATCAGAATATCACATTTCCTACATACCCACACTTGTTATTTTCTCATATTCAACCTCTGTGCATAAATATCTGCAACATCTTCAACATCTATGCATACTTACTACATTCATAGCACCATATCATTTTTGAAAAATCCATGCCATTTACTTTGTCCTCTGTGCCGACTTATGCAATAATTTGTCTTTCACTGTCATGTTGTGTCAGTCTGCTAATATAAACAATGAATTTATGATAATATTGCATAAGAAATTTATCCAAACACCATGCTCAAATATCTCACAGTAACACTCAATCTATAAATTAGACAATATCAGGACACATTTAAATATAAAATTTACTTATCTTGCTGCAGCCCACACAACTACCAGTGTTTGACTCATGCCACCTAGCATCTAATCTAAATTTTGAGGATAATAAGCATACTGTATCTAAATTCTTGAATCATTCGAGGAAGTATTTACAGAATACTTTTACTGGAGATACACTTGGACTGTCCTGTACAGATGGTAGCAGAACAGTGATAATTAACTCAGAGAAGCCTATTTTAATAAAGGAGTAACAAGGCACCTTCAAAAACAATGACAGGCTTAAAACTTTGCTTCAGGTGATATTTAAGCATTTGCAGTCAGTTTGAAACTCGCCATTTCTTTTGCTGGTGAAACTTAATGGAGATTTTAAATTTGTACTTGGCTTATAAGCTATAAACAAAGTGGTTGAGTCTACTAATTTTCCACTTTGTAATAGTGACGAACTTTTGGCCTTTATCTGGTGCTAAAATATTCTCGAAGATAGACCTTAATAAATGGCTATCTATTAATTAATAATTAATAGATAGCTTTGAGAAAAGAAGACACTATTTTGTTTTTTCTTCTGAACCTTGGTCCAAATATAACTTAACCAGATTACCTAAGAGTGCAAAGAAACGGTCATTTTATTCACTAATGAATTCAGCATTATCTGAATTTTTAGGAACCAGCATCAAGTATTTCAAGATGATTCATTGCTGTAATCTAAAGATTTTAAATCGCATGCACAACTACTGAAGGTAGTAATCAAGAACACTCATGAAACAAAATTAAAACTAAAGACCTCAAAATGTGAACTGCTACTTTCTGAGAAAGTGAACTGATTAATAACCTTGGATACATTATAGATGATGAGGGCATCAGACCTGATAAAGACATTAAGGTAATTCTTTCCCTTGCAATCTTACAAATGTCAGGCAAATTAGAGTTTGCAGAAATGCTCAACTACTGAAGGTATTTTCATTCCAGACAGTTCAGCCTACCAGTCTTCTTACTGATCTAAAGGGACTAAAGTTTTCTTGGGGAAAATCATAGCAGAGGCATTTGATAATTTTAAGCCTATTTTGGCAAATCCACCTATTTTGATTTGCTCTAAGTTTTTTAGTTCAACAATTATGCAACACATAATTGCATAGCAGCTGTATTGGAACAATTTGACAAAGATAAATTTAAGCCAGTGGCATCCTGCAATGGGAAACTTAGATGCTCAGAGAGGAATTATTCCAAGATAGATAAAAAAAAAAAGCATTGCCTCTAATTTATCATCTTAGGAAGCTAAATATTTGTTATATGGTAAGCAGATAGAGTTAAAGTCAGATCATAAACCTCTGACATTCTTAAAACCAAAGAATTGTCAGATGGCCTTCGGAAATTAGGATACTTAAAGGTGTCCTGTTTATGTGGCACGCAAAATGGAATTGCCGAGGGTCTTTCTAGAGCTGATGTAAATGATTTGAGCAAGCATGATGCTACTAATTATGTAAATCCTCTTCACTATAAGGAGGATATAATGCCACTGGAACCTTCCAAGAAATTGATAAAAAAATAAATAAATAAATAGTATAGTGAATTTACATCTTAAAAGAAGAGATATGCATCAAATCATTTCAGAAAGGAAATATCATTGGGAGTGGGTGAGCTGGTCTTATTTCAAGACACAAATGACCATAAAAGGAAAGATGTATCTATCTCTGAGTAGAACACTGTGATAAATGCGATACCAGAACTGTGGTATCACATTTGTCATACCCTATAATGATGCTATAATGCACAGAACATAAAGCTTACGCTTCTGAGAAGGAGATATTCAGTGGAGGTTTTGATTTATATAAAACCATAACTTTAAATCTTAATTTGGAAATTTCATTTGTGCAATAATTCTCTAATAACATTTTCCACATCTGCCATAATTTATAGTATGGTATTCTTCATGCAGCTAAAGTGAAATCAGGACTTTTTGATAGTGGAAAAATTTAGCTAATCAAGCTTTGTTGTGGCATATCCAGTAACAAAAAATTTCATTTTCTGGGAGAGGATTTCATTGAAAATATAGACTTATTTAAAATCATGCTCAATGCAGTTTCACTTGAAAAACAAACTGATCAGATAAATTGAAGCAACTCCTATGGATAGTTCTTCGTAGAACACTTCATATTCTCTCAGTCTTCCATCTGTATTCATTTTGACAATGACATTTTTCCAGCCTGGTCACAATAATATGGTATTCATCTACCATACTATTGGTATGGTAGAAGAATACTACTATACCAATAGTAGACTGAATAACTACAGTATTTAGTTATTCAGACTGAATAACTATAGTATTGAGACTGTAGTTTAAAACTGAATAATTACAGTATTTAGATAAATACTTGAGACTGAATAACTACAGTATTTAGATAAAATTAACTTCATGTCCAGCTGTATCAAGTTCACTGATGGAAAAAAAATAAAAAAATTGCTTTCCTTTCCTGGACACTTTAATAACTATGATTGTACTAGTACCATTAATTTTTCTATTTACTGAAAGCCTACTTTTATTATTACATGGGAATCTCCATGGAATCAGACAACTAATCTTGGGAGACCCACTCTTACCTTTATATATACAATGCCTATCATATCTCTCTTTAAACTCATTCTCTATTCTGGCAATCCATTCCACTTGCTCACCACTCTCCAAGCAAGAATCGTCTGCACACCCTTACTAACCAAACTCTTACATGACTTCTAGTTCTCTCTCTATATGTTATGTATTGAAAAATTTTCTTTGGAGAAGCCTGCTAGAGGGCTAAACAGTCGGTTGTGTTTTCAGAGAGCTCCCGAAAGCTAAGTATAATTTTGAGTGAAAATTAGAATATAGGTTAAAATCATAACGTAATATTGTCTAATTTTGGTAGCTTGTGTCTGTGGGATTTTGGTGTGAATTCCGTTATTTAATTTAGTATTCAACGATACGTTTCATAGATTCGAATATGGCGCCATTGCGACGTAAGATAATGGCGTCCAAAAATACGACGCCATTGTTCAAAAACTATAATGTGAGAGAGTTTGTCCAATATGATGTGTGTGGGATGTATGCATTCCCGAATGAGGCTGGAGTTTGGATTGAAAGTGATTGTGGTGGGAGAATGTGCAGAAAGTGTAAGCAAAGTGAGGAGTTGAAGTATGAGTCAGGTTGTGAGATAGTTATGATTGAAGAAAGCCAGAATGCGAGTGAAAATAGTGGCTTCATAGGGAATTGCGATGTACAAGATGGCAATGAGAGCGGTGATCAAAGAAAGAGTGAAAGCAACTATACAGAGAGAGAAAATGGTTTGAATGATAAAAAAAATGAGGAATTATTTGTAGGAAGTGAGATCGCTAGGTTGCGCGCAGTGATACAAAATGCGCAGCGGCAATTAGAGCACCTGCAAAACTCTTTCCAGAGTGATTTGACTAACGTAAATAAACAGCATAAGAGTGGCAGAGTTTCTGAAATGAAGGAAAGAGTGTTGTATGGTGACTTGTTATTAAGAGGAGTGATAGATGGGAGTTTAACTAAATCGTACTTACCGGGTGCGAAATTTAAGGATGTAAGTGAGAGTATCTAAAAATAGAGGGTGAAAGAATTAATAGTTGTGGCAGGTACAAATGAATTGAAAGGTGTTAAATATTTTATGAGAGAGGACTTGAAAGTATTGTTAAAGGTAGCAAAAGAAAAGAGTAAAAGAGTTAGAATGGTGAGTCTGTTGCCACGGTATGACAGAGAGGAGTTTAGAAGGAGGGCCATAATCACAAATGACATTATGTGCAGGTTATGCAGACAGTGTGGTGTGGAATGAGTTTGATGGGTGAAAGGATTTATACAAGATGGGTGAAAGGATTTATACAAGATGGATGGCCTGCATTTGAATGGACTTGGTGTGCGAGAGACTTGAAAAAGCGTTGCTGAATGAAGTGAAAATGGATATGCAGAACCAGAGAAACTAGAACTACCAAGGAGGGGGGGGGGAGGTGGATATGCAGACATCAGTGAGACAGTTGAGTGTAAGAATGTATATAATGTACCCGAGCCAGCACTAAGGACAAAAAAATGGGAATGGGACATTTAGAAGAACGCATCAAGATAGGGGTGGGACAAAGGGATCACTGCATTTCATGTATACTAATGCCAGGAGTATTAGGAACAAGAAGGAAGAATTTTTGGCCTTGATTGGCTCTTCCTAGCCACAGGTTATTGGCATTAGTAAAACATGGCTGACAGAAGATGATATAGTTAGTGGGATAGAATGTGTAGGTTATAGTGTGTTTAAGAGGGACAGAGAGAATAAAATGGGGGGGGGAGGGGTGTTATTGATGATAGCTGATGAACTGCAGCTAAGGAGAATTGAAGTTGTATTGCAGGATAGTGAAAGGAGCTCATTTGAGGCTATTTGGTGTGAGATTGAGACTGGCAGAATAAAATACACAGTTGGGTGCTGCTATAGACCAGGTGATGGAATAGATGGCGGAGATAGTATGCATAAACAAATTGATGAGGAGGGTAATTATTATGGGGGATTTCAACTATGGTAACATTGATTGGTAGGAGGAGAGGACACATGTGAGGAAGGAAATGGATTTTATTCAATTATTAAGGGATAACTATCTGAGACAGCATGTAATTGAAAATACTAGGGGTGTGAGTGTGCTTGACCTGGTAATAGCATCTCAGAATTTGACTGTAATGAATATGACCATATTGCTACCTATTGGTGAGAGTGATCATAAGGTCTTGACCTGGGAGGTGGCTAAAGGTGTGGAATTTTCGATTAAGACAGGGGAATTACCGTGCTGGCAAGTATGACAAGCTTAGGAGATTGCTTTGATCAGTGCCATGGCATGTACAACTGCAAGGGCTGGACGGCGATAGAGCATGGGAAGTGGTCAAGGAGCATTTATAGGAGGTTATGGCTGATTGTATACCTAGGGTCCGAATAGTAAAACAAGTAGGGGTTAAATGGATGAATAACACCATTAAGCTTGAGCTGCAAAAAAAGAAACAATTGTGGAGGGAATTTAAAGAAAGGGGTGACCTGCAGGAACATGAACGGTATAAAGTACAGGCCAGAAGGGTAACGAGTGTGGTAAAAAAAACAAAAGCGGATTATGAAAGGAAACTAGTTATGCAAGCAAAAGAGAATCACAAACAGTTCTTTCAATATGCTGCAAGCAAGAAAAAAACTGTACACAGCAAAATGATTTTAAGGAATGACGATGGTAAGGTGGTCACTGAATCAGTCGATATAGTGGAGTTACTGAGCACGCACTTTGCAAAAGTATATCATCCAGGTGGTGACATTGAAAAAATGAAGGAACCATTAGTTTATATGGGAACTGTGATGAATGAAGTGGAGGTGAATAGTCTATTACAGAACCTTAATGTGAATACATCTGTGGAATTGGATGGTATACTGGCACGGATCCTTACGTGAAGCGGCTACAGAATTATCAGTGCCTTTGACCATGTTGTTTAATCTGAGTCTCGGGTCTGGTTTAGTCCCGAAGATGTGGAAAGATGGGAAAATAGTTTCACTGCATAAAGGAGGATCCAAGACTACGGTTGCAAATTACTGACCGATCAGCATATCAGGAGTCGTTGTCAAGGTCTTGGAGAAAGTAGTCAAGGGAAAAATACATGAATGGATTGATGAAAATGAGATACTGTATGGGGGACAGCATGGCTTTGTGAAGGGTAGATCATGCGTCAGTAACTTGCTCAAGTTTTATAACAAGGTGATGGCTGAACTGGATAAGGGTAATGGGTTTACAGTGATACTGGTGGACCTGGCAAAGGCGTTTGAATTCTAATGCGTAAACTACAACATATGGGCATGGATATAGGGTTGGTGAGATGGATAGGTGGGTGGTTGATGGAGAGATATCAAAGAGTAGTTTATTCAGGAGTAGAGTCCAAAAAGACGGCCTGTGACTAGTGGTGTGCTGCAGGGTTCTGTTCTTGGACCACTGCTGTTTAATCTGTTCATTAACGATATAGGGAAGGATCTAAGTGGAACAGTTCATTTGTTCGCTGATGATGCAAAGTTGTTTAGGGCGATAGTGAATGCAGAAGATGTCAAAATCTTGCAGGATGACTTGTATAGATTGGAGGTCTGGGCTAACGAGAATGGATGTCAATTTAATGTGACAAAATGAAGGTTATACATTTTGGGGTGAAAAGATTAGCAGCAGTATACCACATTGGTAGAACTATACTCCAGGAGATTGATGAGGCCAGGGACTTGGGAGTGTTGGTGGATAGGGAGATGAAGTTTAGTGGGCACATTGCAAAAGTAGCTAAATCAGCTCATCAACTCACTTGGTTGTTGAAAAATACCTTGATGAGCAGAGACAAGCAAGTTATTGTATCTCTGTACCGAGCCTTGATAAGACCTCATCTCGACTACTTTGCCCAGATTTGGTCACCTCGGTTCCTTCTTGATGGGGAGAAGGTGGAGAGGATCCAGAGGCGAGTGACTAAGATGATAGCAGGTCTATGGAATGAACCATATGAGAACAGGTTGAAGATTTGTGGGTTGCAGAAACTAGTTGATAGGCGGAAAAGGGGAGATATGATTGAGACATTCAAATTGCTAAAGGGATTCTATAGGATTAATTCAGAGGATATTTTTGAGATCAGGACTATTGGTGGGAGAAGTAGGGGACACCTATGGAAGCTGTGGTTAGCAGGGGTGTTAGAGCTGGGTTCTTTACTTTTAGAGTGGTAAATGAGTGGAATAAGCTGCCAGAGTCTGTTGTGGGTGCTATGACGGTGAGCGAGTTCAAGGTAAGGTATGATAGATACTGTGAGAATGTCTCATATAGTTGTGTGGACATGATGTTTAGGGCCTCCCTCGATGAGTCTAAGGACTCCCTGGAGTCACCCGAAATAATAATAATAATAATCTTACAGAACCCTTTAATAACTTATATATTTCTATTATGTCCTCTTTTCTACCTATCAGCTAAATTTTGCCACACATACCTTTAACCTATCCTCATGGCAAAGATATTTCACCATAATCCATTCCATAGATCTTTCACCAGCTAGGTCACTTGTCTCTGAATCCTCTTCACAACCTCCCTGATCCCCCAAGAAACCCAGGTAACCAAATCATGCATAGTAATCAACATGCAGCCAACTATAGCCTTGTAAAGAGGAATAATAACCTCCCATTCTTTATTTGTTAATGTATTTTTCACCATTAAAGTAATCCTTTGAGCTATTTTACCAACTTCTGCAATGCATTATGTCGTCTGAACTTCAACTCCCTGTTAACCATTACTCCAAAGTCCCTAGCCTCATCAGTTTCCTGCAATCTAGTACTATCAATGTGATACACAGTATGTAGCCTTTTTAATTTTATACTGCATAACCTTACATTTTGCAACATTAAATAGAGAATGATTATTTTTCAACCACAATACCAATTTATTTAAATCATCCTGCAAGATATCCAACATCACCTTTATCAACTATTGCCTTCCCCAATTTAGCATCGTCAGTAAACAACTGAAAATTAAGAATTATCAACACATTAGGCACAAGAAAAGTATATTTAATATACTGCCAGATATTTCAGTTTGAAAATAAACTATCATCAGTGGCTAGACAGAAAACAGTTTTTTACAAGGTGGAATACAAACAATTGATCATTCAAAATTAGAACGAGCCATTTGATGTTACATGATATCATGATTAATGATGTAACATCATGCAGCTTGTTCTAATTTTGAATGATCAATTGTTTGTATTCTACCTTGTAAAAAATTGTTTTCTGTCTAGACACTGAAGACAGTTTTTCAAACTGAAATATCAGGCAGCATATTAAATATACTTTTCTTGTGCTAACGTGTAGATAATTCTTAATTTCATGTCACAAGTTTCTCTCAAAAGTAAGTAAACAACTGAATATCCACTTTAAATTTTTCCCTATATTATTAATATACAAATAAAGAGTGGTGGCCCTGAGGCATTCCACTAGTCACTCTTATTCTCCTAGATTCCACTCCATCGTAGACTACCCTGTGATGTGTCTGTCAGCAACCCCCACTATGCCACTACACTCATATCCATTCTCATTTGCTCCAACTTTAATAATGGTTTCCCAGCAGTATCATGGTGTAACCATTTATTATTATACAGGTATCTCCATGGAGTCAGAAGACTCATTTGGGAGGTTCATTATTCACACACTAGCCATCATTCACAAAATATCTATCATACCTCTCCTTAATCTCATTCATTGATGAAGCACCCATAACCACTTCTGGCACTCCATTCCACCCATTGACCATTTCCAAGCAAAAAAAAAATCTACTTCTAACACTCTTATTAACCACACTGTTACTCAGCTTCCACTAGTGACCCCCTTGTTCTCTCCCTACTTGCCACATTCTGAAAAAAAGTCTTCAGTGTCAATCCTATAAAATCCCTTTAATAACTTAAATGCATCTATCATATCACCTTTCTTTTTACCTATCAATTAATTTTTGAAGCTTACAGACCATCAATCTATTCTCATAGCGAGCATTCCAAAAGACTTTCCATAATCTTTGTCACTAGCCTCTGGATTCTCTCCACAACTTCTTCCCCAAGAAATCCTGGAGTCCAGATCTTTGCATAGAGTTCCAAATGTGACATTATTAAAGTATTATATAGGGAAACAATAACCTCTCTTGTTAGTGTGTTCTTCAACAACCTCATAATCTGACGTGCTGTTTTGGTTGCCTTCTCAATAGGCCCACTAACTTCATCTCCCTGTCTACAATCACACCAAAGTCCCTGGCCTCATCAGTTTCCTGCAGTTCAGTTCCATCACTATAGTACACAGTTTCTGACCTCTTCCCAAAGTGCATCATCATCATCGTACAAATTATTATTATTACCCAAGACCCCCATGGAGTCAAAACCTCATCTAGGAGGTCCTCTTTTATCAAACACAGTTTATCATACCATGCTTTAAACACACTGAAATTCTCTGCACACACCACACTCAGGCAAGGCATTCCAATCATTCACAACTCTGCATGAAAAAAACCTGCTTCTCACTTCCCTACTCATACCCTCCTTATACAGCTTCCAGTGATGACCTCTGGTTCTCCCCTGATCTCCCACTATTTTCTGTAGAACCTCTCCAGCAATGATCCTATAACAACCCCCTTAATAACTTGTAGGTCTCTATCATATCTCCCCTCCTCCTGTCCACCAGATTCTGCAAGTTGCATCTTCTCAATCTTTCCTCATACTGAACATTCCAGAGGTTAGAAACTACCTTGGTCACCTCTGGACCCTCTCCAACATCTCTTCATCCTTCTGAAAACCAGGTGACCAAATCTGGGCACAATAGTCCATGTGTGGCCTAATCAAAGCCTTATACAATGGAACAAGAATCTCCTCCCTACTTCTACAAGTCAGTGTCCTCCGCATCATTCTCAGAAGCCTTTGTGTTGTCTTCGCAATTTTGGCTATGTGTCCCCTAAATTTCAGATCCTTATCCACTATCACCCCCATATCTCTTATTTCCTCCACCTCCAACAATATATCCTCACAAGCATAAATTCTGTATCCCATTTTTGTTTTCCAAATTTTAAAACCTTACATTTTGCAACATTGAACTCACATCCCCATTCTAGTGCCCAATCACTCAATTTATTTTGTGTAAGGCCACAACATCTTCTCTGCTCTTCATGATTCGTCCCAACTCTGCATCATCTGCAAACAACTGAATATCTCCATCCAAATCTTCACCAGTATCATTAATATACAAGTTAAACAGTAATTTAACTTGTATATTAATACAAGTTAAATTCGCCGTCCTAAAACAGACCCCTGAGGTCTGTTTTAGGACACCACTAGTAACTTTCCTCTTCCTGGATATTGCTCCCCCTCATACACAACTTGTTGATACCTATCAGACAGTCAGTCTCCAATCCAATGCACAAATCTAATATCCAACCCCATCCACTCCAGTTTGACTATCAACTTTTCATTTTGTAATCTATCAAAAGCCTTTGCAAAATTCTAAGTATATTACTGTGTATCCTTCTCCTCTGTCCATGGAAGCAGTCACCTTATTGTAATAAGTAAGTAGATTACTAAAACATGACCTCCCTTTAGAAAATCCATGCTGTCCATCAAAGATAATACCATTGTTGTCACTTGGCCACATTATACAGGCAGCCATTTACCTTTGCCCATACTGCTAATCTGTTTAAATCTTCCTGCAGGATCTCTGCATCACCTTCATTTACCACTGCTCTTCCCAGCTTAGCATCATCAGCAAAAAACTGAATATTTCCTTTCAAATCATTTCGTATATCATTGGTATACAAATTAAACAACAAAGGACTAAGTACTGAGTCCTGTGATACATCACTGGCTGCTTGCCTTCTCCTGGAATCAACTCCTCCATAAACCACTGTTTGATATCTGTCCAAAACCACTATCTAATCTAAATCACCAGATTCATATCATCCCCACTTGCTCCAATTTATCCAATAGAGTGTGGAATCTTATCAAATGCTTTTGCAAAGTCAAGTAATATCACTGAGTAGCCATTTCCCTTATCCAACTCCATTGTTACTTGATTATAAAAAGTAAGCAAATTACTAAGGCAAGACCTACCTCTCACAAAACCATGTTGTCCCTTATAGAGTGTCATATTCCTATCCACCCAGTCCTAAATTCTCTTTTTCACCAATTTCTCCATTACCTTACTCACCACTCCTGAGATGCTGATTGGCCTATAATTTACAACTCGAGCCTCCATAGCTCAGTCTTTATAGACTTTATAGACCTTTGGTTGGAAAGACCTGAGTTCGATTCCCATCCATGATGTGAGGAACCTTTATCTGGTTTCTTTTGACTAAAGGTCAGTTAGCTGGTCTCATAAGGAGGTAGGGTTTTCCCCCACCTGGAAACCCAGGTTTTTCGTCCCCCAGAACAGGTAAACCGGCCCCATGAACACATACATGGATCTATAGTCATAAAATACATACTTAATCCCTCAGGAGGGCTCAACCCATCCTAAGAGGCAGGGGAGGAAAGGTGGGGAACCCCATATGAAATAAATTTACAATTTCTGTCTTAGAGCTTCCTTTATGCAGCAAGACTATTTTGTCATCTTTCCATTCCATTGGTGCCTTTCCAGAACTGAGGCTTAAATTAAACAGCTTGGTCAAAGGAGCTGATAATTCCCTTGCATATTCTTTAATGCAGTATGCCATCTAACCCAATGGCTGTGTTCATACTGAGGTTGTGCAATATTTTTTTCCTTCAACCTCTATTTTCCTATCAGTCAATGTTATATCTGGCATTGAAATGTTACCACCTAGATGGTACACTCCCAGCAAAATGCTCACTCAGTAATACAACTATTTGGTTTGGTTATGTTACCTCCCCACCATTAGCACTTTATAAAATCATATAAAGTCCTTCCATGGTCGTTCCTCCTTTTATTTGCCACGTAGCAAAGGAACTCTTTAAGGTTTCTCTTAGCCTCTTCAGCTGGCTTTCTTTCATAAGCTTTAGCCTTCCTTACCATACTCACCCTTCTTGCCTGCACCTTATACTGCTCATGGGCATGCCGTTAACCTTTTATCCCATAGCTTTGCTGAAAGCTGACTCCTCAGCCTGTCATAGTCACTTGCTCTGCATTTCCACATATATCCCTTCTTAACAAAAAATTCTGCATATCTGGCAATCTCCCAAGTCAAGACTACATATCACTTTCTCTGAGTGGAGGAAGCATAGCTAGATTGGTTAGTGTAATGTTCTCTGATGTAATGATCCAGCACTCTAGACTTTGTGTCCCCTCCATTACATATTGCCTCAGGTAATTATCTCTCAGCAGCTGTATAAATTCCATTTCCTGCTCTGCCTGTGATTATTCTTCTGTGATATATTCTTCTACCAAATCTATGTCCCCCCCCCCAGCACAGTTGAAATCTCTCATAATAATTAATTGACCTGTACTCGTCATGCTAATTTGTGAATGCATGTCATCTACATTCTCCTATTTTACCACCTGGATTATAGCAGCAACCAATTACATAATTAGTCCTGTTGGCCTCTATCTTACACTAGATAGCTTCAAATGAACTGCCCTCTGAATCCCTGTTCCCATGATGTACTTCTACTCTTTTTGGTTTTAATTCCTCTGCCATAACCATATCATCCTCAGTCAACCACATCTCTTTAATGCCTATAATTTTTTGCAAAGTTGTGCTAACCTAAGATTCTTCTGGGATTAGCATACATAAATTGCAATACTCCCCTTCATCCCACAACCTCCATTACACTACATTTTGCATCATGTGATCATTCTCCCACTTATTAACCTTTAGGTTGCCTGTACCCATGTTCACCTACATTCCCCCCCCCCCAAACATTCTAGTTTCCCTGACTTCGTACTTCTGAACTTTCGTTGAACAACACTTTCTGAAGACTCCTGACACCAAATCTGTTTAGATGTAAGCCATCCACCTTATATAAATCCTTCCTTCCATCCAATTCACTCCCCAAGTCCATAAACTTCACCATTCCTCCTGCACAATCTGCACAGTGGCTCATTCATAGCTCTCCATCTAAGCTCGTCTCTGTCATACCATGGCAACAGACTCGCAACTTTCACTTTCTCACTCTTCTTTTTTGCATGCACTAGCAACTCTTTCATGTCTTCTTGCATACCATACTTGTCACATGCTAAATCATTTGTACAGCCAAAATAAACATCTCTTTTGCCTTAACTCTCTGAATCCTTACAGCGAAACTGACATCTTTAGTTTAGTTCCAGGAAAACACGATTTTGCCACACTCTTCTCAAGGACTCCTCATATCAATTAATCACCATACAAAATCCAATCCTTATTCATATCATGCTTTATCTCCCCTTTCTTTTTCTTCTGCTCCAAGCATTTCTCCAACCACTCAATCTCACGTTTTGTTCTGTGAAAAACTCCACATAAGTATGCAATCGTTTCCATTACTTTCTAGTCATTCTCTTCATTTTTCCAACATGTCTTTCATGCAGTCACTCATGCCTTCTTGCAACACTAACTATGCTAATTGCATTATCATATTATATCTGCATAACTTCATCTTTCAACTCATCGCTATCACTCTTCTTAATCTCTACACATCAAAAAAAAAATAAAAAATAAAGGAAAATTTCCCTTATCTAATTCTGCTGTGAACCTATATAAAATATTTACAGTATAAAATGTTCCTCTATTATAAAAAAATTTTACTTATTGATACATTCAATCACCATCCACATTCATCCTTCACAGAAGATGAATATTATCATAGCACTAATGAACTGCGTTTACTCCAATTCCACTGAATCAAATCATTCTTAACATCTGACTGGTGTCTAGTTGAGAGTTATCAAAGATTCTCTGAATGTGATCATTGTCCTTTCCATTAGCGGTCTAATTAAACACCATGAAACTTACTAGACCGCTAATGGAAAGGACAATGATCACATTCAGAGAATCTTTGATAACTCTCAACTAGACACCAGTCAGATGTTAAGAATAAAGGAGCAGACAGCATGAGTTCTTCATAAATTTAATATACATGCTACCTTCAAACTATTTAAAAACCTGCTGTCCCTCTGCTTGTTCTTGTCAGCTATTCAATTTTATACAAGCTGCTGTACTGAGATCAGAATTCAAGAACCCAAAAAGATTATATAAAACACTTAATATGATAAATCTGGCTTTGCATCCTATGCCACTATCAATAGACATAGCACTCAACAAAACCAAATAATTCACGAGTGATCATCTCTTCTTGGAAACGTGAAATCTTACTTAGTCAGTTGGCCGAGTGGTCAGTGTATCTGCTCTCGAGCCAAAAGGCTGCAGGTTCGAATCCCGCCGTGGACATGGATGTTTGTGATTGTGAAAATACTAGTCATGGTGGTGGGTAGTAGATGGCATTGGTGGAGATGGAGAGTTGTAGAGTAGGTGCCCTCCCTTGGAGAGTCTTTGGACTCCCTGGAGGTGTCACGTAATAATATTTGAATTGTTTGAATTCCTATATCAAAGTTTTTGAAAGAGATCACCATAAAGTGTCACTCAAGGGTTTTATTATCATCACGTATAATTTTTATATGGGATAATAATGACTGCTTACTGGTTCTTTGGAACTCATATAACACTCTTTAAATGTTTTTTTTACCATTCCACATTATACTTTCTCTGAAGAAACCCTTGTATTCATCCATCTTTCCATCTGTGTTAGGCTCAGTGGCTTGTGACAGCCAAGTAACTTGGCATCTTAGAAATCTGCTTACTTCTGGATGCACTTGTTACAAGTGGGTAAATGATTACAGGCAATAACCCCCCCCCCATGTGTGTTAAACCATTATTCATTTCTCTAGTGTGTGGGTTTCAAGTCTGAGAAAGGTGGAGGATATGAGAGAACTATATCAGTTGATAAGGGAATTTTACAGTATTAATACAGAGAAAATTTTGCAGCTTGTGGAAAGTATGGAGATAACTTTTGGTCATTGCTGGAACATGAGTAATGGTATGATTTGGAAGCATGTAAATGAGTGTACCCAAAAATAACTGGAATCTGAACTTGCCATGCATGAATTTTCTAGTTACGGATGATGCTGACAGGCATCGTGAGTGTGCAGTTTACTGCACAAGTCTGGCAAGTGGTGTATTACTGTGTGCACTAGTTCATTGTTCTCTCTGCTTTTTTGTTAGTGCTTACAAGCAAGATTGGCGATTTTGTGATAGCTGACCACAAGAAACAGAGAGTGTGCATGAATTTCTGTCATGGTGGTGGTGGGCAGTAGGTAAAATTCAGATCTATGAATGGCTTTCCCATTTCAAAACTGGGGCCATATCAGTTAAAGACCACCCACAATCTGGTTGACCTTTAACAAGCAGAAATGATGAAAACGTTGAAGATCATGTCAGCAAATATTAACAGAAGATTTACAAATGAAATATGTATCTACTAAATTCGTGCCTCATTTGCTTACAGAGGATCATTTGCCTCTCTCCATGTGACTTATTTTATTCCCATGGATAAAGAAAACTATGAAAGGGCAGCAATTCATTGATGTGGACGAAAAAAAAGTCAGTGGAGGTCATAACCAGCATTCCAGCTGAAGAGTTCCAGAACTGTTTCCAGTAATGGAAAAAATGTTGGGACAGGTGCATTTGACCAAAATTGACTCACACGAAGAGTACCTTGAAGGAGACTAGAATATAATATTACTATATTATTATTATCCAGGCCTCCATGGAGTCAAAAGACTCATCGTGGGAGGTCGTTTTTAGGAAATACAAAATCTATCATACCACTCTCTCAGGCAATGCATTCCAAGGTTCAACCATTCTCCACGCAAAGAAACAACTCCTCATCCTCTTGTGCACAGCCTCCTTTCGTAACTTCCAGGGATGGCCCCTTGTCATCACTCCTTCCCACCATTCCACCAAGTGAAAGAACTCTCCAATGTCTACCTGGTAAATGCCTCTCAACAGTTTAAAAGTCTAGATCATATCACCTCTCCTTCTATCCATAAAACTCTGCAGTCCACATTCCCTCAGTCGATCCTCATAACTCATATTGTACAGTCCTGAAACCATCTTTGTTATCCACCTCTGTACCCTTTCCACAGTCAATTTATAACCTTCAAATCCTGGGGAGCAAATCTAAGAACAATAGTCTAAGTGTGGTCTGATCAGGGCCTTATACAATGGAATGATAACTCTTTTATCTCTGCAAGTCAGTGTCCTTCTCAGTATTGCAGCAGTCCTCTGAGTTACCCTCACCACTTTTGCAATATGATCCCTGAATTTCAGTTTTCTATCAATCACCACCCCCAGATCTCATCTCCCCTACAGCCTCCAGTACAGCTCCTCCAATCGAGTATGCATCTTCCCATCGATGGATCCCAAACCTCAAGACTTTACATTTTGCTGCATTAAACCGACAACCCCATTTATTTTCCCATCTGTCTAATTTATACAAATCTTCTTGCAGGGCTACTATATCTGCACTATTACTGATAACCCTTCCCAACTTCACATCATCTGCAAACAACTGAATGTCCCCTTGCAATCCATTGATATAAAAATTGAACAATACAGGTCCCAGTACTGAGCCCTGTGGAACCCCACTTGTAACCTTCTGCTTCCTTGATATGCCCCACTACAACTCTCTGATACCTATCCGTCAGCCAATCCTGAATCCATTTGACTAACCCGACATTTAAACCTATGTGCTGCAACTTAAATATCAACTTATCATGTGGCACCCTGTCAAACGCCTTTGCAAAATCCAAAAAAATGGCAGTGTATGCCTTTCCCTCATCAACTGCTCTTGTCACTTTATTATAAAAGACAATCATATTACTAAAGCAAGAGCGCCCCTTAACAAATCCATGTTGATTCTCACAGATAACATTATCCTCATCTACCCAACACTGTATATAGTCCCTCACTAATTTCTCCAAGACCTTAACAACTACTGATGACGCACACAAACAGGCCTATAATTAGACACTTCCAGAATGCTACCGCCCTTATGCAGCAGCACTATCTTACCTTCCTTCCATTCCCTGGGTACCTTTCCTTCAGCCGGACTTATATTGAAAAGCCAGATCAATGGAGCTGTCAGTTCTTTAGCACATTCTCTCAAAACACGTGGTGAAATACCATCCAGTCCAACAGCTTTATTGGTATCCGGAGTACTCAGTATTTGGAACATTCTCTCCTCTTGAACCTCTAAACCCTGACCCTGCCCTATCCCTCTAGTATTGAAACCTACTTCTCCAGGAAGAAATACTCCAATAAAGTGCTCATTGAACGACTCCACTATGTCCTCTGCATCAGTCACTCTATTCCCATTTTTATCCCGCAATGTCATTCTTCCAAAATCGTTTCTCTGCCTACTAGTCACATAGCTAAAAAATTCCCTAGGATTTTCTTTGGATCTTAGTGCCAATCATCTGCAAACAACTTGAGGATGATTGGCCTTCTCATATTCCAGTTTTGCCTTCCTCACCATTCTAGTTACTCTCCTGGCCTGCATCTTATATTCTTCGTGTATCTGTCCTCCACCCCTCTCCTTGTATATCTTCCATAATCTCTTTTTCAATTGCAGTTCCTGTATGATATCATTTGTCATCCACTTTACACCAAATTGTGTCTGCTTCTTCACCTGTTGAATACAGCTTACTATTGCTGCTAACAAATATTCTTTCACAATTTCCCAAGCACTAATGATATCCTGGCCTTCCAATTCTGCCCTCCATGGAACTGCCCCTAGTTGATACCTAAGACTAGTATAATCACCCACCTTATAATTCCACATACGTTCCCTTTTATTTGATACACCTGCATGTCTGTTCATCTTCGAAGTCAAAACCACATGGTCACTCTCTCCAACTGGTGGGAGAGATGTCATCTCACTTATCATCTCTTCTGATGCTATGACCAAATCCAAAACTCTTGAACCTCTTGTTCCCTCCATCACATGCTGCTGAAGACATTTGTCCCTCAAGAATTCCAGAAATTCTATCCCCTTCTTACTACTTGCATTTTCCTCTTCCAGCTTATACTGCTGTAGTTAAAATCTCCCATAACAATCTTGCACTTGCCAAGCTCAACTGCCTAAACATCTCCTGGTCTCCACCCTTTGTGCTCCCTGGTTTATAGCAACACCTCAATAAATATCCTGTCTTGGCCACTTCTACCTCACACTACATGCTTTCAAAACCATTTGTGTTACTGCCTTCCAAAGCCTCTATTCTAAGAGGACATAAGTCATCACTTATCATAAGCAGTACTCCACCACCATGTTTTCCTTTCCTATCCTGCTGAAAAATGCTGTATCCTGCCACTTCAATTCCGGTTATTATATCATCCTCCGTCAACCACGTCTCAGAGATCCCAATAATCTTTGGCCAGGTTGATGCTATCAGTGCCACCAATTCATTTCCTTTATTTCGGATACTCCTGGCATTAGTATAGAGCATAAAAATGTCACTGCTTCTATACCTATCATTGTCCCCTCTCGACCCTCCTGGGCTCTATGTTTCCTAGCATCGTCCCCCTTCCCACAAGAGGCCATCCCTGCTACCATCCACACTGGGAATTCTAGTTTCCCTGCAATGACAAATATGGTATTATAAACTTTAATAAAATTTTAATAAATAATTCTGGTTATTTTTGGGTAACCTCTCATATGTGCGTAGTGTAATTAGAATAAACTGTCAGTGGAAGTAATTTCTTCAAGGAGAGGTATAACTGGTATTTAGGCATTATTATACAAACTAAAAGGCCCCTTCCTCAATGAGTCTTTGGACTCATTGGAGCAGTACATTGGACATAATATAATAAATAATATATAATAAAATAATAATAATTTTGCACATGCAAACTATGGTTTCTGCATATGAGTTATGATATGGATGAAAACAGGATCACAATTTCTTGTATATTCAGACAATAAAATAATCAAAAGATTGCCACAATTAATCTATCTGAAATATTGAGTTTAGTTAAAATAACATGATACACTCTTAGCAAAAATCACATTACATTGTGTCCAGGATAAAATTATCATGAATAAAAATATCTATCTGTTAAACTCTAATTGAGATTACTGAAATAAGTTTCATCTGAATGGAGGAGTAAAAATGAACAAGGAGTTGAGTGGTATAATAATGCTCAATTAAAATTTCTTCAAAGTCATTTGATAATTTTTAAAATATAATAAAAATACAATTAGATTTTAAAAATACAACCAAAAATATCAATATAAGATGAGCACCTCAAGAAAGTCTTACACTTAGACAGAGGGCTTCATCCAAAGGTGCTGTTGCATGATAGGACAAAACTTCTAGAGTCACTCTCTGTTTCGCAATAGCTTTCATAGCAGTCTCGAACATCTGAGTATTATGGATGCCCATTCCACAGAATATTGCAAATGCCTGAAATAATACAATGTATAGAAAAAATGCAATTAATATGAATCTTTTAAACTTAACAAATTACAGACCATAATGGTTAATTACAGTATATACAATTTTTTCACAGTAAACTTGTGTGATTATTCATTTTATGCAATTATCTAGATAGACCTTACAGGAACACATACTGGAGTTGCCATAGAGCCAAGATGGCATTATTATTATTATCACCCTAAGACCCCATGGAGTCAGAGACTCATCTAGGAGATCTTTTTGTCATACACATACAGCTCATCATATCACACCTTAAACACACTCAAATTATCTGCAGACACCACACTCTTAGACAAGGTATTCCAATCATTCACAACTCTGCATGCAAAAAAAACTACTTCACTCCCTTGTTCACACCCTCCTTATACAGTATGACCTCTTATTCTCCCCTGATCTCCCACCATTTTCCATAAAACTTCAACATTGATCCAATAACAACCCCTTACTAACTTGTAGGTCTCTATCATATCACTCCTCTTCCTCCTATCCACTAGACTCTATAGATTGCATCTTCTCAGCCTTTCCTCATATTCGACATTCCAGAGATCTGAAACTACCTTAGTCACCTCTGGACCCTTTCCGACATCTGTTCATACTTTTGAAAACCAGGTGAACAAATCTGTGCACAGTAGTCCATGTAGACTACTGTGCACATGGACTAAAATTTTAAATTACATAAAGAGGGTAATAACATCCCTAACTGTATTGTCAAGATGCTTCAACATCTAAGGGGTGCTGAATGATCCAACATCCTCTGAGCTGTTTTATCTACTTTTGGAATGTGAACTTTTCAACTCTCTGTCCACCACTACTAACTCCCAAGTCCCTAACTTCATGAATTCCCAGAAATCTAGTTCTATCAGTGTTAATACACAGGTTATTACTGTCTTTTCATCTCAAAATGCACAATTTTGCATTTGCCACATCAAACTTACAACCAGTATCTTTGCTTGACTTTCACTAGTTAATAATAATACTAAAAAAATAATAATACAATAAATTCAGCAATTATTGTGTTGAACTTTTCCTTCAACACAATAATGCTGAATGTCAGGACAAATGGATTTTGATTCAGTGTATTCAAAAATTAAAGGCATGTATTCAAAGAAAGTAGCAAGTATAACTTTACTTCAACTGAGGATCTCTTGCTTGGTTTGAAATGATATGCCACACTTCAAATTTTCTCTCTGGTGATAACCACACATAAGAAATGATTGCTGTTTCATTCACATAATAGCATTTGTTTGCAAGATCCACCCACCTCATTTTGACCTGTCCAGTGAATATTTGGGGAACCTATCACATTTGCACTTTCAGTATCTAAGATAATTTTTCCCTACATTTGCTCATATGAAATAGTGCTACAATGTGCAATTCAAGCTCTTGAATTGCACATTGTAGCAATTTCAAAAGTTTCACTTGAAACTCTTGAAACTCCAGCTACATCTGAACAACTGTGCATATTTGTCACAATTGCTTAATGATGAAATGGTAGAGAACATCCATAAGTGAGCAACCAAGATGATGACAGATCTGTGGAATACTCATATGATAACAGATTACAATTGTTGGAACGTACTTCCTGGTTTTGAATCTGCCATCTTGTTGTAAAGTTGTTCTTAATAAAATCCATTAATTGCTGGTTGATTACTATTCAAAATATGGGGAAATTTATATTTATACTGCACCACCCTATATTTAGATTAGCCTATGTAAAATAGTAGAATCAATCTTCAATTAATTTAGCAGTCTCATTAATCATATAGGCCGAAGTTAATATTTTACACTTAAGGCTCCTGCAAGATCCGAACTTTTTATGAACAGTGCAATGAAAAAGAATCAGGTACACAATATTGAAGTCAATAAAACAAAACATTTAATACAAGGTTATATGACAAGCACATAAAATTATAACTCCGAAAATAAGATAATACAATTAACTTAAGTTCTTCAGGTCAAAACATTCATAGAATCAAACATCATATCTTCAGATACTAAATTCATAGTTCTCCTAATAATAAAAATTGTTCGTACGGTTCAAAACTTCAGAATTTCTTAGTAAATAAATTTACTAAGTATCACTCAGTTGCATTCTATAATTTAACGCTTAGTCAGCAAGCACTTATTGAATTATTAATGGTAGCAGTTATTACTTCAAGGGGAATTACTTTTAAGCTTCTGACTTGGCTAAACTCAGCAAAACGCCACAGTAAATGTTAGGATATTCGAGATGGAGCTATCACTTAAATCTTTGCACTGAAATAAAATAAAGTAGGCCTGTTCTTACTGGAATTAATCCTTAGCACATCAGATTCAATGTGAGCACATTTCAAAACTATATTTACTTATTACTCCGAAGCAACACTATTCAAAAGAATTCTTCACCGAGATAACTGAATTATTATTTATCACGCTACTCAAATCTTGACGGACTTGCTATAAGGCAGAATAATTATTCCATGTTTACTACTGCATAACAAATTGAGATTTGCATAATCCTTCTTCAAAGCGACAAAGGAATAAGTAGTAATTCTAGAACTTAGAGGAATTATTCTGGATTGCCTATTAACCTTCAGGTCTTTTGTTAATCTTATTAAGGCACTAAAATTCCTATTACTGCCACCGCTGACTTTACGCTCAGCTGCCTATAAGTTTTCTCCTCGTCTCTGTAGTGTTCTGAATGCTCCTGCCTTTGAGTGTCCTTCTTTATTTTCACCTTCCATTTATATACATTCCTTCTTCCCGCCTAAACTTGTTCACTCGTCCAACTCATATTAATTCCTTCTTTCCAATTACCGTAGCTCACGCGTTCTATTTTATTTCTGTCTCCATGGCAACAATCAAAACAAAACATTACACAAGATTATATGTTTTTTTAATAACAAAAAAAATTACAGTTACTTAATTTTTCCTTCACTTTCATTTACAATTATAATAAATCAAACATATGTTACAGTTCACATAAGGCACATAAAAGTTACATACATAGAATATCTTATAATATTATTATTACATTTATGGCTATTTGCTTGCTTCTGTTTAGGAGTGCCCCAGTTTAAATGTCATTGGCTCTTTTCTCATGGATTCTTAGGTCATTGTAGATGTATATTTATCAATAAATATACGTTGCATAGAGGACAAGAAATTTGCGCCTTACCTTTTTCTGGGTGTTGTGGCTCTTCTTCTTTTAACGTTGTCCAAACTACTGTGTGTGTGGGGGGGGGGATTTTTGCAAGTGGGAGAATTGAAATACAAATGGAAAAAACCCGGGTTTTTTTGAATAACATATATATACATATATAAAATGAGGGATGGGCAGAGCGTTTTTTATATATTTATATAAGGTGGGAAAGGGTGAAAGGGGTTGACAACAGCAACTGATTTTTAGAGGGGGAGAAGGGGTATGATGGGGTGCGGTCCGTTCTATTCTTGGTCGTCGTCTGAACACATGGAGGAAGTGGATGCTATGTCAGGTCAGGTAGGCGCTTCTGCTTTTGAAGTGTTTGTGTTATCGCCTATTGGTCGGGGTTGTGACCTCAACTTTATGTTGTGAAGCTTCCAAATCTCAGAGATTATGTAGGGCCTGTGCACGTTGATAGAGTTCGCATCACACTTTATGGCTATTGTTTCCGATATTCTAAGCATTGTTTCATTGTCTTGTCTGTCTACTATGATGGCCTTGTCAATCTGCGGGATATGTTTTTGTTCGAGGGCGCAAACAGCTATTTCCGTCGTGTAGGATAGTTGCAATTTTCGAAGATCTGCGTTATTTTTTTTTATTTCTGCGTTTAGATTACTCTGGTTAGTTGAAAATTTTCATAGAATGTCCAGATACGTGGACGATATTCTGTGCATTGGAAATTCTACACATATCATCACCTTAAAAGCATCCCTAAACAGTTACAGCAACAGACTAAAATTCACCATAGAAACCGAACAGAACAAATCCATCAATTTCTTAAACTTGACACTAACTAGAACACACAACAAAATAGCCACGAAAGTATACCACAAACCCTCACATATCGGAAACTACCTCCATTTCCACTGATACCATCCATATTCCGTTAAAAAATCGGTCATCTTATCACAATTCATATGTGCGTACAAATTTTCAACCAACCAGAGTAATCTAAACGCAGAAATAAAAAAAAAAACACAGATCTTCGAAAATCGCAACTATCCTACACAACTAATAAATAATTATTATTATTATTATTATTATTATTATTATTCCTGATACCTCCAAGGAGTCCGAAGACTCATCGCGGGAGGACATCTTCAACTGTCTCTTCACCTTACCTCTACTACGAATCAACGCCATCTACCACCCACCTCCAACACCACCACAACTAGTAATTTTTGTCTGTAAATTGCGTGTGTTCTGAAGGGCCGATTTGTATGTATGCGGGATGAAAAACCCGAGTTTCCGGGAGAAAAAACCCTGCTACCTCCGTATGAGATCGGCTAACTCACCATCGATTGAAATCGACCAGATAAAGATTCCTCCCATCGCGACGAGAATCGAACTTAGGCCTATTCCAATCGAAGGGCACAATGTACCGTCGTTCTTCCAATTGCGCTACGGAGGCTAATACCACAAACAAGACTGCCAAAAACTGCCAAAATAACCCAAGTACCAAAATAAACTTCCCTACACAAAAAATTATCAAACTACCATACTCCCAAAACACATACAAAGCCTACAAATACATCTTCAAACATACTAACTACAAACTGGTATTCACCACAAACCAAAAATTGGCAAATCTCCTAAAACCCACTAAATCTCAGACACAAAAAGAAATATTTGAACACCACAACGTAGTCTATAAATTTCCCTGCCAAAAAGACTGATATCACCTACACAGATTCCACCATCAGGTCTTTATGGACAATACTACAAGAACACTTCCGCAATTATAACATCCCTATTCCAGAACATTTAAATACTAAAAAACGCAACATCAAAAAGAAAAATCGAATACAAAGCACAGGAAAAACAGAAATAGCTGTTCACGCCCTCAAACAAAAACATACTCCGCAGATCGACAAGGCCATCATAGTAGACAGACAAGACAATGAAACAATGCTTAGAATATCGGAAACAATAGCCATAAAGTGTGACGCAAACTCTATCAACGTGCACAGGCCCTACATAATCTCCAAGATTTGGAAGCTTCACAACATAAAATTGAGGTCACAACCCCAACCAATAGGCAATAACACAAACGCTTCAAAAGCAGAAGCACCTACCCGACCTGACATAGCATCCACTTCCTCCATGTGTTCAGACGACGACCAAGAATAGTCTAAACGGACCACACCACGTCAACCCCCCCTCTAAAAATCAGTGCTGTTGTCAACCCCTTTCACCCTTTCCCACCTTATATAAATATATAAAAAACACTCCGCCCATCCCTTATAATATATATGTATACATGTGTTATTCAAAAAAACCCGGGTTTTTTCCATTTGTATTTCAATTCTCCCACTTGCCAAAATTCCCCCCCACACACACACACAGTAGTTTGGACAATGCTGAAAGAAGAAGAGCTACAACACCCAGAAAAAGGTATGTGCAAATTTCTTGTCCTCTATGCAACGTATATTTATTGATAATTATACGTCTACAATGCCCTAAGAATTCGCGAGAAAAGAGCCAATGACATTTAAACTGGGGCACTCCTAAACAGAAGCAGGCAAATAGCCGTAAATGTAATAGTTTGTTAAGAGGAGTAACATGGGAGTTTTCCCAGAAATAATATCCATAATCTTATAATATTACTGAAGGAATATAGCAATAAAATAAATGGTATTTTCTACAGAGTCCTTCCATTATCATGACATATCTTAAAATTATATAATTAAATAACTGATAAAATTCAAGGAAAATACATGAATAATAAATCTTAAGCAAGGGACTAACAAATAATATATAACAAGTCTTGCTTAGGATATGGTAGATTATGTTAAATGTGAATGAAGAATAAAAACATACAAAATAATTTCATTCACAGTTTAACACAATTTAAGTAACAGTTTTCAGGTTACAAAATTTGGTTGATAGGTGGAAAAGGGAACATATGATAGGAAACAAATGTTACTATGTATTTTATAGGAATGATGAAAAAGAACTTCTTCACTACATGATATAAAGAGAGAACTACAGATCACTCCTAGAACTGATGTAATAGTATGGTTAACATGGGCATGAAAACTAGATTTTTATATATTTTTTGGCTTGGAGAATGGTGAAACAGGCTGACTGCTTTGTTAATGAATGATTTTAAAGTGGGGCTATCTCAGTATGTGTGCATAATGCTCACATGATGAGTCTTCAGATACCATCTACCTCTATTCTTTGGAACAGTCCTTCTTACACTGTTTGTACATACACACAGATAAAGGTTCCTCATGTCATTGATAGGAATCGAGCCCAGAGGTCTTTCCGACCAAAGGACTTTGTCTATACTGACTAAGCTACAGAGGCTCATATATATATATATATATATATATATATATATATATATATATAGAGAGAGAGAGAGAGAGAGAGAGAGAGAGAGAAAGAAAGAGAGAGAGAGAGAGTTAAAAGACCAGATTTATCTGGTCTCTTTCAATGTTCTGGTCACTAAAGATGAGTTAGTAAGGGAATTTTTTCACCCAGAAACAGGTTTTTCATCCCCCAGAACAGGCAAACCAGCCAATGAACACATGCTTCTACAGACATAGGACACACCTATGTCTACCTACCTAGATATGGTAGCTGTTAAATCCTCAACACCACAAGGTAAAAGAAGAGGGAAGGAATAATAATAAGATTATATATATATATATATTAGTTAAATACATTTTAAAAGATATATCCTGTTAAAACAATGCTTCAAAAATGTACTAAAAAAAAAAAAAGAGATACTTTTGAAATGAATAAATAACCAATAATTAAGATGCATATAATCATTCTGATAAGCATTGGATTAGTGTTTACCTATTAATTTTTGAAATATTTATCAATAATTTTTAATTTTACCTAAAATTAATAACTTTACCTCAAATAAATTCTCATCATTTTTGTTAAATGGAGTGGATTTGATAAGTTGACTAACACCAATTATTTTACGATTAGCATTTCTTATTGGCATACACAATATGCTATGGTGATGAAAACTGCTTCCAACATCTACCTATCAAAAACAACAAGGAAAAATAATTTAAATAATTATCTCTAGAAGAACACGTTACAAAATGAATATGAGCACTATATAAATGAAATAATAAGTCTTTTAAATCTTTTGATATTCCCTTAATTCTATAATCAATTATTTCTTAAACGGAATGGGAGAGGAAAGGTTGGAAAAGTAAGTGTTTTTTTGCAAAATGACAGGAAGACCAAAGGTCTAGGTGGATGATACAGTGAGATGAACCTGCCTTTTTTTTTTCTCTTCCTTCCTGGCTTATGTACATACGTACGTAACCTCTAAGTTACAGAGGCTCAAGATGTGCCTTAAAAGACAGAAATATACAATTTGATAACACTGAAGTCTTGAGAGATTAATTTTGAGGAAAACTATTGATAGAAAGTAATGATCTAACTATATTTTCTTTAATACCATCGTAATATCTCCCCCATCCCAGAGGATGCACATCAGGATTTTGATGGTGATGATCAAGAGCTTTTTAATACAGAATCCTCATGATATGTTGTTCATTGGAATTGCAGCCAAGGCAATTAAGACTGTGAGGCTAATGCATTATATCTGTTAACTGCATATTTTCTCTGATCTGTTTACTTCTTTCTGAAGGGGAAAAAATATAGATAAATAAAAATAAAAAAACTGGGAGAAATTCAAAAGGAAAACATCCCACAACCACTGTACAAGACTGAATAACTCAACTTAAATTGAAAAGTCCTCATAAAGGCTCATCACATCCTAATTGTCTATATAAAATAGAATTTTGATTTCCTGTATGCTTCCCTAGCTATATCAACAAGCTTTTGAAATACTGTACAGTACACTTTTTTTTAAAGTAACTGAGAATTAATGCCTGACTAAGGATTTACCATCCTTAGCCAGGATGGTAAACTGTTGAGTCCATATCAGTGGTAGCTCATCCATAAGGGCTGCAGGGCTGCATTCCTTATGAACGAGCTGCCCTTATGAACGAGCTGCCACTGGTCCATATGTAGAAAGGAAAATAAGCTTCCTTAGTGTGGGCAATATTGTCTGCAAGTCTTTCACCTCTCATTATGTTCTCTACTTTCTATTTAAGTTTTACAACCTGCCAACAATGAAGAACAATATATTCAAATTAAGTTTTACTGCAGATCAGTGGCATCTCGTAAGAATTTGTAGTGGTGGGACTGCAATGCTACCAGCCTAAACTGCACGTAAATCACGCATTATCCCCCACTACATTATCCCCACTAGATAGCGGTTAGGTGCAGTCTGCACTGGACGCAGCCCTAGCATTGAGTATACTAGCCAGTACTGATACTAGCTCTAGCCCACACAGCAGATTGACTATTGCAAAATACAACTATTGCTAGAAAATGAATTATATAAAATGCTATCAAGCAGTATCTTATTACAAACAAGAAAATAATGGTTTTTAGATCTGTTTTAACGACAATGATGTTAATTTGTGTTGTTTGTGCTCATGTGGAAGCAACGTATCTTCGGCTGCAATGCTACCAGCCTAAACTGCAAGTAAATCATGCATTACCCCCCCCTACACACACACACACACACACACAGTGTTATCCCCACTAGGTAGCAGTTTGGTGCAGTCTGCATTGAATGCGGCTCCAACGTTGAGTATATTAGCCAGTACTGATACTAGCCTTAGCCTGCACAGCACATTGACTATTGCAAAATACAACTATTGCTACAAAATGAATTATATAAAATACTATCGAGTGGTATTGTATTACAAACAAGAAAATAATGGTTTTTAGATAAATATATAAAAATTTAAGAACGGCAATAATAAAACAGGAACTTTCATTTTATACTGGAGGTGCTGCAGCCTTGCAGTCTTTATGGACAAGCCACCACTGCTGCAGATCATGAAAAAAAAAATCTCCCATGAAAAACAAGGCAAAAAAAAAAAAAATTCTAAATAAGAAAAAAAAAAAAAATCAAAACCTTACAACCGAAAATACCACAAACATTTATAACACTTGCAAGAAAGAAAAAAAAGTTTTCAAACCTGCTTTGCCAACATTCGTAGGTTTAACAGCAATTTAAATATTCATCACCTCTATACAGGCATCAACCAGACACTATTTCTACTGGGTATCCAAGGCATGGTCTTCTAATCCTGAGTGGCTGTCATAGTAGAAATGGATGTAATCCTGGTTGTCTGATATATGGATGGTAGCCATCCTATCTAATTGTTCATAATATGAATGGTTGCAGCTGCAGGTATCCTGTAACTGCATCCACTCCAGGTAAATCCAGAGGTAGTAGCTGGTCTCTGGGGGAGCAGATAATGGTTGCTAGTTTTATTGTGTGGTTTATTAGTGGTCACAAGATTGCGCTTTTTGAAGATCTTTGCCACCTTTTCTGAGACAACGAATATAGGGGATGGTGATGAATTTGCTGTAATCTATATATTTGGAAGGGGGAGGATGGTGTAGATACAAGGTGTTAAAATTCTTTTTTTATTTGGTGGAAGGTGTAGTCATTGGCCAAAAAGGCATTTTTTTATGTGGGTGAGTTCTGTATTGAGTAGAAAGTTATCTGAGTAAATTAATGTTTCCCAGTGGATAAATTTTTTATAGTTCCAAACTGTTGGGAAGAGGGTGATGTGAGTGTTGATGGATGTATTTACCTGTGCATGTATATGTGTGTGTGTGTGGGGGGGGGGGCTCTGTAGACTGAAGGTCGGAGATCCATTTGGTTGTCTTGTAACTAGCATGTCTAGAAAAGGCATATTGTTACTTTCTATTTCTGTAGTGAATTGGATCCTTGGATGTTCAAATGGGATAGGAAAGTGCATAAGGTGTCCCAGCCATGTAGCCAAATTGCAAATGCATCATCCACATAGCACAGCCAGATAATGGGTTTAAGGGATAAAGAATTTAGAGCATTCTTTTCAAAAGTCTCCATAAAAAAAGTTAGCCAAGGGAGAAAAAAGAGGGGAGCCCATGGCTGTACCCTCGATTTGTTTGTAGAATTTTCCTGGCAAAACAAAACAGCTCGAGGTCATAGTGAAGAACTGAAACAGGGCTGAGATATCAGGAGGAAATTGTTTGGATAAGTGCCAAGGTGTTCTTAAGTGGGAACAATCAAAACTAACCATTAAGTCAGTGTTGCGGAGTGTGAAAGCTTGTGTACTAGACTTAAAATGGGCTAAGATTTTGATGTGTGACGCCGTATTGCCAGTAGTACAAGAAACTTTGGCTAAATGTTTAGCTAGTTTGCATGTGTGCAAGTCTATACCATTTACAATTGGGCATAGAGATACATCCTCTTTATGGATTTTTGGAAGTCCATAAATATGAGTGGGGAGGGAGGGGGGTCTGGAATTGTAGGTTTTAGTTAGTTGTCACATCTGCTGGCTAGGAAGTAACATTTTTTAGCAGTCTATGGATGGTTGTAATCTGTGTGTAGATAGGATCATAATTTAGTAGGTGCTAGGTGGATCAGTCTTTAAGAAGGGTGTCATTAATTTTATAATCTGTGTAGTTTAAAATGACAGTAACACTGACCTAGTCCATTTTCAGGATTATTATTTTTTTTGTTATTTCTGAGATGCAGAAGGGCTTTATATTCTCTGTTCGGCAGGTTGCTTGCAGAAGGTTTCGTCTCTGATAGCACGTTGGCTATGTTATGCCTAATATCATTAGCCTCACTGTCGGAAAGGTTGTACATTCCACACTCAATCTGGATCATGAAATCTTTGGTTGTGTGTGCCTGGGTGCAATGGCGAAGTTTTGGCCATGACCGAGTGCATTGATGGACTGCTTTGAGGATAGTGGTAGATACATTAACCATGTTGTTTTCGGGTGGTTGTGGAAGCATTGCTAAATTTTTTGTTAGATTTTCAAACTTGTTGATATGATTTGTGAGTTTCTTGGCAGCCAAGGCCAAGATCTTAAAAAATGCATAACCTTATGACCACTTATAAACCAGACAAAAAGCTAACAACCTTTATCTACTCCCCAAAAGACCAGCTGCAAACTCTGGATTTACCCAGAGTGCACCGGGTAAGCTGCAACCAGTCATATTATGGACAAACGAGTAGGAGGACAGCCAACATTCGTATATCAGAGCACCAGGATTACATATGTTTTCACTAATATGGCTATTCAGGATTAGCAGACCACTGGTGCAAGAGCAGTTAAGATCATACTGCACCATTACAGAGGTCACAGCAGTACACAAGGTAAACAAATAAATAGCTAAATAACATCTTATGTATACAAGAAAACAAATTTAAAAAAGTTGAAAAATAAAAAATATATAAGACATTTATGGGAAGATGCATTTGTATGAATGAATTTTTATAAAAAAAAAAAAAGAAATTTTATGCAGTTTGAGTCCAGTAAGATTAACCTAAGTGTATATATGGCTCAGCCAGATTTGTGAAAGTTACATTCTTCTCTTGGGCGAAGTGTTAGATGAATAACAAGGTAAGGTGAGTATTACCGTGTTTACACATAAGTGCGACATCAATAGATAAGAATACGTAAGATAATGGTGACCTAGGCAGAACCTAGCAAGAACAACTTCTTCCCCTCTCTACAAATCTATTTCAAATTCTTTGTGCTGATGCTTGAATTTGGGCTTAACCTCGTGCACTTTATTTGTTAGTGTTCCTACTAAGATGATTGCTACTGATCTCTTAACTTTGCTTTTGTTAACTGTCTGTAGAGGGGACTAACAAACAGTACATGGAGAAAGTCTGTACTGACCTAGCCGCTGTATCACTCTTTTTCCCTTGATTCCAATGTGACTGGGAATACAGCAAAAGTGAATATCAAAATTAAGGACCTTTGGGTTTGATACAATAATTGTAGATCATCAAAGAGCACTAGATATGGATTGTATGCAAAAGAAGATGTGGCCTATAAAGAAAGTGAGTCTGTATTAATTGTGCATTTCTGGTAGCAGTTTTCCTTATGTGTAGAAGCACAAGCTAGATGGCAGCATGCCACTTAACAGCATAGTTACTGCATTCAAGTGGAATATGATTGGAGACAATGTGGTCAGGAAAAACAGCAGCACAATATCAAATCCCAATTCACTGGTATAAAAATGAAGTCAAGGGTACTCTGGTTGGTGCATGTTAAACATCTGCAGGCAGATTGGTGATGGTATAAGCAACTTCCTTAACGTGGCACAGTGAGGTGCTGAATGCTGGAGTCCAAGCCTGCTATTGGAGAAGACTATCATATTCAGTGTAGACAGCATTGTCTAAGTTTATGCCAGAATCTTGTATAATCTCTTTCAGATAAATACTGAAGGGGACATGAATGGCAATCTAGGGAAAATATACTAGTCCACATAGGATGGCTAGGCAAAGTTTTCAGTTTTAGGAGATAAGTAATATTGATCAGCCCATTCTGTAGAGAAGCGAGTACAGAGGATATTCAATGCTCTCTTGCACTTTTCTCTTAGTTGAAAACTGTGTGCAAGGAATGCAAATTTTTTTGGTCAAAAATGAGTTCTAAGAATTTGGCTTCTGTTGCTCCTGAGATAATTTGCCCCATCATCAACTCTAATTCTAGATGAAGACTGCATTTTTTGCAAGTGTACACAGACACATTTTTTCTGCTGAAAACCTGAACCCATTACTAAGAGTCTATGAAGATATATAATTGATTGCATATTAAAGTTGCCTTTCAGTGACCTTCATGTTATAGGAATAATAAAAAAAAAAAATGTAGTTATCCACAAACAGAGCACTATCTGCAGGGTCAGTATTGTCCTCTCTCCTCTTAGTCATGAGGGTGTACTTCCTACTTGAACTTGGAAAATGGCTAGGGTGAAAGTTTCAATAAAATGAGTGAGATGGCCACTAGGTTATAAAGGTCTTTTAATATGTCATCTCTAGGCTGTATTATAAGCTTTTTCCATGTCAAAGAAAACCAAAACCCTCGGAATGCATCTCTTGACAGATATTTCTAAACAACCAAGTGGTCCAATCTCAATGGCTACAAATGCCACATTGTGCGCTGCAAAACATTACTTTCTAGATACCAAGGAAATCAAACATTAACCATTTTCTCTAAGCAATAGGATTTGCAACAACAATGATAATTACCTTTTGCCATAAATTTGGAAACTGCTCCTTGGTAAGTATTCTGTTGTACAGTAAGAGGAGAAAATCCAATGCAGATAGTGGAAGATGTTTTATTATCTCATAATCGATATCATTATGCTCTGTATGTCTGTATCCCACTGGAAGAGAAATTAAGTCATAATTTCTCTTGCCATTCTTTAAATATCAAAAATTCAGGAGGATGTAGAGCTGTTGTTGAAATTCTAACAACATTTCTCCTAGAATGACTGCAACTTCTTTGAGTTTGGCAATTACACATCCATAAGAAGAAGGGTACAAATAAGAGAATGAGAAGTGGGTTCTCTCTTTGGAAAGTGGTGAGGATGTGGAATACATTGTCAGAGAGAGTATGGTAAGCAGTGTGTTAAATAGTGATGACCTCCCATGATGAGCCCTTTAATTTCTTATATACAGGTGTTATAATAACAGTATCAACAACAAAAACTACTGCTGAAAGGAAACTTACACATGGATCAAACCTTTCATCTTGATAAGCATCTGGTATGTTTAGAGTCTAAATAGGACAAAAGGAAACATTTTGCATTTTTAAAATTAATTTAACAAATTTTCATATACAGCACTAAAAATAAACTGGAGAAATATAATAAATAAGGTTAATTAGAAGATTATACTTAAGCGATTGAGAAAAGTTTAAAAAATCTTATTTAAATCTGCCTCGTTACCTCTCCTGTTGCTGCTACAAATCCAGTTATGCCAATATTAATTGGAAATCTTCCTTCAAATGGACTGGGAAAAAAAAAGGTAAAATTCATTTTATTTAAAGTATATCAGCAATAATCTATGTTAAAGAAAACTCAAGATGTGGCTAATTTAATACTGAGTAAACATAGATCTAAGGATGAGTAAAAAAACATTAGTATTTAGGGAAACAGTGCAAATTATCAACAAGGGAATAATAAAGAAGAAATGCAATACAAAGTCTTGATCAGCTGCAAAAGAGTTGGACTTCAGGATTGGAAACCTGCCAATGGAGGCAGATCAGAAACAAATAACTAAGAAATATTACTACTGTTAGTACTCAATCCAACAAAGTTACAAGATTCACACTGAAGGTCTCCTTACTCATGTCTATGCATATCACACCTATATTTAAATTCATTCAGTTCTTAAAATATAGTTCTTATAGTTCTTAAAAATATAGTTCTTATAGTTCTTAAAAATATAGTTCTTAAAACTTCAAGGTA
Organism: Typopeltis vanoorti; assembly: GCF_054136105.1. Classification (NCBI taxonomy): domain Eukaryota; kingdom Metazoa; phylum Arthropoda; class Arachnida; order Uropygi; family Thelyphonidae; genus Typopeltis; species Typopeltis vanoorti. The sequence goes on along the minus strand of NC_143562.1, from coordinate 64,240,869 downwards.
ATATTCTTATCTCACATTTTTGCTCCCTTTTATATCACTTGCTACCTTGTCCAATAATGCATTCCACTAACCTCACCACTCTTATATGAAAAAATCTGCTCCATATCCTTACCCAACTTTTATAGATACTTCCCTACCTTTTTCCAACATGAAAAAGTTTTTTAGTTATTACTTATTATTTATTTGATAGAAATACCATTCACAGTGATAATGCAGTTTCCAAGAACATGATATAAAAGGGAGCAAAAATGTGAGATAAGAATATTACCTTGAAGTTTTAAGAACTACATACACATGTCAAAAGCAGCACTTTCCAGGTTTTCAAGGTTCTTCTGATCTATCTCTTGCAAAAAAATAAGAGACATTCCTCTACAGAGATTCCCAAAGAAAAATTAGATGGTCATTGTTATCATTAGACAATGTTGAAGAAGTGCCATTTGGATACAAATGAGAGGAAATATGGACAAAAATGTAACTAATGGCTTTAAGTAACCAAAGTGTTATTTATTTTTTTTATTATTATTTAACTTGAGTTAATGATGATTAACTTCCTAACATCTGACCTTCAGTTATCCAGCTTTCCAATATGGTTTAGTGTAATCTTTGTTGATATCAGAATGGGCTTAGTTTTGTTAGTGAAAAGCAGCAAAAGACCCACAAAAGATGACCCACATCTGATCCATTCCTGGTGTTGAATGGATCAGATGTCATGTAACTCTGTAATTATCACATGCTTTATTTTTATTATCATCAACATTTGCTACACATGATGTAAAAGCCAGATTTGTATAAAGGAAAATAGTTTATAGTAAGAAGAGGAACAAAGGAATTTATTTCACTGAGAAGTAGTTTAGGAAGAAAGTTATTTGTGCCAAGCAAGTACCTAAGTAGATTATCTGTTTTGCAAATTAATATGCCAGCATTGCTGACGCTTTGCACGTGAGGTGAGGTCTTCAAAACTAGAATACTTTTGTATAGAGACTGATGACTTCACATCAATTTCCTTAGTATCCCATAATGCAAAGCACACTTCCTTTCAGAGGATATCAGTTTGAATCTCACTGTGGACACAGATGTCTATGAATGTCTTTAAATGGTAGATGAATTCCTTTGACTGACATGAGACCACTATCATCCTGCTTAATGTGTGAAAGAGCTTGGCAAAGTTCCATATTTAGTTTCCAGAGTAGGATTTTCAACATTATCCAACATTAGCAATTATGCACAAATGCACCATAGGTTTGCAATCCATCATGAGTAGAACTGACATTATAAAAACTGCAATGGGATTTTTAACAAAATAAAAAGGTTATAATTTATGGCAAGTTTAATCTTGTATACAAGTGCAAGCAACCAAAGTTTGCACGTGAGGTGAGGTCTTCAAAACTAGAATACTTTTGTATAGAGACTGATGACTTCACATCAATTTCCTTAGTATCCCATAATGCAAAGCACACTTCCTTTCAGAGGATATCAGTTTGAATCTCACTGTGGACACAGATGTCTATGAATGTCTTTAAATGGTAGATGAATTCCTTTGACTGACATGAGACCACTATCATCCTGCTTAATGTGTGAAATAGCTTGGCAAAGTTCCATATTTAGTTTCCAGAGTAGGATTTTCAACATTATCCAACATTAGCAATTATGCACAAATGCACCATAGGTTTGCAATCCATCATGAGTAGAACTGACATTATAAAAACTGCAATGGGATTTTTAACAAAATAAAAAGGTTATAATTTATGGCAAGTTTAATCTTGTATACAAGTGCAAGCAACCAAAGTTTGCACGTGAGGTGAGGTCTTCAAAACTAGAATACTTTTGTATAGAGACTGATGACTTCACATCAATTTCCTTAGTATCCCATAATGCAAAGCACACTTCCTTTCAGACATGTATAATGCTATGCATTATGGAAAGAGTCACTATCCACATTGGTTTCAACTTTTATCAAGATCTCATCAGTGGCACTGAGACTTCAGAAGAAGCTGGACCATCCAAACATTGATGTTGCTTTATGATATGAGAAAGCTTAAAACAAAATTTCCTAAGCTCTTCCCATTTAAGAGTTCTAGTGCACATATACTGAAATAACTTTTCTGGAAAAAAATAAAAAATAAATTATTACTATTCAAGATCTCCAAGGAGGCATAAAACTCATCATTGGAGGCCAATCTAAACAACACACAGCCTATCATACCATTCCTTGAAGTCATTCAGTGTTCATGCTCTATCTACCATATCAGACAATGTATTCCATGGTCCAACACCCTCCATGCAAAAAGCCACTCCTCACCCTCTTACTCACTACTTCCATTTGTAATTTCCAGGGATGGCCCCCCCCTATCCTTGCTCCTTCCTCTTGTTATACCACATGAAAGAACTCACCCTGTAACACCCTCTCAATAACCTAAATGTCTCAATCATATCACCTCTCCTATTTATCAAACTCTGCAGTCAGCATATCCTCAGTTTATCCTCATAGCTAACGTAGTACAGTCCTGATATCACTTTTGTTATCCACCTCTGCACCCTTCCAAGGTTAATTTATCCCATCCAAATCCTGGTGACCAAATGTGAGCACAATAATACAGATGTGGTCTGACCAGGACTTTATACATTAGAATTGCCACTCTTTCTGTTGATCAGAGTCCTCAATTGCAGCAACCCTCAGGGTTACCATCATCACCTTTGCAATATGTCCCCCTAAACTTCAGGTTTCTATCAATCACCCTAAAGTCCTATGCCTCCAACAGAGTATGCAGCCTCCCATCAATGGATCTCAAACTTCAAGACCTTACATTTAGTTACATTAAACTGATCCCTTCCCCCTTTCATTTGCCCATCTGTTCAGCTTATTCAAATCCTCCTGAAGGACTACTACATTGGACTATTACTAATAACCCATCCCAGTTTTACATCATCTGTAAACAATTGAATATCTCCCTGAAATCCATTAACAATGTCAATGATATAAAGGTTAAACAGGTACCAATACTGAGTGCCGAGCAATCCCAGTTGTAACCTTCTGCTTCCTTGATACACAACTCTGATATCCATCTGACAGCCAATCCCCAATCAATTCACTAACCTGATATCTAAACCAATATGCTGTAACTTAAATATCAGCTTATGTGGCAAATGCCTTTTTAAATCCAAAAACAAATGCAGTACAGTAAACCCTCGATTTAACGGACAAAATTTCCAGTCCGTATGTCACGTGTAAAAATTAACACCCTGTTAATTTTAAAATCCTTTTAACCAAGATTTGGTTATAATTAAATTAACAGGTTATTTTTTGTTATTAATTTCCTGTTATTTTTAACAAATTTTGGCAAATAGGCCATCATATGTTGAAAAACACTGTAGTAATTTAGCCGACATAAATGAGTCACCACTCATAAAACATGTTCGCCGAATGATTAGGATGTGATCACACCAATCTCACTGTAATTGGTTCTTTTGTCATGCAGCATAACTCTTCGTGGCAGTTTTATTATGCACATTTTCGTAATTTTAGGGAATTTATTATAAAAAAAAACAGAATTCAAAAGTTCAAAAAAACTTAATAGTTTTTTTCAAAGCAGGATTACCTAAACCAAGTGCCTCAACATCGAACATTAACTTATCTAAAAGTGTGAAAATTGTTTGTAAAACAATTTTTGTTATTACAATGCTAATATTGATAAAATTGCAGTATAATGTTACAGATATTTTTATTTTAAAAAATCTGCGATTTAACGGACACATCCCTTAGCCCCTATTAGTCTATTAAATCGAGGTTTTACTGTATATATCTCCCCCCCCTCATCAACCACTCTTGTTACTTTAGTATAAAAGGCAATTAGATTACTAAAACAAATGTGTCTCTTAATAAATCCATGGCGACCATCACAGATAACATTACCCTGATCTTCCCAATGCTGTATGCAATCTCTCACTAATTTCTCCGCAAAATTTTAACAGAAATACAAACTGGACTGTAGTTTGACACTTCCATTCTACCACTACACTTATGCAATGCCATTATCTTATCCCCCTTCCACTTTTGTATATTTCCCAAAACAAGATCCTCATCGACAAGCTAAGTTAACAGAGCTATCGGTTCCTTAGCACATTCTTTTAAAACAAATAGTGAAATCTCATTCAGTCCTGTTGCCTTATTGACATGTAGTGTAGTGTATTTGTAACACATATTCTCTTCTTGTACTTGTAAATCTTGAATGCTCCTCATCCCCTCTAATAATAAAACCTCCTTTCCCACAATGAAATACCCAATAAAGTGATCACTGAATAACTCCACTGTCTTCTGCATCATCTTTCTACTCTCATTTTCGTCTAACAGTCTCATTCTTCCACAATCATTTCTCATCTTGCTGGCTACATAGCAAAAGAATTCCTTAGGATTTCCCAAGGATATCAGGACTAATCTCTTTTCATATTCAAGTTTTGCCTTCCTTACCATGCTAGTCACTTTCCTAGCCTGAGTCTTATATTCCTCATGCAACTGCTCTCCTCCCTTCTCCACCTCTCTTTATACATTCTCCATAACCTCTTTTTCATCTGCAGTTCCCACTTGATATCATTAGTCATCCACTTTACACCAAATTGTGTTCTCTTTTTTTACCTGAGATATACCACTTGCTATGCTGCTAATAAATATAAATATTTCTTTATTCACTAGTTCCCATGTGTGTGTGCACACACACAGGCTTCTGCATTACTTCAACCTTGTTATCTCTCTCGGGTCTAGCTTCCACTGATGAGACCACAATAAAGGCAAACTAGTCTGGATAATGGTCCTTCCCATTATGCAATGCATTATACATGCCCAAAAGGAGGTGTACTTTGCATTATGGGATACATACTAAGACAAGTGATAAAAGTCATTAGCCTCTATATACAAACAGCTCAGACGTAAATATATTTCACATGAAAAACATTGTTTTACTTCCTTGGAAAAAGGATTAAAACCAAGAATACAACAAGAATGGAAAAAAGCAGTTGTGATCCACATCTTTAAAAAAAGTAGTAGAGATGATCCTAAAAATTATAGAGTATAAGTATTCTAAATTCCTGGAAATATAAATGGAAATATTAGCCCTACCAATTTAGAAACACATATTACATTTATTGACTTTGAAAAAGCATTTGACAAAGTTAAAAGAAGCATTTTATTTAACATATTAAAAGAAAGACAAATACCAAATAATATTCTAAAAGTTATCAGTATATATGAAAATAATCAAATACAAATAAGATTAAATTGTGAGCTATCATATACGTGAGAGATAAACCAAGGAGTCCGACAGGGATGTCCCCTTTCAACAACTCTTTTTAATATTTATCTAAATGAAATAATAATAAAATGGAATAAAAATTTTCATCAAGGTATTAAACTTTCTCCTATTCTGAAGACGACATACAGAAAGATATTTTACATTTAAATGAGATAGCCAAAGATTATGGAATGATAATATCAACAGAAAAATCAAAAACGATAGCCTATAAAGGACAAAATCCAGTAAGAACTAAAATAGTAATAGATAATAAGATTTCAGAACAACTGAATTCATTTAACTACCTAGGATGTATGATTACATATGAAAATGAAAAAGATAAATCTAAAAATTGCAAAATATTTAAAAATAACAGGTGTGATTAACTCTATATTTAAACCTATCCTAGTACAAAAACAAACCAGACTAAAAGTATACAAGACATTAGCTCTACTAGTCTTATTGTATGGAAGTGAAATCTGCACAATAAAACAAAAACAAAGATTAATAACATCTGAAATGAAGTAAATGAGAAAAACTGCAAAGTATACACTATTAGATCACAAAAGAAATGAAGAAATTATGAAAGAATTGAACCAGGAATCAGTAATAGAAAAAATTTAAACATAAAAAATTTAAACTCAGATCACATCGAGTGAGTGGTATCAGTGGAACTAGCTGTAGATCCAGAAATGAGCTGTTGTGTTTGTATACCAATGCTAGAAGTATAAGAAACAAGGCAGATGAAATGGTTGCACTAATTGCATCTGTTCACCCAAAGATTGTCAGAATAAGTGAGATATGGTTGGAAGAGGATGACATCCTGATAGGAATAGAGATGGAAGGGTATGATGTGTTTCGTGAGGATAGAAGGGTAAAAAGGGAGGGGAAGTGCTATTGATGATAGAGAAAGACTTATGTCCATACAAAGTAGAGATGCAAGACGGAAATAGTGCCAGTGGTTTTGAGGAAGTATGGTGTGAGATAGAGGTGAATGGAATCAAATACTTGGTGGGTTGATGTTATAGACCAGGTAATGTGGATAGTGGTGATAGTGAAATGTATAGTCAAATTAGCCAAGCAAATAAAAAAAAGGGTGATCATTATGGGCGATTTTAATTATGGCAATATAGACTGGAATGATGAGATAGCAACTGGAAGTAAAGAAAATGAGTTTCTTGAGTTGTTGAGGGATAACTACCTCAGACAGTATGTAACAGAGGGCACGCAAGGATGTAATTATAAATGAAGTGTCAAATCATCCACCAATTGGTGAGAGTGACCATGAGGTGATTACTTGGGTGGTTGCCAGCAGTGCGAGGACCCCTGTGAGAAAAGGGTATATGTGGAGACAGCTTGCGGGCGTAGCGTGGAATGAGGAGTTAGCTGGAAAAGAGATCAATGCAGCTTGGGGGATTTTCAAAAACTATCTAGTAGATGCAATGTCTAAATGTATTCCAAGGGTGAGAAGATTAAATAAGGAAGGTGTGAGATGGATGAATAAAGAGATTAAGCATGCGATACAGAGAAAAAGGGCATCGTGGAGACAACATAAGAGAAGTGGAAATAACCAATTTCATGAGGTCTATAAAGACCAGACAAGGAGAGTGACTTGGTTGGTGAGAGTAGCTAAAGAGATGTATGAACAACAGTTAGCTAATGAAGCGAAAAATAATCCTAGGGAGTTCTTTTGATAAGTAGCCAGCAAAAGAGAGAATGATTATGGAAGGATGATATTGATTGGAGAAAATGGTATAAAGACAACTGTTGCAGAATGTGTGGAGATATTTAATGAGCAGTTCATGAAGATCTTTCAATCTTGTGAATGTGACTTCATGGAGAGATTGAAAGCAGTTGATGATGGGGAGGAGAAACTGACTGTAAGTAAGCAAGGGGTGTTTGGGGAGTTGAGTAAACTAGATGTAAATAAGGCCGTGGGACTTGATAATATATCACCACGTATTCTGAAGGAATGTGCCAGGGAGTTGACACCTGCCTTGACATATTTTTTTAATACGAGTCTTGCACTTGGTCAAGTTCCTAAGAAGTGGAGGGAGGGCAAGATTGTGCCACTTCATAAAGGAGGTGATCGAACTCAAGCATCAAACTATATGCCTATCTGTGTGTCAGGTGTTGTGGTTAAGTTGTTGGAGAAGCTTGTGAGAACTAGGATCCAGAGTTGGGTTGACAACAATGGTATTATCTTTGATGGACAGCATGGATTTGCTAAAGGGAGGTCATGTTTTAGTAATCTACTTACTTATTACAATAAAGTGACTGCTTCCTTGGACAGAGGAGAAGGATACACAGTAATATACTTGTATTTCGCAAAGACTTTTGATAGAGTACCTCATGATAAGTTGACAGTCAAACTAGAGCCAATGGGGTTGGATATTAGCTTAGTGCATTGGATTGCAGACTGGCTATCTGATAGGTATCAACAAGTTGTGTATGGGGGTGCGATATCCAGGAAAAGGAAAATCACTAGTGGAGTGCTTCAGGGGTCTGTTTTAGGGCCATTACTGTTTAACTTGTATATTAATAATATTGGCGAGGAGTTGGATGGAGATATTCAGTTGTTTGCAGATGATACAAAGTTGGGATGAACCATAAAGAGTAGTGAAGATGTTGTGGCCTTGCAAGAAGACATGAATAAATTGAGTGATTGGGCATGGAAATGGGGATGTGAGTTCAATGTTGCAAAATGTAAGGTTTTAAAATTTGGAAAACAAAGATGGGATGCAGAATTTATGCTTGGTGAGAATATATTGTTGGAGGTAGAGGAAATAAGAGATCTGGGATGATAGTGGATAAGGATCTAAAATTTAGTAGACACATCGCCAAAATTGTGAAGACAACACAAAGGCTTCTGGGAATGATGCGGAGGACATTGACGAGTAGAAGTAGGGAGATTCTTGTTCCATTGTATAAGGCTTTGATTAGGCCACACATGGACTATTGTGCCCAGATTTGGTCACCAGGTTTTCAGAAGGATGAAGAGATGTTGGAAAGGGTCCAAAGGCGACTGACTAAGGTAGTTTCTGACCTCTGGAATGTTGAGTATGAGGAAAGATTGAGAAGATGTAATTTGCAGAGTCTGGTGGAGAGGAGAGATGTGATAGAGACCTACAAGTTGGTAAGGGGTTGTTATAAGATCAATGGTGGAGAAGTTCTACAGAGAATAATGGAAGATCAGGGGAGAACCAGAGGTCATCCCTGGAAACTGTATAAAGAAGGTGTGAGTAGGGGAGTGAGATGCAGGTTTTTTTCATACAGAGTTGTGAATGATGGAATGCCTTGCCTGAGAGTGTGGTGTCTGCAGAGAATACGAGTGTGTTTAAAGCATGGTATGATGAGATGTGTGTGTGATAAAAGGACCTACCAGATGAGTCTTTGACTCCATGAGGTCTTGGGGTAATAATAATATATCTGCCTCTGAGAGCCAGGTGTCACTAATGCCTACAATCTGAGGATATAACATACTCATTAAGGCAACAACTTCTATCCTTTTCCTCCTGATACTCCTGGTGTTTGCACAGACATTATGTTTCCTTTTTTTTTTATACTCAGCTTGGTGATCTGCATAACCAAATCAGGAAACTTGCAGACAGATCTCTATTTGCATCTAATAGCTCACTTATGCCAATTTCCATGCACACACTTAATAAGTCTAAACCAGACAAGTACACAATCATCCTCTCATCATAATACTTTGTAATTATGCACATTCATATTATTAATACAGTTGCATAACTCGGTTGCTCTTACCTATAAATTCTCATAATTCTCCTCATCGTGATTTAGTTTTTCTGACTTCCATATTAGGTTTCATACCAGTAAATAATTGCTCCAGACTCCTAATACATTCAGTTGTGGGCTGTCTCGCTTATATAAGTCCATTCTTCCCTCATATTCATTCCATACATTCAAAAACTTGCACTCATTCCTTCTACACAATCTGTGCATCAAATCATTTGCCATCATAATCCTTCTTAAGTGCTATCATATTCTCCAAGGTCATACATAAAACCAGTTAAGTGGCATTTTGGGAGAAAGAGGCTATAATTTCCTACCTTCCATGGTGAAACACCAAAAGATTTATGGGCTGTCAAAGAGACAAAGCAGAAAATCTATAATGACCAATAGTTAACTGCACCACTGCCTCATTTATTAGGTTTTAAAGTCCTTTCCTGAAAAGTTCTTATCAGTTACATAATTATTCTTCACACATAAAGAACACAGTTGATTTTATTTCCAAAATAAAAGCTCTTCATCTAATAAATAATGATGTCATGGTAAGCTAAACCTCTTTATTTACTAATATTATTTTACAAGACAAGCTTTAAATTTGAAAAATAAGATTCTCTTGATGTTATTCAACTTTTTGATTTCTTGATATATTCAGTATATCCAACTTATGAATAAAAATATACTAACAAATAGAGGGGATTACAAGAGGAAGTCCTATTTCACTTATATTGGACTTTTTTCCCCCTTCTTTTTTTTATGATGGCTTATCCTTGATGTTTCAACATTTGGGTGATGTGGAAATTCAATATGGAAAAAAATTCAATGATTTATTACTGTTTCTTCTTTTTCACTGCTAAATAAATCAGCTTCTGATAACTTTTCAGTGCACAAAATACCCACTCTTACAAGAAGATTTAAGAGTGGGCAAGATGTAACATGTCTCTACACCAGAGAAACCCACATCAGAAAAATATCTGCTTACAGGAAAACTTCGCTTAACATGAATCCATATGTGCGATAATCAGTTAGTATCATTTCACTCAGCCATGCTATTTCCTGCTTTAAGCAAGTAATTAATCAGTAAACGCAATTTTTTTTACGTTTTGCGAAAGCTGGCAATTTTACATTACGTGAAATTTTTGTCATCTATCTGCTGTGAATGGCGGCACTTGTCAATGTAGCTGCCAGTGGGCATTGGAAGTGCTGTGGGTGGTGGGCCAGCGACACTCAGCATTTGACTCAAAACTATCATTGCAAGCGCACACGTGCGCTTGCAATGTTCTCTTGCACAATCACTTTTTTCTTCATTTTGCTTTAATTTAGATACCTATAAGGCTTTATTATATTCAACTCCTGATATGGAAAAGAGAAAGACTGGTAAAGAAAGCGGCAGTAATAATAAGAGAAGTCATTACGACAGAGGAAAAGCTGAAAAACTTGCTTGATTTCCATTCAGAATAGTTAAACGAGAATGATCTCCTTCAACTAGAAGAACAGCATGCATATGAAGAAGATAAGGAGTGCAAACAAGAAGAGAATGTCACGACTAAGAAGCTAACTCAAAAGAACTTGCACTAGTTTTCAATTCAGCATGCTAAGGAAATTTTGTTCGGTGCTGATCCTGATATGGAACGAAGCTTCGAAGTCTGCCGAAATGTTGATAATGAATTGCCAGCTATCGCAAATTGCATGACAAGATGAAAAAGTCGAGCACTATTCAAACATCTTTACTTTGTAAAAAAAAAAAAAAAGTAGCTCAATCAAATGTTTATACATTAAATAAAAATTTAAGTAATTGATTTTTATTAACTTTGATGATTTTATCCTTTAGCATAACTTATAATTTTTTTTTCAAATTTATGCTAACTGATGAATGAATTATAATCATTCCTACTGTTTATTGTATTCGATTAACAATTTCGCTTAGCACACATTAATTGATGGATTAATTAATCGCATTAAGTGAGGTTTTCCTGTATTTAGGATGAACTGTATTATTATGAAAGTCATCCCAGAAAAGATCGCTTATTATTCGTATTATTCCAGACCTCCAATGGAGTCACAAGACTCATCATTGGAAGTCAAACTTAGACAACACAAAGTCTATCATAACACTCTTAAACCCATCGCTGTCTGCACATTCACCACTATCAGACAATGAATTCTATGGCCCAACCAACTTCCATGCAAAATAAGATACTTCTAACCATCCTATTCACCACCTTCTTTTGCAACTATCAGGGATGGCCTCTTGTCCTTGTTCTATTATACAAAAAATCACCACCCTCCCTCTCTGTTGATCCTGTAAATACCTATTAACAACTTAAATATCTCAATCATGTCATACCTTCATCTTCTTTCCACTAACCTCTGCAGTTTGAATGCCCTCAGTCTATCATCATAATTAACATTGTAGAGTCCTGATATCATTTTGATTATTCACTTCTTGTACCATCTCCAAGGTTAATTTATACTCTTCAAATCCTGATGACCAGATCTGGGCACAATAGCCCAGATGGGGGCCTGACCAGAGATTTATACAATGTAATCACCACTCTTATCTCTACTAGTCAAATTCCATCTTAGTATTGCAGCAGTCCTCTGGATTGCCTTTATCACCTTTGCAATGTGCCCTAAACTTCAAATTTTTATTGACAATAAACTCTCTTACATCATCTACTTCCTCTAATAAAGATCTGCCAACAGAGTATGCAGCCTCCCATCTATGGATCCAATATTTAAAGATCTTACATTTATAGCTTATATATCCCTATTCTTTTGTTCATTGTTTCAGCTTTCCCATCTTTGAAGAGGCAAAATATCAGCACTAATACTAATTACCCTTCCAAGCTTCCCATCATCTTCAAATAACTGAATATCTCCTTGCAACCCAATGGCAATATCATTGACATAAAGGTTAAAAAGTAAAAGGCCCCAGTACTGGTCTCTGTGGAATCCCACTTGTGACCTTCCCCTTCATCAAATGACTTTAAAAAATTTATTCTACCTCCTTGCTTCTGTTTCAAAAGTTGGCTTCTTTCCTTTTTGTAGTTGACAGAAGATTCATCTGTGGCCTCTTCCATGAGTTCATGCAGGATAGACTGGCTATACACAAGTAGCAGTGTTTTTTCTCCTGAAAACTGGTTCTTCATCTCAAAAAGGCAATTTGGTCAGAGAACACATGCAAAATGCTGTGTACTTTGCAGAAAACAGTGTATACAGATACTGGATTATGTAACATTGTGTAGTAGAGCGGCTTCCCAAGATGAGCCTTGAGACTCTGTGTAAGGTGGAGGGGGGGAGGTCATTTGGTAATAATGATAACAAAAATATGGGTTATATCCAGTGGTGAGCTGTGGAAATTTTAACAAAGGGGTCGCATTGTCTAGCAAAAAAAAAAAAAAAAAAAAAAGGCGTATTTCACACAAAAACGTTTATTAATACAGCTTGTGTACAAATGCCAATCAAAAGTTATGAGAGGACAATCAACCTGTAAAGGCTATCATTTTTAAACAAATATTTCATGATCTAAACATGAAATATTTGCACACAATCATTTGTGTAATTTATCTTACATAGGAAAAACATTTTTATCTATCAAAATATAATAAGAAAATCTTTTATAATTGCACATATGCAATAGTCCGCATTTTTTTTTATAAACAAAATCAATTTCTTTTGTTTGTGATAGAAGTTTTTTATGACAAGCAATCTATAAAGAATAAATAAATATTATCTATTGAAGTACATTATATTTCTCTTTTGTTTTTATACTTCAAGTGATAATCAACGGTATCAATCAAGGGGCATTATTTTATAGTCTTATTTATTTATATGTGATTATCAAAAGTGAATTTCTTATTTGTAAAATGGTGGTAACAGTAACTATAATATTTTATTTAATAAAATCACTTTGTTAGGTTAACGTACGAGTTTGACGCTTAATATATTTCAAAATATTATGTGGTTGTTTTTTTTTTTTTTTTGAAAACATAAAAAAGTAAACAAGAAAAACAAGGGGCTCACAAATTTGGGAAAAATTTAACAAAGGGCTCGGGTGAGACCCTTATAGCTCACCACTGACTATATCTAAAAATGATCTTTGAATACATACACGAGAAATTCATTAATAAATTATAAAATTGGATATTTTGAATGGAAATTTACAGCTTATCTCCAGTAAAGTGACAATTCAAAAAAAAGCAGAATAACAACAATGGATTTGATTTCAAAAGATAATACTTTTAAGAAAGATTAATGTTCGTAATATCACAAGTGCCTCTAAAGACTCAATTTAGATGGATATCTGATTTCACCAGCATGAAAGTCAAGACTGAAGATGTACATTCCACATTCAACCCTCTTATATTGGATGCATCTAATTTACACATCTATTTAAAGAATTACGCGAGGTTTTCTGTTGAGAAGCACTAAATGCATTATGAAATTATGTAATATAGTTTCTTGAATTACACTGTACCTAGTTCTAGTAGTAGAATCTTCAGTATCCATATCACTTGCTTCTAGATCAAATACTCTACAAAATGTACCCTGTAAACACAGAAATTATCTGAAACTTAGTTTCATGTTGCTCTTGTAATAATCATAATGGAAATAGCAAAGCATACTGGGTGATGGAACTACCCTGCTTTCTAACCAAAGTAATTTATATTTAATGCAAAATTTAAATTACATTAAGGGTAGTTGTCTAGTAGTACAATTTCAGAAGGTAAGGTGATAAGATATTTTGTCATCTCCCAAATATCTTGTAATCCCTACCTTCTGAAATTGTACTACCAGGTATGCTTTTCATCTACCTTTAATGTAATTTAAGTTTTATATTAAATGTAAATTTGTCTTTGGCTGGAAAGTAGGGTAGCTCCATCACCCAATAAGCACTGCTATTTCCATTATTGTACCCTATAAAAACTTTAAATATTTAATTAATACTGTAAGAAATCATTAGAGATTATTTATGCTTACCTGATTTACAATAAGTAAAGAGCAAATTATTTCTTTAGACTTAATAAGGAAATTTTAAGTAGGCATTCATCTCAATGCTATGAAATAAAAAATATCAGTTACGTTACAAAGGCTTCTGTGGTATGAGAACATAATGAAAATGCAATGCAGGTGTTTCGCCACAATGTACAACTTATCAGTAAAAAAATATTCTTCAGATATTATTATTATTATGTGGCACCTCCAGGGAGTCCAAAGACTCATCAAGGGAAAGTGTGCCAACAACATCAAACAATTAACTCCTTCCAATTAAACCGCGCTCAAACTTGCTTAACTTTTTGCAAGCCAATAGTAGCAGAGGCTCCAATAGTTTCATGAAAGAACTGTATTTCATGTCATCAGGAGATAATAGTGGATAAAATAAAAATAAAAAAAATTAGGCTACAAGTGGATAATGATCATAATGTAAATATTTGAAGGAAAAAAAAAAAAAGACAAACAATGGAATGCATGCATGTACTATGTAGACACTTGATAGTTGGTGGCATTATGCATGCCACTAGCACTTATGCATATGAAGTCAAACCATTCCATGAACAAGTTTGGTAGTAGCAAAGACAGAGAGGAGCCTGTTGCTAGTCCTTCCTTCTGCTCAAAAAAATTCCTCTTGGAATTTAAAGAAGGTCAATAACATTTTCATAATTTGGCCTGGCTCTACTAACCAACTACAAGAATTTATTTTTCACATTACCATTTTTAAACACACTTGCAGAGGTATCCAAACAAAATAAACTCAATTACTCAGCTTACAGGAGCTGGATCATGCTGTATGATACTTGCACATACAAAATTCCATCACTATTCAGCACAAAAAAAACATTGTACAAATTGTAAGAGATACAGCACATAAATTCTTCAGCAGTATAGATAAAAGAAACCAAAAGCTTGATTACCTCAGAGTTCCATCCTAACAAAGAATGATTTTGACAGAACATTGGTCAATAAAATTCTATGTCAACCCCCCCCCCCCCCCAACAACCAGGTGAACACAAGAAAAAAAAGTTTTCAGAGGAGGAATAATTCTTCACTATATTCAATCAGTCAGTGACAAGATTTCAAAGTTGCTATATTAACTGGGTATCAAAGTGGACTTCTACCCCCACACACACTCCCCCAGCAACGTTTCTAATCTCCTTAGGCCTCCAAACCTTCCTATTCACCAATTAAGAAACCTGGCATTTACAAGGTCACTTGTGCCTGTGGGATGTCTTATGTAGACAGACAGGGAGGTCAGGAGAGATATGCATGTCAGAACATTTCAAAGATGTGAAGAAAAAAAGGACAGTGCCAGAAAACTGAAATAATCCACATAAATTACAGATTCTGGCATTTAAAGAGTCATCTAAAATAATAAAATACAACAGTGCAACAACAAACAAGGACTGATATTACATCATGTCTGGACCGAACATATAAACACACAGATGCCAGTAGCACCTAATGCTATCAACCATCAAGTGTCTTCGTAGCACGTTTGGACTTCGTAGCATGTTAGCACTATGCTACGTAGCATAGTTAGTCTTGTTTCAGATATTTACATCTTGATGGTTACCTATTTCTAGCTTAATTTTTTATTTTATTCACTATTACTGATGATGTGCAACACAGTGATTTTATGAAACTAGTTGAGTATCTGAAGAAACATATTTTACTATAAGTTGTTCTATGTGGTTAAACACAGAATTACATTTTCATTAAAAATATCTTTCTTGTAGATACTTATACATTGGTAACACATGATTATTAAATTCCTCCCCTTCATAACCCCCCCCCTTCCCCCTGAAGAGACCACAATAAAGGTCGAAACCGGTCTGGGTAGTGGCTCTTCCCTTAATGCATAGCATTATACATGTCTGCAGAGAGATGTGCTTTGAATTATGGGAGATACTAAGGCAAGTGATCAGAACTTACTCCACCTTTACCACGAGTTGCCCCAGTCCTGAAAATACTTCAGGCACAAGCTTTGTTTGCTTACACTTGGATAAAGGATTAAACCAAATATATTATTATTACCTCAAGACCTCATGGAATCAAAGACTCATCTGGGAAGATGTTATAATATAATTGGTAGCATAGCCAAGCGAAAAAACTTCCCCATGAAATTTTGTTTCTAAATCATAGTGGAAGCACTACAGTTCATTAATAGTCATGATTCTCTCTAAAATGATATGCTCTTGGTCAACCATTTCACAAATTTTCAAAGCAAGCAACATATAGAGCACCCTCTGCTCAGAAGTCAAAGAATGGAGTATGAATTATGAACAAATCTTTCTTTTCCCTAAATTTCCCAGCAAAATTTCATGAGCTGCTTATTTCTATTATTTAATCTCTATGCAATCATTCAGGTGGAGATTCAATAATCACTGTTGATGAGCTCACAAACGTTTTCCACATTTTTGCTGATGACTATGGATGATCCTCTAACTATGGATCATCTTCTACCGAATCCCTTCCATCTCAAAATTGTGTGAACCACTTAAAAATCCATGCCCATGATAAGCAGTCATCCCTGTACACTGTTTTAAGATTAAATGTTTCTGAGGCGAATTTGTCCAGTTTAAAATAAATTTTTATCATTGTTCACTGTTCCATTTTCAAATTTTTGATATGACACTAATACCATCTCACTCACACACCATTTGCAGAGTAACTAATGCAGTTTTTGCATGTGCTCACTGAAAAGAGCACACTAGTACTTAAAATTATAATAAAAAAAAAAGTGTATTTTCTGACCAAAACTTTTCATGTAATACATTTTCTTTTTTTTAACTTGAGATATCAGATGTTATAACTCTTAGGTGGATAAGCATGATACTTCTATGTAGTTTGATGATGTTCCTCCACATGCAAGACATACCAGTATGTTTTCTTTCTTTATATATGATATAAGCAATGAAGCAAGAAAATGCAGATAAGACAATAGTGATGGTCAGTACAAATGACCTGAGAGGTACTGCAAATTCTATTTGCAAGTGAATCTGATGTGATAGATGTTAGCTAAATGCATAAGAGGGATTTAATTTGTACACAAGAAGGACACAGGTATTTGGAGAGACTGTTGTTTACTGGGTGTTAGGAGATGGGAAATTATAGTTGCCAGGGTGAAAGGTAGTATGAATGGCCTCATGTGAGGATAGTGGCTTGGAAGATGAAAAGTATGCTATATTGTAGAGCTGAGCACAATCTGTGGATAATAATAATAGTTATGGGAATACTGACCACACACTGCACTGGTTCTTTCATATACAAATGCTAGTTTGTATATGAAAGAGTATTAGGAATAAAGGCATTAAATCTGTCGCACTGATTGACTCAGTGTGTTCAAAGTTTGTTAGTATCAGCTAAACTTGGTTGACAGAGGAGGCTGTCCTGAAAAGGATAGAAAATGAAGGGAATAGCATATTTTGGCAAACCAGGTTGAAGGTAAATGGGGTGATGGTGTTTTATATGGTAAGAGATGAACTGTGTCCTCTCAGGACGGAGCATTAAAGGGGAGAAGTTTCATTTGAGGCTATCTGGTGTGAGATATAGGCCAATAAGACAAAATATATTGCAGGTTGCTGCTGTAGATCAGAAGATGATGCCATGCATTGGAAGACTAACATACACAAAAGCTGAGTAATTATTATTGATGGACACTTCAACTAAGAGGATATAGATCAAAAGTAGGTAAGAGAACATGGAAAATGAAAGTGGAATTTATACAGCCATCAATGGATAATTACCTGAAACAGCATGTCATGGAGAGGATGAGGGGTTTGAGAGTGCTGGATCTGGTAATAGCATAAGAAGCTACCATAACCAAGGTAGACACTGCATTCAATCACTGAGAGTGAAAATGCAGTCTTTCTCTGAGAAGTTGCATTGCTAAACAAGCAAAATTCTCTGTCAAGAAAGCATTTATGTTGAACAATAAAACCACTAATTATGATATATTTAGAAGGAATCTTCAGGCAATGTGCTATGGCTTCAGAAGTTCAATAAAAAGAAAGTCAGCAGTGCATGGAAATTAGTCAGGATTGATTGAGAAAAGTAGTATCAGACTGTGCACCCATGGTCAAAAGGATAAACTGGAGGTTAACTGAATGAGTTGAGATATAAAGCGAGGAGAAAAAAAAAAACATTGTGGAGGGAATGTAAATAAAAAGATGATCAGCATCTTTTTATTTACAGATTTGGCCTTTTGTACTAATATGGTACAAAAGGCCAAATCAGATTACGAAAAAAATTAACTAAGCAGATCAAAGTAAATCCAAAAGAAATTTTGTTATGTAGCAAGTAAGAGAAGGAACAACTTTGGAAGAATGAATTTAATAAATGCTAATGAGAAGAGGGTGACAGAAGCAAAAGAAATAGTTCAGTTCCTGTGTGATCATTTGCAAAAGGTGTATCATTCAGGTAGAGACTTTGCAGTGGCTGATGTGACAGACTAACATCAGAAATGAGGTAACAGAACAGAAAATCTCATTATATTGAAACATTTCAATGTCAATACAGTACTGGGACTTGATGACATGTTGGCCCATGTGCTACACAAGTGTGCAACACAACTGCTAATATCTCTGATGAAATTGTTTAATTATTATCATTATTATTAAACCAAGACCTCATGGAGTCAAAGACATCTGGGAGGTCCATTTATCACACACACACACACACCTCATCATACCATGTCTTAAACACACTCAAACTCCTTGCAGACAATACACGCTCAGGCAAGGCATTCCAATCATTCACAACTCTGCACGAAAAAACCTGCCTTTCACTCTGCTACTCACACCCTCTTTATACAGTTTCCAGGAATTACCTCTGGTTCTCCCCTGATCTCCTATTTTATGTAGAACTTCTCCAGCATTGATCCTATAACAACCCCTTACCAACTTGTAGGTCTCTATCATATCTCTCGGTGACCAAATCTGGGCACAATAGTCCATGTGTGGCCTAATCAAAGCCTTATACAATGGAACAAGAATCTCCCTACTTCTACACATCAGTGTCCTCCGCATCATTCCCAGAAGCCTTTGTGTTGTCTTCACAATTTTGGCGATGTGTCCCCTAAATTTTAGATCCTTATCCACTATCACCCCCAGATCTCTTATTTCCTCTACCTCCAACAATATATTCTCACCAAGCATAAATTCTGCATCCCATCTTTGTTTTCCGAATTTTAAAACCTTACATTTTGCAACATTGAACTCGCATCCCCATTTCCGTTCCCAATCACTCAATTCATTCAAGTCTTCTTGTAAGGCCACAACATCTTCACTACTCTTTATGGTTCATCCCAACTTTGCATCATCTGCATACAGCTGAATATCTCCATCCAAATCCTCGCCAATATCATTAATATACAAGTTAAACAGTAATGGCCCTAAAACAGACCCCTGAGGCACTCCACTAGTTACTTTGCTTTTTCTGGATATCGCACCCCCATACACAACTTGTTGATGTTGATACCTATCAGATAGCCAGTCTCCAATCCAATGCACTAATCTAATATTCAACCCCATCTGCTCTAGATGTAGGTCTCCAAGGGAATTAAAACAAGGTGAGAAAGTTCCAGTACATAACAGTGGCTCCAAGACAGAAGTCGCAAATTATATACACATTAATATCTCAGGAGAGGTTTTAAAGTATTGGAAAAGTTGGTTAAAAGTAAAATCTAGGAATGGGTGGAGAGGAATACAATACTCTATGGTAGGCAGCATGGCTTTGTAAAAGATAGGTCCTGCCTTAATAATTTACTCACATTTCACAATAGAGCAACAGCAGAATTAGATAAGAAATAGCAACATCGTGATAGTGCTGGACTTTGCAAAGGCATTTGACAAAATACCACATGGTAAACTATTATAAAAGCTGAAGCAAATGGGAATGGATATGAGACTGGTAGCATTAAAGGGGAGGGGAATGGCTGACAGACAGACAAACAAACATCAGAGTAGTAGTATATGGTGGAGAGAAATCTAGGAGAATGAGGGCGACTAGTGGAGTGTCTCAGGGTTCTGTGATAGGACCAATATTCTTTAATTTGTATATGAATGATATAAGAAAAGATTTAAGGGAGGGATATTATTATTAATATATTATTAAGAGAGACCTCTAGGGAGTCAGGAACTCATCAAGGGAGGCCATATGATCTGCACCAGCTGTCATAGTGCTGCATATGAGTAGCACTCCTGATTACCCTACCTATCTTTGCATCATCAGCAAATAGCTGTATGTAAATATATATGTAGCAAATAGCAGATTGAATAATAATAGACCAAGGAGTGATCCTTGAGGCATGCCACTAGTTACCTTGAATCTTGCAGATTCCTACCCCATATACCACTTTTTGATATCTGTCAGTTAGCCATCCTCTTTCCATGCTAATAGTTTATAATCTAAACCCATTTTCTCGTTTTTAAGCAACAGTATTCCATGATGTATTCTGTCAAAAGTCTTAGCAAAATCCAGAAGTATCATGGTGTATCCATCCCCTTGTTTAATTCAGTGGTAATGCTATTCTAGAATGTGAGCAAGTTGCTAAAACGTAACCTTCCCTTAGTAAAGCCATGCTGTTCATCACAAAAGGAGAGATTCTCTGTCAACCCATTTCTGATTGCAAGCCCTAACTTTTCCAAAATCTTCACCACCACTCCTAAGATACTGATTGGTCGATAGTTGGATACATCAGTCTTTGCACTACCCTTGTGCATTGGGACTACCATACATTCAGCATATACATTACCATACTGCAGAATCTTCCCTGTTCTGAGACTCAAATTATATAGCCTGGTCAAGGGAATAGCCAGTTCTGCTGAACACACTTTTAGCATCCATACTGATATCCCATCAGTTCCTATTGCAGAATTCTTATTTAGTTTGTGCAACAGCTCTAGTAGTTTCTCCTCATCCACTTGAGTTTCCTCATATGGTGAAGAGGTAGTAGAGTTCAATGTTGCATATATCAAGTTGGTAGCTTTTATCAAAATGATTGCTCTCAACAGTTGAACAATCACTTCTGCATCAGTCACCTGCATACCATCTGCATTCAGGAGAGTTATTTGGTCAAATTCATTCTTTCTTTTACTTGCATCATAACAGTAGAATTCTTTTGGTTTGTCTTTAACTTGCAGAGTTAGTTTCTTTTCATACTCTGACTTAGCTTTCTGTACAACAATTATGATTTCTTCTGGTCTGCTTATAATTATCATAACTGACATCGTCCTTATGCACGTGATATTCCTTTGACATCATCTTTTTCTTATGAATCTCCTGCTTTGTTTTGTTTTTCATGTGGCAAAACAATTTTTACCTACAAAAACAAGGTACGGCCATGGGCTCACCCCCACCCCCACCACCAATAGCTAACTTTTACATGGAAGATTTTGAGCAATGAGCTCTAGGTTCGGCCAGCCTAAAGCCCAAAGTCTGGCTCAGATATTATTATTATTCGTGACACCTCCAAGGAGTCTGAAGACTCATCGCAGGAGGACACCTACTATACAACTGTTTCCACCACTATACTGAACCTCTACCAATCATCTCCATCAACTGCCCACCACCACCACTAGTATTTTTTGTCTGTAAATTGTGTGTGTTCTGAAGGGCCAATTTTTCTGTATGTGGGATGAAAAACCAGAGTTTCCAGGAGAAAAAACCCTGCTACCTCCGTATGAGATTGGTTAACTCGCCTTCGATTGAAAAAGTTCACATAAAGATTCCTTCCGTCGATGATATTTTTTGTCATTTGGTTCCACGGCCACGAAACATTAAATACATTCCTTAGCCACCTGAACAAATAACACAAACATATCCAATTCATCATTGAAATTGAAAACAACAACTCTCTTCCTTTTCTGGACACACTCATCATATGTTTTCCCTCAGGCTGTCTCTCCTTCTCTGTCTATCACAAGCCTACACACACACACACACACACACACACAAATTCATACGACCACCCAACACAAAAACTAGGAGTCATAAGTACCCTCAAACACAAAGCACTAACTTTTTGCTCGAATGAACATGCTCGAAACCAAGAATTCGAAATCACTAACCATACATTTGTAAAAAATGGCTATAATAAAAAAACAGTTCACAAGATCCTCCATAAAAATACCACTAAAAACAAAAAAGATAATGCCATAGCCATAGCATATGTTAAAGGTATTTCAGAAAAAATAGACAGAACACTACATAAGTACAACATCAAGACTACCTTCAAACCCCCACAAAATTAAGAAATTTACTCAGTTCTTCCAAAGATAGCCCACCTAGGGGTTTACAAAATCCGTGTACATGTAACCTACCCTATAGAGGGGAAACAGGACGCACTATCCTAATCAGAAAAGATGAACACAAACGACACATTAAATACCACCATTATGGAAAAACAGGCCTATCAGACCACGCACTCCAAACATACCATAGAATTCACTGGAAAGACACCAAGTCCCTACACCACACTAAAATCTGGTTTGAGAGAAAATTTAAATAAGCCTGTGAAATATTAAAACACAATTCTAACCTGAACAAAAATGATGGACTAATCATTCCAAGAATGTGGAGGACCCATCTGCAACCCTTATAGCAACCAGAACAAGTCCAGAAGGAAATTTCAATACGAGAGGACTTTAAACATTTTTAATGTAGTTCTGTTTGTAATTTATTTTTATATCTACCTTTAAAAAAAAAATATATATATATATATATATATATATATATATTTTTTTTTTTTTATTATTATTCATTTTTTTTAATACTATTAACTTTTTTTTTCTCACTAGAGGTCAGGCTAGATAAAAGATTAATAAGTAGCTTAGATTAATTTTACCTTTATAAAGTGCACTAGCATGTAACATCAAATGTTACTTTCCCAATATTAAGTAAAGTAATTATTTTAACACGTGTGTTGTGTATCCCTAAATTCTTAACCATGAGATCTAACACTCTCTGTCCTCAAGTTCCTCCTGTCACATGCCGCTTAAGGAAGTTGTCTCGCAATAGCTCAATAAACTCAGTTCCATTCTTCTCATGTGATTTCATAGCTACCCAATCAATATTTGGATAATTAAAATCCCCTTTATGATTACTCTTTTTGCACCCACCATATTTATTTGGTGATGCATTTCTATGTCACCAGCAACCAATCCACCAAGTTTGTAACAATACCCTGCTGTGTATTTAATCTTGTTAAACTCCACCTCAAACCAGATGGCTTCAAACTCACTGCTACATGAAAAATTGTTACTAGTATTGCAGTCATAGGTCTCAACTCTAACTGGATTCAAGACATTTAATATCATTAGCAGCATGTCCCTCCTTTCCTATTCTGTCCTGTTTATCCTTCCTAAAAATACTGTACTCTTTGCACTCGATACCAGTTAGTACATCTGCTTCTGATAACTGTCTCACTAACGCCTACAACATGAGTCCCAATATATTAACCAAGGCAACAAACTCTACTCCTTTGTTTCTGATACTCCCAATATTCGTGTACAAACATAATAAATTACTTGCATGCTCTTTTTCATACACATGTCTGTGGTCAGCACAGTTCCAACAACTTGCAGATCTGTTCTTATCTAATTCCTTACTTATGCAGACATCGTTACACATGCTTGATATGTTCAAACTGGATGAACACAGAATCGTTCTTTCTTCATAACCATTTCCATAATAATAACCATTCCCACCATTAACACAATTACCTAGCATTGTCGCTCTTACACACAGATTATCATGATTCCTCCCATCAGAAATCAGTTTCCCTGACTCTCTGTGTTAGGTGTTATATCAATTAATAATTTTTCAAGTCCTGATGTCAAATGAATTCAAATGTAGGCCATCCCTCTTATACATATTCAATCTCTCCTCAAACTCATTCCACTTGCATCCATTCCTTCTACACATTGAATTATTTGCCATCATAGCCTTCTTTTTAATTCATTTTTATCATATCGAGGTTATATACTTACTATTTTCACTTTCTCACTCTTACTTCTTCCATCGACCCACTCAGTTTTTTTTGTTGCTAATGCAAAACTGGGAGACAATAGTTCATAAAGATGATGTAGATATCCTGCAGGATGACTTAAATAAATTGGCATTGTAGACAAAAGATAATGATTGTCAATTTAATGTTGCAAAACGCAAGGGTATGCACTTTGGGTTGAAAAGGTTACAAATACTGGGTATCACATTAATTCCAGGAAATTGATGAGGCTAGGGACTTGGGGATAATGGTGGATAGAGAGTATATTGCAAAAGTTGGCAAGTATAAAAGTAAAGCTTAAAGCAATACTTTTATAGCTTAAAGTAAAGTAAAATAGCTTAAAGAGTAAAGATAGAGGTTATTATCCCTATTTATAAGACTATGGTTCAGTTGCATCTTGACTACTACTGCACACAGATTTGGTCACCTGGGTTTCTTGGGGAACAGAGGTAGTGGTGGAGATGAGTGACCAAGCTGGCGACAAATCTGTAAAATGCTCCCTATAATGACAGGTTGAAGGTATGTGTGGGTTGTAAAGTTTAGTTCATAGGCAGAAAAGAGTGCATATGATAGAAACTGGTAAGTTATTCAAGGGATTCTGTAAGATTAGCAAAAAGGAAATTTTTCAATACGTGATGAATAGAGAGAGAACGAGAGGTTATCCCTGGAAGTTTTTAATTTTTGGATTGCCAGAATTAGTTGGGAGTGTCCTGATGGTGAATGAATTTAAGGAGAACTTTGAAAGGTATTCTTGAATGGCAGTCAGTCTCAAGTAGAGTAATGTGGGCAAATATGAGAATGGGGAACTGGACAATAAGACTTATTTGTGCCTATGGTCCCACAGAAGGTTCTACTAAGGTAGAAGTGGAGGAATTTTTTGACGCTTTAGAAAAGCAACTGACACAATGAAAAAGGAAAAGTTGGTCCTTGTTGGGGATCTAAATAGCAGAGTAGGAAATGATCGTGAGACATACAAAAATATTTTGGGAAAATTTGGAGAAAAGAGCAAACTAATAATAATGGCAAATATATGTTGGATTTCTGCTCAGGACATGGACTGGTTATTACTAACACCATGTTCCAACATAAAAATGTGCACAAATTCACATGGAGAGAAGAGGCTAGGAATCAGAAAAGTCTCATTGACTATGTTATTGTTGATAGTGATGTTTTCTCCCTGGTGCAGGACACCAGAGTGTACAAAAGATTTGAAATTAGAAGTGATCACTATTTAGTCTTGAGCAGGATAAAATTGAATTTCATACTGAAAAGAATAACATGTGAGAAAGTTTTAAAGTGAATAAAAGTTGAGCAGCTCTCAGATGTGTAGACTAAAATACAGAAAGATTATTGAAAAGAAAATGAAAGAGTTTGAGAACAGGAATCAAACCTTGGAGATTCAGTGGCAAACTCTGAAGAAAACATTGATTCTGCCAGAGAGGCATGTGGTGAGGTTGTGTGCAAGGATAAAAAAATCAGAACTCCCTGGTGGACACAGGAAGTTAAACAGGCAGTGAAGGAAAAGAAGAAAGCATATCAAAAGTTCCTGGCAAATAAGTCAGCTTTTACTCTTACAGAATACAGAGACAAATGTAAGAAAGCTAAACAGTGTGTAAAACCAGCTAAACAAAAGTCATGGGAGGACTTTGGCAAGAATATAGAAAACAAATATCAAGAAGGTGGCAAAATATTCTGGAGGTTGTTGAAGAAACTTAGGAATGGAGGAAAGAGTGCTGTAAAAGGAGTTAGAGATGATAAAGGTGACATGAAAACAGGAGAAAAGATATCCTTGAAGTATGGAGTAATTACTTTGAAAAACTGCTAAATGAAACAAGCAGTGATGACAGCACAGTGATAAAAAACACTGACTAGGCATGCAGTCAGGAATACATATCCATACTTGAAGTAGAAAAAGCCATCAAAGGCTTGAAATGTGGAAAGGCAGCAGGAGTAGATGATATTCGACCAGAAATGCTGAAGCATGGTGGTATAAAAGTCTTACAGTGGCTGCACTGCATAGTTCAGAAAGCCTGGACAGAGGGACGAATTCCCAATGATTGGAGTAGAGCTCTCATAGTACCCATATATAAAATGGGAAATAAAACTGAATGTGAGAATTACAGAGATATTTCCCTACTGAGTGTGTTCCTGGCAAGATCTATGCAAGTATACTTGAGAAACGGTTGAGAAGAATTGTGGAAGAAAAGCTTGGTGAAGAACAAGCTGGATTCAGGCCAAATAGAGGCTGTCAGGATCAGATCTTCACTTTACGACAAATAGTCGAGAAAGCATGGGAATATAACAAAGATCTGTATTTAAGTTTTGTCGATTTGGAAAAGGCATATAACAAGGTGCCAAGAGAGAAGCTATTCAATACGCTGCAGTTATATGGTGTCAATGGGGCATTATATCAAGCAATACTTAGTCTTTATTTGAGTTGTAAGTCAGCAGTTAGAATTGAAGGAAGTACAGGAAGATGGTTTAATGTTAAATCTGGTGTGAGACAAGGATGTACATTATCCCCTCTGTTATTCATTATCTATATGGATCGCATTGTGAAGGAGGGTTTTAAACCTGATATCAAGATTGGAGATGTTAATGTCAGCTCTTTGCTTTATGCGGATGATGTTATACTTCTAAATAAATCCGCTACAAGTCTACAAGATTCTCTGACTAAATTGAATAGCTGTTGTAATAGATATGGTATGAAGGTCAGCAATAAAAAGACAAAGACAACAAAAATAGGCAGAATCATTGAAAATGTCAACTGTGTTGTGAATGGAGAACCTGCGGAACAAGTAAAACATTTCAGCTACTCAGGCACGATTTATAGTGAAGATGGTAAATTAAATATAGAAATATACAACAGAATCAGCAAAGCTGGTATGGTGGGAAGTCAATTGAATAAATTCATATGGAATAAGAAAGAAATTAGTCGGAACACTAAATTAGCTGTATACAAGACAGTGTTCAAACCAGTTTTAACTTATGGATCTGAGAGCTGGGTCAGAAGTAAAACACTTGACCAAAGACTAGAGACTGCAGATATGAGAGTCCTGAGTAAGATTAGAGGCGTGAACAGATAGCATCAATGGCAATATCATATTAAAAATGAGGATATTAGGAAAGAACTTGACATTGTCAGCATCCAGGAATGAATTAGCAGAGCTAATCTCAGGTGGTATGGTCACTTAAATAGAATGGGAGAGGAAAGATTAGCAAAACAAGTGTTCTCTGCCAGGTTGGCAGGAAAACGACCCAGAGGAAGACCAAGATATAAGTGGATTGATACGGTACAAAGTGCCTTAGACCAGCGCTTCCCAAACTGTGGGCCGCGGCCCCATTGGGGGCTGTAGGTTTTGTTGAGGGGGCCGTGAAATAATGAAAACAAATTTAAAATGTTTTAAGACTAAGTATATTTTTTTTTATTTTAAAAGAAATGTATTTAACTTTTATTATTTCTTTTTTGTTATTTTTTATATTTTAATGGAAAAATTCACACATTGGTGTTGGTTCACAAACTTTGCTTCCTGCATATTTCGGCGCTTAACGAATATTAGTAAATATTGCTTATTCATATGTTTCATTTCAAAGCAGTGGTTAATTGTATTTACTTCGAATGTTCTCCAGGGAAGTTCCAAATCTTTCTGTCCCTTTCATAATGCGTTCGTAATCAGGGACTGTTGATATTGACTTTATGTTGATATGGACTTTATATACATATCAAAACTCTTTTTATATGATCACTGTCATCCAAGCTAGTTTTCTGTTACCAATAAAAGTTTCGCATATACTTCACACATGAAAAAAAAGCTTAAACAAGTTCATGTGGGGATATAGTAACTCACTTGCAGTGGTAAACAACACTCCCTCCCTAAGAGCCACTATACTGCAGAGGCAATAAAAAATAAGTACTTTTATTATGCCAGTGAATAAGGTATGAGGAGTCTCTGTAATATATTTCTCAACAAATAGTGCAATTAGAGACAACTGGGATAAAAACACACTAATTAATGAATCACATGTCCCCTCATACAGAAACTATGCTGTATAGACTGAAACAAAACCATATGTTGCATGGGCAAACATAGTATCTAACTAAAAACTATTGTTATTAATTAGATGTATGCGAGTTCGATTTCCCAAGGCAGCAGTAAAATTCAACCGAACGTGTTAAAATTCGTAAAAGTGTTAAAACTAAGTAATATATATATATATATATATATATATATATATATATATATATATATATATATTAAATGCTATGGCAGTTTCACATATGGAATTCGGTTGAAGAGAGAGTTAGCATTTCAACTCAATTGTCAGCTATGCTTTTATCTTTCAGTTGCGCGATCTTTTGTTAATACCGCACCAATCATATGCACGTTTTAATAAACAGACTGCCTTTGCTGTCTGTTTTGTGTTAGGCTTAATTACCATTAAAGGAGAAAAGTCACAAAAGTGAAAAATGTTCCTGGTCCGGGGATTCCTGTATTCAGATAATATTCACTAATTTCATGTTATCAGTCTGTGGTGTGCCAGTATTGGTAAGTGGCGATATTATTTTATCTATTCTACGTTAAAAAATTTAACCCTGAGATGGATAAGTGGTTGATAAAAAATAAAAAAAAAAATCCCGCGAACAATCAGAAGAAGCAGAAACAGACTAAAAAAAAAAAGACAGTATTTCATATTTTACC
Source organism: Typopeltis vanoorti (assembly GCF_054136105.1). Classification (NCBI taxonomy): domain Eukaryota; kingdom Metazoa; phylum Arthropoda; class Arachnida; order Uropygi; family Thelyphonidae; genus Typopeltis; species Typopeltis vanoorti. The sequence goes on along the minus strand of NC_143562.1, from coordinate 64,212,130 downwards.
AGAACAGACCGTATATTGTCTTCAGAACCAAACGGTAAGAGGCAAAAAATGTAATATATGCATTTGATTTTTGCAATATTCGCTGTGTATGTTTTGTATTGAATATAAATACAATAAATATAATAATAATATATCTCTATTACGATTTTTTTCGAGGGGGGCCGTGAAATATTTTAATTTTTGCAAAGGGGGTCCTGACATCCAGAAGTTTGGGAAGCACTGCCTTAGACGATAGAAATATAAGATCTGATAATGTTGGAGTCTTGACAAGTAACAGACTGATTTGGAGGAAAATTGTAGATAGGAAGTTAGTAATGATGTAATTTTTTCATGTAGTACTGTCAAATCCTGTACACCCCTTGAGGGTACATGGCAGGAATTTGAAGATGATGATGGTGAAAGGTATTCTGTGTATAAAGATTTTTTTTGTATATTAAGTTTTATCTTGTATATTAGGTTATTAGAAACTTGTAATCCTTATCTGCTTATTCTATTTTTTTTTTTTTCAAAAAGAAGCTATTTATATATGAATGTACTACTCAGTGTCATCATCTTTGTAATAAATGCAAAATATCAGGGGACAATATTAGTCCCAATTATTTTTAGACATTTGTGCTATTTCATTATGCTACAAGATGGCTTGCAGTCTTCAGACAAATTAGCAAACAGTTTAGACCAGAAAGGCTACCCAGTTTTTTGACTCATCAACATAAAATGTTCAATAACTTAACACAAACTGAGCCAATTTGTTAACTAGACAAGTTATGAAATAATGACAGTAAAGAATTCAATCTTGAAGCATTTCACTTGAACTATTAACTTGATCTACAAAAATAGGTCTTTCGCATACAACTTAATTAAATTACTGTTCAATTCATTTAATGTATTACTGGCATATACTTTCACTCACCCATATTATTTCAAAAACAGCAGTCTATTTCTATTAATTCAATAATGGTTATCTTTAAACTATAACCAAGTCATCATCATCATATTACCATAGTAGATTCATCAACCAGAAGGACTTGACACCTATCACATTCCAACAATGACTGTGTATGAGTCATAATCCTATATACAATATGTTCAATTGTACTCTGCTCTTCAAATACCATACGTGCCAAATCCAACAAGACCTAAAGAAACAAAAATATATGATTTCATTACTCATGTGAAATATAATAATAAATTTAAATTTCTACTACAATATATACGTGTATATATATAAAACAATGCTAAATACAATATTCTTTAAAAGGAGGAAAAACTGCTTTGCTGTTACAATACTTACAAGACCATTTCTGAAGAACAGTATATTTGCTTTTAATTATAACTTACAAATAGCCTGATGGCAATTCTCTTCTTGTTTTGAAAACAAGATTTCAAAACAAGGATTTCTGGATTTTTAAACAAATCCAGATTAGCCTATTATACAACTAATGTAAGTTATTCCTACTTCAACAAAAAACAGAAATGCTATAACTGCAATGTCAGAAAATTCAAAGGAGCTTCAGAAATGTTATTCACATCCATTCAATGAATAAAAACCAAGACATCATCTTACACCAGGGTTGGTCATTATTCGTCAAGAATCTCTTGCACGGAGACCTTGGATATAATGCACATTGAAAATGCAACACTTCTAAATAAGTATTTCATTGTTAAACTTGTTTTAAAATGTTGGTTCTATGGTTACAGGCAAATTCATTGTAAAACAGTTAATCGAAAGACAATTCATCGAATGCAATTCATCGAACAGCAATTCATCAAAAAAGCAATTTGCCGAACGACAATTTAACGAATGGCAATTCGTCGAACGACAATTCATCGAAAATTTTTCGATGAATTCTTTCATAATTCATCGAAAAGTCATTTTTCTTGCCAAGTATTGTTTAAAAATCTTCAGTAACAATGCGGAACGTTACTCATGATACAGACAACATATTTAAGTGGTCATTGAAACATAATTATTTTCTTGCATTTTAGAGCATTTAATGTAAGTGTACATTTTGCTTCATTGTACAGTTAGCGATTTATCTGTAGAGAAGACAGGAGTACCACATGCACTTATCTCCCAAATAACCTCGAAAACATGTAATTGCAGTTAATAAGGGGAGGAATGGGCTAAGAAATTCGTTCTATCAAATTTTGTCATAATAAGTCTAGTCGATTGAAATTAAAAATTTCATTAAATTTCATTAAATTTCATCCAGCCAGAGCGAAATTGCTAATATCATTTAGGAACTTCTTTACGGAAATGTCATGATACAAGTGATCCATTACGAACTAAAACTGAACCGTGCATTCAGCTTCTTGTTCTGAAAGCTTCTGCGAATTCTGCTAAGTCTGCGAGTTACTGTATACATAATTTCAACACTATTCTTTGTAGCCCCGAATATAGCTGAACTGAAAACTGGAAGGGTTCGACATTTTTTTGTAAAAGTTTCAAATACGGAATCCAAATAAAATTTTTTCATTAATAAATGTAATAAATAAATAAATTTACTGAACGTAAGTTAGTAGGCCTAATACTGAGATGACTAGGCTTATCCTCCTGGAAATAGGCAAATCGGACAAGAAAAACAATAAGAATCGATATATTTATCTATTCCTTAGTAAAGCACCATTGCTATACCAACAATCATTATATTGAGGAGGATGAGGGAAAATAGTATTATCATTAATATTACAACTACTACTACTACTACTAATAATAATAATAATAAATTGATTCGTTGATGTAAATATTTTTCACAATATAATAATAAAATATACAGGGATTCAGAGTAAATATATTGGAAAACTTGAAAAAAATTCATACCTGAAGATTTTCAATCACGTTTCACTTATTTACTCCTGTTTCTGTTATTCCTCAACGACAGGAGTGCCACATGCACTTATCTCCCGAATAACCTCAAAAGCAAGTAATTGCAGTTAATAAGGGGAGGAATAGGCTAAGAATACTGAAGAGTATATGTGTGGGTATATTTCTGGGTTTTGAGGAGGTGATCGGTGCAGTTTGTTAAAAAATAAATAAAAGGTTAAAATATTCTCTAGGAAAGGAAAATAATAAAATAAGGAATGATGAATAAAGAGTCTTAAAAAACAAACCTGTAAACCTTTTAGAAGCATACTCATCTGGTGTTATATTTAGACGAGCAGCTGTTGGAAGTCTTATTCGACTTTTGAAGGATGGAGTGGTCGGCAGATCACAGTTAGAAAACACAGTGCTAAAGGAAATTGGAATTGGATTGAGTTGTTTTGAATTAAGGAAGAAGCAACTGGCCTTAAATCCCTGCGTGTTTTTCCAAATCGGTTTGCTTGTTTTTCGGCAAGAAAAAAAACAAGTTTCAGAGAGGAAAAACCTTCCATCCTCGTGTGAGACAGGCTAACTCACCTTCAGGTTAAACCTCCTGATAAAGGCGTTTGACATTCTTAATAAACGTAGGATGCTGAAGTCCTTTTCAGCAGTTTCATTAAATGAGCTGTAGAATTTTTCTCTTCTTGGTTTCTGCAGTTTTGTAGAAAATAAGTTTAGGATGGAGGACTTTTTTTTATACATTCACGCCAAGTTTTTTTGTAGTCTTCCATTTTCCAGAGATGAGATGTTCCTTAAAGTTGATTTTTCTGTTTTGGAATTTGAGTTGGTTCGAAAATATGGCTCAACAATGCAATCAATGCATGATCCCATTGTTGAGCCATTTTTTCCATGAGAAGACGATTACAAGAGTGGCATACCTAAATATGCTAGAGAAATATGTGTTTCCCCAGATTGAGAATGTGTAGGGTCTCATTTTCCAACATGATGGAGCAACTCCACATTATGGCGACTGCGCATATCCCACTGCTTGTGGCCACCGTGCAGTCCCGATTTGATTCCGATGGATTTCTTCTTTTGCGTATATTTATGTATAAATAATTAAGTAAAAGAGGTTTTTTTTTTTAAGGGGAAGGGGCAGAAAAATATGCTACTGCACGTGGCGACAAAATTTCTAGGGCCGGCCCTGGGGCCAGTCCTGGCGAATATGGTGTTTGAGGTAGATATTGAAATCCCAAGTCGTATATTGTCTGTTGGATTTCATAAGCAGGTGCATTGTCCTGCAAAAGCAACACACCTCTGCTTAGTTTCTCGAACCGATTTTCCTTCAGTACCTCCTTCAATTCCTTCAGAGCTGCTGTAACAGTTTCACCTTTCTTGAAGGTAGGTAAGGATTACACCATCCATATTGTAAAAGACAATGGCAAGAACTTTCCCTGCTGACTGTTTGGTTCAAAACTTCTTTGGCCATGGAGAACCTTTGTGTCTCCACTCCATTGACTGTTGTTTGTTCTCTGGGTCATAGTGACAAAGCCATGTTTCATCAACGGTTAGAATATGAGCTAAAAAATTTCACGAGGATGAAATCCCTTTATGAAATGTTCTTTTAACATCTCAACTATACCCACCTCAGTGGATATCATTCACTGCAACCAGTATGCCCCGCCAAAAAATCGCTTTCCGAACGAAGTAGGATAAATAGTAGGAAAATAAAAAGATATATACCTCTCAAAATAATCCAAAACAAACAAAAAAAAAAAAAAAATTGCACACACATCTTCGCCCTCACACACCTTATAATTCATTTTTCAGTGAACTGTATTTTCAATGAATTGTTGTTTTTCGATCAATTGCGTTTCAATGAATTGTCTTTTCGATTAACTGCTCATCAGTGAATTGTCTTTCGATGAATTGTCTTTCGGTAAACTGTTTTTCAATGAACTCTCCAGATACCAGTTCTATTCCTAGAGAGAATTTCTTATCGTTTAACTGATATTTAAAAATTTCTACTGAAGAAACTTACAAAATGGGATGTGAAATTAATACAGAAGTGTAGAATTAATTTCATCTTAGACTATATGTGGTCTTTATATCAGAATTCTCAAGAATTTCAATATTACCACAGAAATCTCAGAAGCTCATTACAAGTCCACAGCTTGTCCTTTTCTAAAAGTTAATAAACTATACAGTTTACATATTAAAAATAAATAAATAAAATTATCAGACTTGCTTTTTGCATATGATATGGGGACAATGACTTTATACCAAAGTTTTAAGGTTAAAACACAAATTCCATTTTCAAAAATGAATACAAAACCTACTAACATACAGAAACAGTCCTTGGAAAATGCATTTGTGCAACTAAATTTGAATTACCCAAAACTAAATTCAGCATGTTTATGCTGCATTCTGAACTGGCATCCCCCACTTCTAACAGTGCTGTGGGACATTGTAGACAAATTGACTGTCTTAAGGAGCAAAACAAATTTAAAGAAGAAACTCATGAAGTTATGTGAAAAACCAAAGAAAGACAAACAAACACTTACCCCATGCCAAGGACTTGACACAAGCAGAACTAAATTACAGTAATGCCATGCTTTACAATGATCCCCTCAGATGACACTTTTTAGTTATGACCAATGCGCATTTACATGATGCTGTATTCACTCTGTGAATCAACTGAGTCAGGTAGAGACAGAGGGCAACCCATGGCAGTGCCTTCAACATGTCTATAGATCTTTATTTTCCAGCTGAAATATCCTGATTGTATAACAAATTCAAAAATCTTCACAACATCAGGAAGTAAATCATCATATAATAAACTAATAGTGTCAGATAACAGAATATTGTAAAGAGGGAAACAATATTCTTGCTTGAGGTGGTACGAAAGAAGACACAGAGAGGAAAGATAGTGCGTGTGCGTGTGTGTGTGTGTGTGTGTGTGTGTGTTGCCTAGGTATGATGACGAACTGAACAGAAGACTTCTTTTGCGAAGACTTCATTCCCACAAGAGGCCACCCCTGCTACCATCCTCCCTGTGACAAGAGAGGACTGGAATATGTGGATGCTTGGAGTGCATTTGAGGACAGAGAGGAATTGTATGCGAAAGACCACATACATTTGAATGAGGAAGGATGTAGGCATCTGGAGAGATTGCTGTTCTGAAAAAGTCAATGTGTCCCAGGGAGGATGGTAGCAGGGGTGGCCTCTTGTGGGAATGGGTACTTGGGAGAAGGGGGATGACATCAGGTGACACTGAGCCAAGTGGAGTCTAGAGGGGATAATGCTGGGTATTGAAACAACGGCATTTATATGCTATATACTAATGCCAGGAGTATCCAGAATAAGGGAGAGGAATTGGTGGTGCAGATAGCATCTGCCTGGCCAAAAATTATTGGGCTCACTGAGACATAGTTGACAGAAGAGAATATAATAACAGGAATAGAAGTCGTTGGGTACAGCATTTTTCGGCAGGATAGGAAGGGAAAGCGTGGTGGTGGAGTACTGCTTATGATGAGTGACGACCTATGTCCTCTAAGAGTGGAGACTGTGGAAGACAGTGACACTAATGATTTTGAAAGCATATAGTGTGAGGTAGAGGTGGCGAAGACAGGATATTTAGTGGGGTGTTGCTACAGACCCAGGAGTACAGAGGGTGGGTACCAGGAAGTGTTTAGACAGTTGAGTTTGGCAAGTGCAAGAAGAATGATTGTTATGGAAGATTTTAACTACAGTAGTATAAACTGGGGAGAGGAAGATGCATGTAACCATAAGGGCATGGAATTTCTAGAATTCTTGAGGGACCAATGTCTTAGGCAACATGTAATAGAGGGAAGAGGTTCAAGACTTTTGGATTTGGTTTTTATAGCATCAGAAAAGTTGATAATAACTGAGATGACATCTCTCCCACCAGTTGGAGAGAGTGACCATATGGTTTTGACTTGGAAAATGAATAGACATACAGGAGTATCAAAGAGATGGGAACGTATGTGGAATTATAAGGCAGGTGATTATAAGTCTTAGACGTCAACTTGGGGAAGTTTCATGGAATGAGGAATTGGAAAGCCAGGATATCATTATGCTTGGGAAATTGTGAAGGAATATACCACGAGTGAACAAGAGGATACAATTTGGAGTAAAGTGGATGACAAACAATATTAAACAGGAATTGCATGCGAAAAAGAGGCTGTGGAAGAGAGATAAAGAGACAGGAGAAGAGGAGATGCATGAAAAGTATAAGACATAGGCCAGAAGAGTGACTAGTATGGTAAGGAAGACGAAACTGGAATATGACAGGAGATTAACCCTACGATCCAAAGAAAATCCTAGGGAATTTTTTTAGATATGTGGCCAGTAGGAGGAGAAATGACTGTCGAAGAATGATATTGTGAAATAAAAATGGGAATAGAGTGACTGATGCAGCGGACATAGTAGAATTGTTCAATGAACACTTTATTGGAATATTTCATCCTGGAGGAGTCAGTTTTAATGCTAGAGGGATAGGGCAGGTTCAAGGTTTAGAGGTACAGAAGGAGAGTGTGTTTCAAATACTGAGTACTCTGGATGTTAGTAAAGATGTGGGACTGGATGGCATTTCACCACGAGTTTTGAGAGAATGTGCTAGGGCACTGACAGACAGTGCCTTTGACCTGGCTTTTCAATGAAAGTCTGGCTGCTGGAAAGGTGCCCATGGAATAGAAGGAAGGTAAAATAGTGCCATTGCATAAGGGCGGTAGCAGACTGAAAGTGTCTAATTATAGACCAGTTTGAGTGTCATCAGTAGTTAGTAAGATCTTGGAAAAAGTAGTGAAGGACCATATACAGCATTGGGCAGATGAGGGTAATGTTATCTATGAGAGAAAACATGGATTTGTGAAAGGGTGCTCTTGTTTTAGCAATATGCTAGCCTTTTATGATAAAGTTAGCAAAGCATTAGATTAGGGAAAGGCATAAACTGCCATTTTCTTAGACATAGCGAAGGCATCTGATATTTAAGTTGATAAACTTAAATATCAGATGTTTAAGTTGCATGCACATGGATCTGGTAAACTGATATTTAAGTTGCAGCACATGGATCTGGATGTCAGATTAGTCAACTGGATTCAGGATTGGCTGTCCGATAGGTATCAGAGAGTTGTGTATGGTGGAGCAATATCAAAGAGGCAGAAGGTTACAAGTGGGGTTCTGCATGACTCAATACTGGGACCTATATTGTTTAACCTTTATATCAATGACATTGTCCGTGATTGCAAGGGGATATTCGGTTGTTTGTGGATGATGCAAAGCTGGGAAGGGTTATTAGTAATAGTGCAGATGTGGCAGCCCTGCAAGAGGATTTGAATAAGCTAGATAGATGGGCAAATGAATGGGGGTGTCGATTTAATGCAGCAATATGTAAGGTCTTGAGGTTTGGGAAACATCGATGGGACACTGCATACTAAATGGGAGGAGTTATACTGGAGGAAGTAAGGGAGACAAGAGATATGGGGTTGATAATTGAAAAAAAAACTGAAATTTAGGGGACATATTGCAAAGGTGGCAAAGGTAACATAGAGGAATGCTGCAATAATGAGAAGGACATTGACCTGCAAAGATGAAACAGTTATCATTCCGTTGTATAAGACCCTGATCAGACCACACTTGGACTATTATTCTCAGATTTGGTCCCCAGGATTTTAAGGGGATAAATTAACTGTGGAAAGGGTACAAAGGTGGATAACAAAGATAGTTTCAGGACTGTACAATGATAGTTATGAGGATCGGCTGATGGAATGTGGACTGCAGAGTTTGGTGGATAGAAGAAGGAGAGGTGATATGATTGAGACTTTTAAACTGTTGAAAGGTGGTTATAGGGTTGACACTGGGGAGTTCTTTCGCTTGGTTGAACAGTGGGAAGGAGTGATGACAAGAGGCCATCCCTGGAAGTTACGAAAGGAAACTGTGAGCAAGAGAGTGAGAAGTGGTTTCTTCTTGCATGGAGGGTGGTTGAACCATGGAATGCATTGCCTGATGGAGTGGTGAGAGCGAAAACGGTCAATGAGTTCAAGGAGTGGTATGATAGACTTCGTGTTTCCTAGGAAGGACCTCCCACGATGAGTCTTTTGACTCCATGGAGACCTGAATAATAATCAAAGCTGATCAACAAATCTGGTTGTATTTGAATATTCTTGATTTTTTTTTTTTTTTTTTTTTTTTTTTTTGAGAAAATGTGTGGAATTTTTGACAAATGATCTGAATTGTCCGATATGGGCAGTTAATAAATGTGAAAGAAATTTAGCAATTCTACATGTGTCAGATTCAATACAATTCACAGGTCTTACTGGACGACCTTCTTTGTGAATTTTTGAGAGACCATATAAATGAGGAGTCTTTCCAAAATGGGTGCCTTACTTACACAAAAATATTTTGATCGCAGCTAACAACTTCATCAAGAAGCTTATTTAATTGTTTAATTTGTGTGTTTTGGAGGGTTGGAATTAATTATTTGATAGGTGTAGGTATTATTATTATTCAGGCATCCATGGAGTCTAAAGACTCATCGCAGGAGGTCCTTCCTAGGAAACACAAGGTCTATCATACCACTCCTTAAACTCACTGACCGTTCTCACTCTCACCACTCTATCAGGCAATGCATTCCATGGTTCAACCACCCTCCATGCAAAGAAACCATTCCTCACCCTTTCCTTCCACAAATTCCAGGGATGGCCCCTTGTCATCACTCCTTCCAGCTTTTCAACCAAGCGAAAGAACTCCCCAGTGTCAACCCTGTAACCACCTCTGAACAGTTTAAAAGTCTCAATCATATCATCTCTCATTCCTCTATCCACTAAACTCTGAAGTCCACATTCCCTCAGCCGATCCTCATAATTAACATTGTAAGTCCTGAAACCATCTTTGTTATCTGCCTTTGTACTCTTTCCACAGTTGATTTATCCCCTTCAAATCCTGGGGACCAAATCTGAAAACAATAGTCTGAGTGCGGTCTGATCAGGGTCTTATACAACGGAATGATAACTCTTTTATCTCTGCAGGTCAGCATCCTTCTCATTATTGCAGCAATCCTCTGTGTTACCTTCACCACCTTTACAATATGTCCCTTGAATTTCACGTTTCTATCAATCAACTCCAGATCTCTCGTCTCCCCTACTTCCTCCAGTACATTCCCTCTAATAGAGTACGCAGCATCCCATCAATGTGTCCCAAACCTCAAGACCTTACATTTTGCTGCATTAAACTGACACCCTCAGTCATTTGCCCATCTAGCTAGCTTATTCAAATTCTCTTGCAGGGCTACCACATCTGCCCTGTTACTAATAACCCTTCCCAGCTTCACATCATCCACAAACAACTGAATATATCCCCCTGCAATCCACTGACAATGTCATTGATATAAAGGTTAAACAATATAGGTCCCAGTTCTGAGCCCTGTGGGACCCCACTTGTAACCCTCTGCCTCCTTGAAACTGCCCCACCATACACAACTCTCTGATACCTATTGGACAGCCAATCCTGAATCCAGTTGACCAACCTGACATCCAAACCCATGTGCTGTACTTTAATATATGAGTTTATTGTGTGGCACCCTGTCAAATGCCTTCGCTAAGTCCAAGAAAATGGCAGTATAAACCTGTGTTCGGTTCCCATCCAGGATGTGAGGAATCTTTATCTGGTCTCTTATGACTAAAGGTAACTTAGCCGGTCTAATATGGAGGTGGAGGTTTTTTCACCAGAAACTCAGGTTTTTCGTCCCTCACAACAGGCAAAACAGGCCACGTGAACACACACACACGGTCTACAGTTATAAAATACAGTAAACCCTTGCCGAACGCAGGGGCTACGTCATTAATACATTGCACGCACGGCAAAATCGCGTTCTGCAAAGTTAACTTTCTATGGAAAAAAATGTGTTAGGTATAGTTCAAATTAGGAAAATATGTATGTATAATTTAAACTAACCTAAATATTGTTGTAATTATAAGGGAAAAATGAAACAAATGTTAACTGAAAGGATTTTTATTACTGCTTATTAAGTAGGTACATGATACAATTATTTTTTTAAAAAGCTAGTGATTTTTGATTGGGACAATGACTGACGCAACTCTTTAAAAGTTTCGTGGTAAGGAGCACAGAGTTTTTCAATGCCTTTCATAAAGTTCCTCTTCTTTCTTCATTTGGGTCAATCTCCATTGCAAAATCAGACAGTTCCTGTGCCATTTTTAACAATTCGTTTAACTTCTTGTAAGTTAAAGGCGCTTTATCTTCTTCTTCACTATCGCTGCTTTCACTGTCGGCTGGTGTTACAAGATCAATTTTTCATTTGTCATTTCTCGATCGTCATTCTCGATTAATTCTTTGACTTCTCCTTCTTCCATATCTGAAAATCCTTCGCCACCAATTGCTTTTGTAATTTGTACGATTAATTTGTACGATCCAAGTTATTAATATTTTTTCCATCTTTTCCAATTGTGGAATTCTTCTTGAAACTTGAGCAACCTTTGCCGAAGTATCGCCTGAAGCTTTGACACTAGACCGAATCTTTTCTTCATTCTCCCGTATTGTTCTTATGGTAGATTCATTTATAGCTAGTTCTCTTGCAAGCGATGAAACACATGTACCATTTTTCAAGTTATCTAAAATTTCAATTTTCTGAGATAATGTCAAAATTTTGTATCTTTTTGCTGCTTTATCATCTTCATTCTTCCTCTTAGATGTCATATTGAATTTTTGAAATTAAAAGAAATACAAATGCAAAGGAGAAGAGGATAAACACTGATAAATATGCGATTACAGCTAATTATTGCTAACATGAGTGAAATGATCGCAATCGGCCTGGGTCACTCAGCTAGCGGGCAGCGCCAAGCAGGGTTGCCAGCCGACACTCTGCAGCGTACCGCGTATGAATGATTTTCTAGCGTTGGACAAATTAAATGGAAACAATTAAGATAACGCGTATGTGCAAAATCGCGTTCTGCAAAGCCACGCTTGGCAAGGGTTTACTGTAAATCCTTAATCCCTCACTAGGAGGGCTCAACAAGTCTTAAGGGATGGTCAAGGAACTGGAAGGGGAGGGAAAAAGGAACCTCACACAAATAAATAAATAGTACATAAGTTATCATGTTGGAGGCTTAATGGATTGTATACAGCACTCAGAAAGAATTAAAACAAAATTTAATACTTCCTATATTTCGTCTCAGTCACTGAGACATCTTCTGGGATTACAAAAAAAACTAATGTAACATAAACACAAATAACACCCAATACTAAACCCAACCATGTGGATAACACTGAAGTCCTATCTAGGTGGAGCGACCTCTAAGGGTGGTTGTAGGTGGCTTGGAATGTAAGGTGGGATCTCTGATGATAAGTGTTTCCCAAATCTTAGGAAGCTTAATGCAACTGTATTTATTAAGATTTGGTTGACCTAAGCATTAAGCTTCCTATATAGGAAGTATTAAATTCTGTTTTAATCCTTTCTGAGTGCTGAATACAATCCATTAAGCCTCCAACACGATGTCCTCAGAGCACTTAAGTCTCTAGACACGGTAAAACATGATCTACCTTTAACAAGCCCATGCTGATAACCACAGAGAATAGTGCTGTTTTCAACCAATTTCTGTATCCAACTTCTCAATCTCTCCAGTACCTTCACCACAACTCCAGATATACAGTTTGGCCTATAATTTGAAGATACAGCCTTATCACCACCTTTATGCAGTGAAACAATTTCATCTCCTTTCCACTCCCTTGGAACCTGTGCTGTTGTAAAACTCTTATTAAACAAGCATGCCAATGATAGTGCCAGTTCCCTGAACATTCCCTTAAGAGGCGTGGTGACTTGTCATCAAATCCTATTGCCTTATTGACATCAAGGTTATTTATTTTCTCAAATACCTCCTGCTTACTCACATTTAAGCCATCCTCTCCTATTTCCTCAACACTTAAGTTCCTCATGATTCTATCCTGATCAGAATGAAACAGCCTTATAAATTCATCACTAAATACCTCAACGATGTCTTCTGCAGCACTTACCATTCGACCATTTTCATTCATTAACATCGTCTTACCATGATTATTCTGCCTTCTACCTGCCACATATCTAAAAAAACTCTCCAAGGTTTTCATTCACCTGATTTGGCAATATCTGCTCATACTGAACTATTTTGTTTTCCTTACTGAGTCACTCTTCTAGCTTGTTCTTTATACTCTTCACATAACTGATTATTACCATTATCCATCTTGTACCGTCTCCAAAGTACCCTCTTCCAGATTTCATGCTTAAGCTCCTCATTCATCCATTTTACACCTACCTCATTCAGCCTTTTGGCCCTCGGAATGCCTTCATACATTGATGCTGTTACGCATTTCTTTGTCAGTTCCCAAGCAGCATTTATTTCCTTAATACTCAACTACTCATTCCATGCTATAGCTCTAAGCTGTTTCTTAAGCTTGTTATACTACTCAACAGCCTTATAATTCCACATACATTCTTTCCTCACAGAATGTCTGCATATGGCTAGCCATGACCCAGGTGATCACTTTATGCTCACTCTCACCAACTGGAGGAAAGTATGAAACACTACTCACAATTACATCCTCTGATGAAATGATCAGATCTGAAACTCTATTCTCGCATGCCCTCCTTTGTGTGCTGCCTCAGATAGTTCTCTCTCAAAACTCAAAAAATTTATTTTCTTTATTCCCAAATGCTATCTCTTCATTCCAATCTATACCACCATAAATTTGCCCATAATAATTACCGTACCCTCTTTCATTAATCCAAGTTGCTTATACATTTCTTCATCACCATCCTCCATATTCCCTGGTCCGTAGCAACATCCATCTAAATATGTCTTCCTGTCAACCTCCATGTTACACCACACTGCCTCATAGTCATTACCATTATTTCTCTTCTTTCATGTCTACCTTATGTGGACATAATTCCCCTGCTATCATCAGCAGCACTCCTCCTCCCTTCTTTCCTCATGAAAAATACTGTATCCTTCCATTTCTATTCCTGTTAGAATATCATCTTCACTGAACTATGTTTCACTTATTCCAATGATTTTGGGACAAATAAACTCAATCAGTAAAACCATTTCATCTCCCTTACTTCTGATACTTCTGGCATTTGTAAACAAAACAGTAATTCATTTTTAGGTCGATAATCAGTACTATTCAAGCCACTTGTTGGTTGTAATTTCCCCACCACACCTGCCCACTCACCTCTATCACCACTTATATCTTCTCATGCATGCTCAACTTCCCCACCCACACTGCAATATATTCCATCTTCATTCATCCATTCATTGCCACTTACAACATCTACTCTTCCTATGCCACGTCTCCCTGTCCACCCAGACTCTTCCCCCCCCCCCCGTTTCTCTGTTCCTCTTGCATTTCCATTCTCTCTTCATCTCTCACATTCTGTTCCCACTGCCAAACACTTCTGTCTCTTCAATAACACTCTCCTGATTTTTCACTTCATCTCTTGCATGCCTCACACACTATACTTCCATCCCAGAACACTTTCTGCAGTGCACTCACTCCAAAGCCATTCAAATGCAATCCATAATGCCTGTATAATTTCATTCTTCCCTCAAACACTTGCCATACATCCACAAACTGTACTCCCTTCTCCTCACACAGCTCCCCTAGCACACCATTCATGATTTTGGCTCTTTCACAACTCATCATTGTCATACTTCATATCACACTGACAACCTTTCCCACTACACAGTCATCTTTCACTCTTCTCATTAACCAACTGATATTTGTCCTCACATGCTCCTTATGCCCACTTAGATCATCTGTCCTCACAATCACTACTAACTCTCTTCTTCATCTCCAACACCTGAATTATCCTACTCATTCTACTTCCTGGATAGCAGACCTTATGGGCTTTCATTAACTAATCCTCTAAGGGATCTCCATATACTACTATACTGGAATTACTCATCACCTCTTTTCTTTCATTCTGTTCTCTTACACAATTTCATTTAGTTTCCACTAAATGAAAGTGTACAGTTTCTAACATCACTCCACATATTCCTCATTTCATTTTTAGTAATTGTTTCATCATTATATTATCTAAGCTTCCCTAATCACTGATCTCATATCCTGTCAGATCAAGACTCTAAAGCACGTTCTTCATGTCTTAATCTAGGAGGTAGAACAGTAAGACAGGTTGTAAAATTTCTATAGAAACCAGATTA
This sequence comes from Typopeltis vanoorti, assembly GCF_054136105.1. Classification (NCBI taxonomy): domain Eukaryota; kingdom Metazoa; phylum Arthropoda; class Arachnida; order Uropygi; family Thelyphonidae; genus Typopeltis; species Typopeltis vanoorti. The sequence goes on along the minus strand of NC_143562.1, from coordinate 64,197,100 downwards.
AAAATTATTACTAAATGATAATTAATTTAGAATAAAATCAAATTCTTATCAACCAAACACAGTGAAACTGTTTCGATCATTTCATCAAAACACTTTGCAATAAAATAAAGGCAGTCTGCAGTGTCTTTACTTTGTTATGAACTTTTATGGAGTATTTTTGGTTTTTTTGAATTAAGCAACAATAATGCCAATATGCGAGTGCTGCAGCATCAGGGTAACTTCTGTTATTAAAGTCATCATTTATATTTAAGTGCATAGTTGCTCCATATGCTCCTGAATATGGTGCTATCGCAGTATAAGATTAGTAAACAATAGTAAGCTTTGCATCCTTGTCAACCTTTAAATGAATTCAATGGATTTTCTCAGAATCAATATATAATTTATACATAACAGTAACTATCAATAATGAAGACGATATTTTGTGCACAGTTTCCCTGAGAGATAAATCAGGAAAGGTTTGCTCTAAATAAGGTTATTAAGCAGGGTATTAAGGAAACACAACTTGATCTATATTTCTTTTGTTGTCAATACATTAAAAAGCATTTTACTAATCTTGTAATATGCATTACCTTCACAAATTCAATGACTCAAATAAATCATGAATAACTAGAATATCGTTGGATTTAAGAGTCATTTACAACTTAGTTCAACAAAGCTTAATTTAAAAATCATAACTTTTCAGAAATCAGAACCATTCTAATTGATGTCGAAGGTCAGATTACTGAGAATTAATAAGATAGAAGAAATGTTTTGCTAGTCATTCTATAATGACTAGCAAAATTTTTCTTCAACTGCAAGACAGTAAGCAACCACTATATGATAGCTAGTTTTAACTTAACATGAAAATTGATTATCACACTAAGTGCTGTAAAAAATCGAATGATATACCTTTCCTAAACTTAATTTGCTGCTACTATTATTAAAAGTAAATTTATGGTATATCCAACAAAACAATTTTATTTATCCAAAAAATCCCATGCCTTTTTTCTCAGTATATTAATATTGTCCATTTCAATAAAATATCTGAAGTTATACATATTACACAGTCTATTTCCAAAGTATTTATAAAAATACTTTGTCAACTATACTTGGGAAGATGCAACATAGTTTTAAATCTCCACAATCCAATGAAAAAGTATGATAAAACCACTGATTACAATACATGTGTTCTACACTGATTCAAAATAAACTCATATGAAAAATATCAAAGGGAAAGAGCAGCCAAAACAAACCTGATTTCTTTTATTTTCCAGTTCTGATCTCTCATACAGACGGGCATTTCTAAGACCTATTCCACAAAATTGAAGATACTGAGCAAATACCTAAAGTGATAAAAATTAAAAGAATATGCATACATTTTACATACATGTACACACACAGAGAGAGAGAGAAAGTAAAGGAGGATCAGAAGTAATTAATTTGAGAAATAACAGATTTTCTTAGTAAAAAAAAAACAAAAAACTTAGTTATTTTCATTTTTTATGACATGTAATGCAATTCAATATTAAAACAATGCTTAAACAGGAATATTATTTAAATATATAAAAAGATTTATATATAAAAGTTTTATGACTATCAATAAAATCACCAAAAGATCTTTTCATTTAAAGAAGGTTATATAAAATAATATGTCGTAAAAATTTAAAAACAGCGGTTAATCTGATAAATGATGAAGTGTATAAATAGAGCTTGACAAATTATGCAAAATTCAGTTCACCGTGGGGAAAAAAAAAAAAAAAACGTACTTGCCCAATTTTTTTTATTAATGATATGACCTAATAAGTCATAGGAGTTCCATAAAGTGATTAGTGGTGCTACATCTGTGTTTTCTTAAATGTAAAAAGATTGTTTTGTTTAGAAAGTTATTTTTCATTAAATAAAAAATATGGTCTAGTCTTCAGCTACTCACCAGCTAGCCAAATCTACTTGCCACAATCTTGTTGGATGAGCATATTTGTTGAACCCTGTGTATAAAGTGCAGGCAAATGTAAAAAAAAAATTGACTATGCTTATTAAAGTAATGAGCACAATCATTAGAGCAGTCTATGTTAAAACAGTCTGTTTTAACATAATAGACAGGCAGTCTATTAAAACTGATGATCAATACTCTCACACAAGTATATTATCACCCCTCAGTCAGAAGGAGAGCATGAGATGAGTATGACCTATGCAGAGTCAAGAAAGAATAACTTCCTCTCTACAAATCAAGTGTAGACTGGACAGCCAAAGTTTAATTTCAAACTTAAATTAAGTATAACTTTTTTTCCTCTTTACCATGATGTTTGCCACACTGGGATATTAATTTCTATCTTATAAAAATAAATTAAAGATGCCAAGAAATTATATTCTTGGTTTCATCCTTTATCCAAATGTAAGCATACAAAGTTTGCACCTGAAGTAATTTCAGGAATGAGCAACTCATATATATATAAAGGCTAATGACTTCACATCACTTGCCTTAGTATCTCATAATGTAAAGCACATATCCTTATGGACATGCATAATGCTATATATTATGCAAAGGGCCACTACCCAGACCGATTTCGACCTTTATTGAGATCTCATCAGTGGTGATCAGACCCACAGATGATACCAATATGCATTATGGGATGCTAAGGCAAGTGATGTGAAGTCATTAGCTTCTATACACGAGTTGCCTAGTCCTGAAATTACTTCAGGTACAAACTTTGTTTGCTTACACTTGGATAAAAGATGAAACCAAGAATTAATTTCTTGGCATCTTTAATTTATAGTATAATCAAGTGAAAAAACTTCCAACATCCATTTTATAACAAGCCTGTAATCTGTGCAAAGGACAAGCAGATGATGGTATCTTAGGGAAAGAGATGACCTAGATGCAGCCTCGTTTCCCACGATCTCGATATGGCTTGAGAACCAATGCTGGCCAGATGGATCCTCCTTATCTAAAAGAATAAATGTTGGATCCAGGAGAGCACTAGATATTATTGTTATGCTAGATTTCTTAGTGTCTGAAGAGAACATTTGAATTGGTATAAATAATGTTTGAAAGCATTCTAGAGAACGTAGAAGTGGTGAATGCTAGTGCATGAAATATGAAGAGAGCATGAAAGAAGTGACTGAAAGTAAAGTGAATGATGAGGCGAGCAGTAAAAAGTAAAATATTGTCTTTATGCAGTATCCTTCATGGGACAAAGAGGGAGTTAAAGTGACTGGAGAATTGATTGTCATGTGGTACAGCAGTAAGGAGAATGAAAGAAAAAGTGAATGACAAAAGTATGTAAGAAAGTATTGTATGGAGATTTAATGATAAGAGGTATACTTCATGAAAAAATGACAAAAAGCATGTTTCCCAGGTGCAATACTATGTATGATACCAGATACTGTGCATGAGCAAAGATAAAGGTTGTTAGTGACATAAGTTTGCAGAAGAAAGAACTGAACAAATTAATTGTTTTGGCAGGCACAAATGATTTGAAAGGTGAGAAATGCAAATGAGAGAGGATATGAAAGAGTTGTTGGAAGAAGTGAAAATGAAGAGTAAGAAAGTAAAGATTGTAAGTCTGCTGCCATGGTATGATAGGACATGACAGAATTGAGAAAAAGGATCATGATTGCTAACGAGTCAACGAGAAGATTGTGCAGGAGGAATGGTGTGCAGTTTATAAATGTATGGAGTGAATTTGATGAATGAAAGGACATATGCCTAAGGTTTTGGAGTTAGTGTTGTTAGTGAGAGTTTGAAAACCAAGGAAACAAGAGATATTAAGGGGGGTGCAATCAACCACATGTCTGGTCATCCCTGGGATAAGTGAGTGAGTGTGTGTGTGTGTGTGTGTGTGTGTGTGTGTGTGTGTGTGTGTGTGTGTGTGTGTGTGTGTACAGAAATGATTAAGCAATACCGAATGTGATTTTACAAGTTTCAAATGGGTTGGTAATGACATTACCAACCCATTTGAATCTGGGTTGGTAATGGCATTACAAAAGGGTAATTGTGGGTCCAAGGGGATATTGAAATGTGTGTACATGAAAGCCAAAAGTATCAGAAATAAGGGGGAAGAAGTTTTTGGAATGGGTCAGCTTGACTTGGCCAAAACTTATAGACACAAGCGAGACCTGCTTAAAATAAAATGATATAGTTACAGGAACATGATGTAAAGGATGCTGTACTTTCAGGGAGGATTGAGGGAATATGACAGGAGGTGGGATATTGCTGGAGAACTGCAACCAACAAAATTAGAAATTAAAGAAGATTTTAGGTCTGGGGAATATGGTTCATTTCAGGCTGTCTGGTATAAGATAGAGGCCAAAAAGGACAAAATATACTATTGGCTGCTGATATAGACTTGGGAAGGGGGGTCCACAGCAGATGTAGATACTATGCATGAGCAGATTGGTTGTCCAATTTGAGTTGTTCCAATCTCTTTCCACTCCCTTGGAACATTGCCCAAGCTGAGACTAAGATTGAACAATCTTAGTCACAGCTTGGGTAATGTTCCAAGGGAGTGAAAAGAGAGTAAGACAGTACTTACATAAACGTGGCTTCAAGACAGAAGTAGTAAACTACAGACCAATTAATATATCAGGAGTGATCCGACAGTGGATGGATGGATGGATGGAGATATGATGCTCTATGGTAGGCAGCATGGCTTTGTAAAGAGTAGGTCCTGTAAGTAATTTGCTCACATTTTATAATAAAGTGACCATGCAGTCGTATAAAGGAAATGGCTATATCATGGTACTGCTGGACTTTCAAAAAAAATTTGACAGAACAACACATAGAAAACTATTACAAAAGTTAGAGCAAGTGGATATGTTCATATGGATATGAAGCTAGTAGCATGAATTGGGGTAGGGAGTGAATGGCTGACAGACAGACAGACACCAGAGAGTGATTAGTGAAGTACATCAGGATTCTGTACTAGGGCAACTACTGTTTAATTTGTATAATATAGGGAATAATAATAATAATAATAATAATAATAATAATAATAATAATAATGGCAAATAAGGTAATAATAATGGCAAATACTTGTTGGATTTCTGCTCAGGAAATGGTCTGGTTATTATTAACATGTTCCAACATAAAAATGTGCACAAATTCACATGGAGAGAAGATGCAAGGAATAAGAAAAGTCTCATTGACCATATTATTGATAGTGATGTTTTCTGTCTGGTGCAGGACACTAGAGTGTACAGAGGATTTGAAATTGATCACCATTTAGTCTTGAGCAGGATAAAATTTCAAATTGAATTTCAAATTGAAAAGAAGAACTTGTAAGTTTTTAAATCGAATAAAAGTTGAGCAGCTCTCAGATGTGAACTGTAGATTGAAATATACAAACATTATTCAAGAAAAGATGAAAGAGTTTGAGAACAGGAATCAAACCCTTAGAGATTCACTGATAAGCTCTGAAGAAAACATTCATTTATTCCACCAGAGAGGCATGTGGTGAGGTTGTCTGCAAGGATAGAAAAATCAGAACTCCATGATGGATACAGGAAGTTAAAGAGGCAGTGAAGGAAAAAGAAGAAAGCATGTCAAAATTTCCTGGCAAATAAATCAGCTTGTGCTCTTAGAGAATACAGAGACAAATATAAAAAAGCTAAACACTAAAACTAGCTGAACAAAAGTCATGGGAAGACTTTGATAAGAACATACAAAATAAATATCAAGAAGGTGGCAAAATATTCTGGAGGTTCTTGAAGAAGCTCAGAAATGGAGGAAAGAGTGCTGTAAAAGGAATTAGAATGATAAAGGTGATATGAAAACTGGAGAAAAAGATATCCTTTAAGTATGGAGTAATTACTTCGAAAAACTGCTAAATGAAACTAGCAGTGATGACAGCACAGTGATAAAAAACACTGACCAGGAATGCAATCAGAAATAGATATCCATACTTGAAGTAGAAAAAGCCATCAAAAGTCTCAAATGTGGAAAGGCAACTGGAGTAGATGATATTCGACCAGAAATGCTCAAGTATGGAGGTATAAAAGTTTTACAATGGCTGGACAGCATAGTTCAGATGGCTTGGACAGAGGGATGAATTATTATTATTATTATTCAGGCCACCATGGAGTCAAAAGACTCATTGCAGGAGGTCCCATTCTAAGAAACACAAGTCTATCAAGACTCATAGAAGCAAGTCCCTCCTGGAAAACACAAAGCCTATTATTCCACTCCTTAAATGCATTGACCGTTCTCGCTGTCACCACTCCATCAGACAATGCATTCCATGGTTCAACCACCCTCCATGCAAAGAAACCACTCCTCACAGTTTCCTTTCATAACTTCCAGGGATGGCCCTTGTCATGACTCCTTCCTGCTGTTCAACCAAGCGAAAGAGCTCCCCAGTGTCAACCCCCTGTAACCACCTTTCAACAGTTTAAAAGTCTCAATCATATCACCTCTCCTATCCACCAAACTCTGCAGTCCACACTCCCTCAGCCAATCCTCATAACTAACACTGTACAGTCCTGACAACATCTTTGTTATCCGCCTTTATACCCTTTCCACAGTTAATTTATCCTCTTCAAATCCTGGGGACCAGATCTGAGAACAATAGTCTAAGTGTGGTCTGATCAGAATCCTATACAACACAATGATAACCATTTTATCTCTGCAGGTCAGTGTCCTCCTCATTATTGCAGCAGTCCTCTGTGTTACCTTCACTACATTTGCAATATGTCCCCTAAATTTCAGGTTTCTATCAATCATCAACCCCAGATCACTTGTTTCCCCTACTTCCTCCAATTTTAACTCCTCCCATAGAGTATGCAGCATCCCATCGATGTGTTCCAAACCTCAAGACCTCACATTTTGCTGCATTAAACTGATACCCACATACATTTGCCCATCTATCTAGCTTATTCAAATCCACTTAAAGGGCTACCACATCTGCACTATTACTAATAACCCTTCCCAGCTTTGCATCATCCACAAACAACCGAATATCCCCTTGCAATCACGGACAATGTCATTGATATAAAGGTTAAACAATATAGGTCCCAGTATTGAGTCATGCAGAACCCCACTTGTAACCTTCTGCCTCTTTGATATTGCTCCACCATACACAACTCTCTGATACCTATTGGACAGCCAAATCTGAATCCAATTGACCAATCTGACATCCAGACCCATGTGCTGCAACTTGAATATCAGCTTATCATGTGGCACTCTGTCAAATGCCTTTGCTAAGTCTAGGAAAATGGCAGTATATGCTTTTCCCTCATCTAATGCTCTTGTTGTGACTTTATCATAAAAGGCTAGCATATTGCTAAAACAAGAGTAGCCCCTTCACAAATCCATGTCGACTCTCACAGATAACATTACCCTCATCTGCCCAATGCTGTATACGGTCCCTCACTACTTTCTCCAAGATCTTATTAACTACTGATGATACACAAACTGGCCTATAATTAGACACTTCCAGTCTGCTACCGCCTGTATGCAATGGCACTATCTTACCTTCCTTCCATTCCATGGGAACCTTTCCTGCAGCCAGACTTTCATTGAAAAGCCAGGTCAAAGGCACTGTCAGTTCCTTAACACATTCTCTCAAAACTAGTGGTGAAATACCATCCAGTCCCACAGCTTTACTAACATCCATAGTACTCAGTATGTGGAACACACTCTCCTCCTGCATCTCTAAACCTCGAACCATCGCAATCCCTCTAGTATTCAAACTGACTCCTTCAGGATGAAATACAGTGGTATCTCGCTAATCCAAACCTCTTTAGTCTGAACCCTCCAGTAATCCAAACTGCAGTTTGAAAGAAAAAAAAAAGTTTTATTTATTACGTATTATTATTTTGTGAAATATTATTTTGCTTCCAAACTGTACTCCATTGTTGCAACTAATGGATCAGGACATAATACAATCCATTAAATTAAAAGATCATAAAGACCTGCTTTTAAATGTAATTTCCCAAAATTATGACGTTATCACATCAATAAAAAAATATAAATTTTAAGGATGTGGCATTCTTAATTGATGTTGCATGGGAATCCTCAAACCTGAAGCAATCCAAGCATCACTGAAAAAACTGTGGCCTTCTAGAATTTATCCAACATAACTAAGGTGATATACAAAAAGAAGAAATTCAAAACGCATATAATTTAGTGAAAAATATAAATTCAGATGGTGATATTTCACAAACAAATGTTAAGGAATGATTACAGCTAGAACTGAAAATGAATTTGAAATCAAATCAGATGCTGAAATTATAAATATGATGCTACCGAATGATTTAGAAGACGATGACGATAAAAAACTAGAAGGAAAAAAAGTAAAACATGAAGAGGCAGTTGACAGTTTTGATATATATATATATATATATATATATATATATATATATATATATATATATAGAATGGGTTAAGCAGAATAATGATATGCCATTCCACAAAATATTATTGCTAATGCATCTCCGAGAAGAAGCATTTGAAAAAGTTTAGCTTTCAAGAAGCAAAAGAAAATCAGTGATTTTTTAGAGAGAAATAAAAAAAAAAAAAACTTTTTTTGTGTGTTATTATTTTGTGAAACTTTTTTTTTGTGTGTTGTGTACAAGAAAGTGATATTTTTTTATGCAAATTAAGTTATGTACTGAACTATGCAATTTTATCAAATCAGAATCCTTAACAATACAGGTACATACAAACTAAATTGTTTACTAAAATAAACTTGTGTTATTATTTTTTAAGTTTTATGTTATAGTACGGTAGCTTTTTTTCTATCAGTTACTTCATTTATTTACAGAATTAAACTGATGTACCATTAGAATCCGATTATTTTTGTCTTAAACGCTAGTTATTGTTATCTCTTTGGGAAAATTCGCTAATCCGAGCTTTTCACTAATCTGAACGATCACAGATTTTATTAGTTTGGATTAGCGAGATACTACTGTACTCCAATAAAGTGTTCATTGAACAATTCCACTATGCCCTCTGCATCAGTCACTCTATTCACATTTTTATCCCACAATACCATTCTTTGACAGTCATTTCTCCTCCTACTGGTGTCACATAGCTAAAAAATTTCCTAGGATTTTCCTTGGATCTAAGGGACAATCTTTTCTCATATTCCAGTTATGCCTTTCTTACTATACTAGTCACTCTCCTGGCCTTTGTCTTATATTCTTCATGCATCTTCTCTTCACCTGTCTCCTTATATCTCTTCCATAGAATCTTTTTCTATGGAAGAGATATAAGCTTCCTGTTTAACAAAATTAATAACAGAAACCTCACATACAAAGATTATTTAATAGTATAATTTTCGCCTGTGTGTCACGGGCATCTTCAGTACATTAAACTCAAATTAAACAATAACTGACAATTCCAAAAAGCACCACCTAAGTAGCTGGTGTAAGATAACTAAAAAAGGTCAATAACTCCTAAAAAAATAAAAAAAAATCAATACAATAAAAAGTTAGGAAAGATTTTTTTCCGTTATTAATTTTGTATCGATATGTCTACTCATGGTATACCTCTTTTAAAACTTAGTTCCTGTTTAATATTGTTTGTCATCCACTTTACTCCAAATTCTTCTTCACTCGTGGAATACAGCTCATCATTGCTGCTAACAAACATTCCTTCACAATTTCCCAAGCACGATGATATCCCGGCCTTCCAATTCCTCCCTCCACGAAACTTACCCAAGTTGACGTCTAAGACTATTATAATCACCGGCTTTATAATTCCACATACGTCCCCTTCTCTTTGATACTCCTGCATGTCTATTCATTTTCCAAGTTAAAACCATATGGTCACTCTCTCCAACTGGTGAGAGAGATGTCATCTCAGTTATTATCAACTCTTCTGATGCTATAACCAAATCCAAAACTTTTGAACCTCTTGTTCCCTCTATTACATGTTGCCTAAGACATTTGTCCCTCAAGAATTCTAGAAATTCCATTCCCTTAATACTACATGCATCTTCCTCTCCCCAATTTATACTGCTGTAGTTAAAATATCCCATAACAATCATTCTTCTTACACTTGCCACACTCAATTGTCTCAACATCTCCTGGTACCCACCCTCTGTACTCTTTGGTCTGTAGCAACACCCCACTTAATATCCTGTCTAGGATATTTAGTGGGGTACATAAGTGAGGACATAGGTCGTCACTTATCATAAGCAGTACTCCACCACCACACTTTCCGTTCCTATCCTGCCGAAAAATGCTATGCCCAGCAACTTCTATTCCTGTAATTATATCCTCTTCTGTCAACCATGTCTTGGTAATTGCAATAATCTTTGGCCAAGTTGATGCTCAGTGCCACCAATTCCTCTCCCTTATTCCGAATACTCCTGGCATTAGTATAAAGCATAAAAATGCCATTGTTACAATGAACGAGTCAATGTATTCCACACTGGGACACATTGACTCGTTCAGAACAGCAAATCTCTCCAGATGTCTACATCCTTCCTCATTCAAATGCAAGCAGTCTCTTGCATACAATTCCTCTCTGTTCTCAAATGCACTCCAAGCATCCACATATTCCAGTTCTCTCTTCTGACACATTCTCGCTATTATGCCATTCAATATCACTGCTCTTTTGCTCAGCTCACCACTATCATACCTAGGCAACACACACACTATCTTTCCTAAATCCCAGATTGAAGTAGAGCTCTCATAGTACTCATATATAAAAAGGAAAATGACACTAAATGCAAGAATTACAGAGGTATATCTCTACTGAGTGTTCTTGGTAAGATTTATGCCAGTATACTTGAGAAACGGTTAAGAAGGATTGTGGAAGGGAAGCTTGGTGAAGAACAAGCTTGATTCAGGCCAACTAGAATCTTTCAGGATCAGATTTTTCACTTTGCGACAAACAGTTGAGAAATCATGGGAATATAACAAAGATCTGTATTTAAGTTTTTTAGATCTGGAAAAAGCATATGACAAGGTGCCAAGAGAGAATCCTGTACACCCCTATTCAAAACACTACAGTTGTATGGTGTCAGTGGGGGCATTATATCAAGCAATACTTAGTCTTTGAGTTGTAAGTCAGCAGTTAGAACTGAACAAAGTACAGGAATATTGTTTAATGTTAAATCTGGTGTCAGACAAGGATGTACATTATGAAGGAAAGTGGTATTAAATCTGATATCAAAATTGGAGATGTTAATGTCAGCTCTTTGCTTTATGTGGATGATATTATACTTCTAAATAAATCAGCTACAAGTCTGCAAGATTCTCTGGCTAAATTGAATAACTGTTGTAACAGATATGGTATGAAGGTCAGCAATAACAAGACAAAGACGATGAAAATAGGCAGAAGTATTGAAAATATCAACAGCATTGTGAATGGAGAACCTATAGAACAAGTGAAACTTTTCAGCTACTTAGGCACAATTTTTAGTGAAGATGATAAATTAAATATGGAAATAGACAACAGAAACAACAAAGCTGGTATGGTAGGAAGTAAATTGAATAAATTTATATGGAATAAGAGAGAAATTAGTCAAGACACTAAATTAGCTGTATACAAGACAGTGTTCAAACAGTTTTAAACTTATGGATCTGAGAGCTGGGTTAGAAGTAAAAACACTTGACCAAAGACTAGAGACCCCAGATATGAGAGTCCTGAGAAAGATTGCAGGCATGAACAGATGGCATCAATGGCAATATCATAAAAAACGAGGACATTAGGAAAGAACTTGACATTGTTAGCATCCAGGAATGTGTTAGTAGAGCTAATCTCAGGTGATGTGGTCACTTAAACAGAATGGGAGAGGAAAGATTAGCAAAACAAGTGTTCTCTGCCAGGTTGTCAGCAAAACAATCCAGAGGAAGACCAAGATATAGGTGGATTGATACGGTACAAAGTGTCTTAGATGATAGAAATATAAGATCTAACAATATTGAAGCCTTGACAGGTAATGGATTGATAGGAGGAAAATTGCAGATAGGAAGTTAGTAATGATGTAAATTTTTCATGTAGTACTATCACCTGTACACCCCTTGAAGGTAAATGTCGGGAATTTGATGATGATGATCTAGGGAAAGATTTAAAGGGAGATATTGAGTTGTTTGCTGATGATGTAAAACTGGAGAAAGAGCAATAGTTCATAAAGGTGATGTAGATATCATGTAATATGATTCAAATAAATTGGTATTGTGAGCAGAGGAAAATGGTTCTCAATTTAATGTTGCAAAAGGTAAGGTTATGCACTTTCAGTTGAAAGGGTTGCATACACACACTGACGGTACTGGATTGCAGGAAACTGATGAAGCTAGGGACTGCAGATAATGGTGGACAGAAAGTTATTATTATTACCTCAAGACCTCATGGAGTCAAAGACTCATCTGGGAGGTCCTTTTATCACGCACACATCTCATCATACCGTGTCTTGAACACACTCAAACTCCCTGCGGACACCACACTCTCAGGCAAGGCATTCCAATCATTCACAACTCTGCTACTCACACCCTCTTTATACAGTTTTCCAGGAATTACCTCTGGTTCTCCCCTGATCTCCTACTATTTTATGTAGAACTTCTCCAGCATTGATCCTATAACAACCCCTTACCAACTTGTAGGTCTCTATCATATCTCCCCTCCTGCACCATACTCTGCAATTACATCTTCTCGGTCTTTCCTCATACTCAACATTCCAGAGATCAGAAACTACCTTAGTCAGTCGCCTCTGAACCCTTCCCAACATCTCTTCATCCTTCTGAAAACCAGGTGACCAAATCTGGGCACAATAGTCCATGTGTGGCCTAATCAAAGCCTTATACAACAGAACAAGAATCTCTCTACTTCTACACTGATGTGTAGAAGTTGGGAGATTCTTGTGAGAAGTCATATTTACCTATATGAGTTACCAAAAGGTGTACCACCTTATTATTAAATTACTCTGGTAAATATGACTTCACCATTGCTTCTGCCTTAGTATCACCACTTCTGGGTCTGGTTCCCACTGATGAGACCTCAATAAAGGGTGAAACCGGTCTGGGTAGTGGCCTTCCCTTAATGCATAGCATTATACATGTTCGCAAGGAGATGTGCTTTGCATTATGGGAGATACTGAGACAAGGAGTGATGAGAGCTTGGTCCACCTTTACCATGAGTTGCCTCAGTCCTGAAGATACTTCAGGTGCAAACTTTGTTTGCTTACACTTGGATAAAGGATTAAACTAAAATTATTATTATTATTGCACCCTCTATGGAGTCAGCAGACACATCATGGATAGTTCATCCGACTGACAACATTTATCATACTGAATCTTAAAATCCTTAACACTACTTGCATTAACACATTCTGGTAATGCATTCCATTCACCACATTCTTTCTTCTTACATAACTTCCAGGAATGGTCTCTGCTTTTTCCCCTCTCACCTTGTACTCTTTTTATAATCCCATCTAGATTAATCCAATAAAATCCTCTCACTAACTTAAATGTGTATCATATCACCTCTTTTCCCCTCCTATCCACCAAATTCTGCAAACCACATTTCCTCAACCTCTCTCCATAGCCACCATTCCAAAGTCCTGACATTGTCTTAGTCACTCATCTCTGGATCCTCTCCAATGTTTCTGCATCACGCTGAAAACTAGGTGACCAAATCTGAGCACAACAGTCCAAGTGTGGTCTGACCAGTGCTTTATACAATAGCACAATCACTTCCTTATCACTGCATGTTAAAGTACTTCTTATTATAGCAACACCATGATGTGCAGTCTTTGCAATATGCCCTCTAAACTTCAGTCTAATGCCAACCATCACTTCCAAATCTCGAATCTCCTCTCGAATCTCCTGCAGTATGGCACCATCAATATAGTAAGTACACAGCCTTATATTTCTGAACTCCAAAATGCAACACCTTGCACTTATTAATATTAAAACTACAATCCCCACTCCTTTGTCCAAATCAAAAAAGTCTATTCAAATCTTCCTGAATGAAATTAACATCAGCAGTGCTACTTATAATTCTCCCCAACTTTGCATCATTAGCAAACAACTGAAAATCCCCAGTCAGTCCAGATGATATATCATTTACAAACAAGTCAAAACAGCAAGGGCCCAAGAACAGAACCCTGTGGGGAAGCCACTGGTTACCCTCCTTTTTTGAGACACTGCTCCATCAAACTTGCTGAACTTGCTGGTATCATTCAGAGAGCCAATCTCTGATCCATCTAATCAATATACTATCTATTCCTATCCTCTGGAAGTTCAGAGGGCATACTACACTTGGTTGTTGAAAACCATGTTAACAAGTAAAGATAGGGAATTTATTATTCCTCTTTCTAGGGCTATGATTCAGCCACATCCTGACCACTGCACAGATTTTGTCATCTCAGTGTCTTGGGGATCAGGAGGTGATAGAGATTCAGAGATGAGTGACCAAGCTGGTGACAAGTCTGTGAAATGCTCCCTATAAGGATAGGTTGTGTATGTGGATTACAAATTTGAGTTGATAGGCAGAAAATAGGGGACATGACAGAAACTTATAAGATATCAGGGGCGAATCTCCATGCTTGCTATGCAAGCTCATTAATTGAGAAAGAAGTAATATTATTTATTTGTTAATAAATGCATGCATTTATAAGCATTCCATTTAGGCTTTTATTTTTGTAGACAGAAGATGTCAAGCTTGTGTGGCAATAATCGAGCTTTTCATTGTGTATCGAAGGTCGATGCTTGCTCGTCTAGTCAAAGCTACCTTGGCTTGCTCAGTTGTAGGAGCTTCCAGGTCCTCGCAGCAACACTCTGATTTCAGATGCCTAATGAATGTCTCTTACCAGAATGCATAACCCCAACTAATGAAATTCGGAGGTGGAAATGTGAGATGATATGGTCCTTATATTTTTTCCTGGTTTGGCCTTGGACCTCTGTTTCTGGTACCACAAACAATGAACTCTGAGAAGCATCTGAACATTCTGTACAATGCAATGCTTCCTACTTTGTGGCATTTCTACATAAGTGACCCCACTTTCTCTTTTAGCAAGACAATGCACTGTGTCATAAGGCTACTGCTGTAACTGCATGGTTTGAATGGCCTGCACAGACCCTGATTTTAACCCTACTGAACATCTGTAAGATGAACTGGAGTGTGTTGAGTGAGGGGGTTAAGGGAGATCTACCCCACAACAGTCCAAGATCTCATTCCTGCCTACAAGAAGAATGGTGATGCAATGACTGCAGCAGTCCTATGGGATTGCTGCAGTTATCGCAACAAAAAGAGGTCCTACATCTTATTAAGGTGGTGGCAATGGCTGTTTATTCCTCATACTAGGGTGTCCATTGACTTCTTTCCAAGCAGTGTACATCTCAATCATATCTTTAAATTGCATTCCCTCAATCTGTTTTCACATCCCGCATTTCCAGAAACTTGACAATGACTTGGTGAATCTTCTCTGGACCTTCTCTAAGATATCCTCATCTCCTTGAAACCAGGCAACTACATATGCAGATAGCTGTTCATTTGTGGCCTAATCAAAGCTTTATACAAGGGAACCCATAGTCATGGTCCTCTGCATCATTCTGTTCTGATGTTCTCACAATTTAAAAAATATAACCTGTAAAGTTAGAGTGTCTAGTAGACCATTACTCACAGATCTCTCATCTCTTACATATCCCCATTAATTTCAAGATCTTACACTCTTAAACTGTTAGCTCCACTCATTTGCCCTCTCACAGTCTATTCAGATACTTCTGTAAGGTCACGACATTTGTTCTACTCCTAATATGGTTCTTCCCAATCATATTCATAGAGCTCCATATCTCCAGTTAAGCCTGTCCCAATATCATTAACAAACAAGTTAAACAATAATGGTCTCAAAACAGACACCTGTAATACTGGTAGTGACCCCCTGTCTTTTGGGATACCACTCTCCCACCATGCACAACCCACTGATATCTGACTGCCAATCACTTATTCAACTCACTAGTCCCTTAATCAATTCCACTCCAATTTTGTTATGAGCATATTGTGTGGAAATCTATCAAGGATCTTTGAAAAATCCAAGTATACCACTGTATAGAGATGCAAGAAGGAAATAGTGGCAATGATTTTGAGGTAGCATGATGTGAGGTGGTGTTGAAAGAAAGAGATATTTAATTCAATGTTACTATAGGCCAGGGAATGTGGAAGGTGAAGACATGAGGATATATAACTAAGCAACTTACTGTTTTAAAATTATACAAATACAAATTATACAAAATAAACTACTTTGTACAATTTGAGAACTTTTTGCTAGATTGTGAAAATGCAAATAGTTCAATTGAGATAAAAAGAAATTTGAGATATTTTTGAAAGGCTTGACAAATTCTGGGCTATGCAAAAAATAAATAAAATAGAAAAAAAATTCCTCAGGCCATCCATGGTAAAAAAAAAAAAACACTACAAATTACAAAATAACCTTTTGTGGGTAAGAGCAACATAAAAAAAAAAATTAGTATAAAGCAGATGATGATATCATCATCAATAGTATGCAATTTTACTTCAGTTATTTCTACTGATAAAACATGTTATATAAATTCCACAACACATGTATATATAATATATCAATGCTATAATCAATCAAGATTCCAGTAAATATTATGTATAAACCACTTTCTGATAACATATATTTTTTTTTTATTTCTGATAACTATATATATTTACTTATATAGTTTTTATATTACAAAACAATTCTAAAATCAGACTAAAAGTAGCTTGCGTGTATAACATGGTTCTATTTATCCACATTTGTATATATGTCTTACCTTTTCATCATTATTATCGAACGCTTCTCCTTTTTCACCATTCTTATTGATAACTTGGGCCACTCCCATTACCTCTGAATCTCCATCAAATATTGGCATACACAGCATACTCTTTGTTGTATAGCCAGTCTTCTGATCCACTATGTCTGTAAATCGTGTGTCCTGACCAATATAAAATTGATTATTTTTATGTGAATCAGACTCATGAAAGTTTGCAAACATAGCACATTAGTACCATTGGTAGGCTAAGAATTTCTCTCTTTTTTTTTTTCATTTTTTATAAAAAAAAATTTTTTTTGTATTTTTATTTATTTATATTGATATATTTATATTTTACAAATTTGCTTGATTCTACACATAGACTGAGAGTTTGACAGTGAATATCTGTAGAATTAGGCAAATTTTTGTGAAAAATGAATGACTATGTTAGTGCAAGAGAATTGTATAATTAAATTTGATTCAATACTGCCATAACATTTTAATGATAATTATTATAAAAATAATAATTACAGTAATAATATAAAGCAAATATGGTAAGTGTTTGATTACTATATGGATAAATTAGCATTTAAGATTTCATTTTTGAATACCACAAAGACATGACATAATGTAAAAAGTTTTTTGTATCATCAATGTAGGAGCACAAAAAGTGGATTTGGATAGGATCAGTGGATCAGAAGAAGGGGGGGGGGGGGGTCAGGGAGCTGAACGATATTAACCATCCAATCTCCCAAGTGGCTGAAATATATCAAACAGATGTTTCAGAAAGAGCAGCATCTACAAATTTCCACTACTACTATTCTATGTGGAAATGATACTATGAATGGAACATGTGTGGAATATATTCCACGCAACAGGGGAACATATTCAGTTGTTTGCTGATGGTATAAAACTAGGAAAGAGTAAATCAGAAAGATGAGCGTGACTAAGTGCACTTTAGAAGGCTATTATAAAGTGCCTTCTAAAATGGTTTGCCTGTGAACCATACTGAAAGGGTATGGTTGCACAGGCAAACTGAGAAGGATGCCGATGATTGCCAATGAATCCAATATGATGTAGAGAGTTTGTGGACCAATGGCTGAGTTTGATGGACATAAAGATTGTACAATGCTGATATGGACTGTACTCAAATTGATTCAGAGGCAGGTGTCTGTAGAGAGCTCTGTTCACTGACAGTGTGGAAGCACAAAGTCAGGAAAACAAAAGAAATCAGAGCAGATGCAAGTGTGTGTGTGTGTGTGTGTGTGTGTGTGTACGCGTGCACATGAGTGTGAAAATGACCAAGTACAGAACCTAGTCTCTCAAGCAAAAATATTGAACAGGGTAGTCGATTCAGGAAGGTGGGGGGGGAGGGCTACAGGGATGCTGCAGTTTTTATATACTAATGCCAGAAGTATTGGGAACAAGTGGGAGGAGTTTTTGGCATTGGTTAGTGCAACCTTGTCGAAAGTTACAGGCATTAGTGAGACTTGGCTAACAGCAGATGACACAGTTATAGTGACAGGATGTGATGGATTTAGTATTTTCAGGGAAAATAGAAGGGTACTGCTGATGATAGCAGATGTATTGCAGCCAACAGGAGAAGGAGTCAGTCATGCAGATTTTGAATCAATTGGATGTGAGATTATGGCCAATAGAACAAAACATAAAATTGGTTGCTGCTTTATGTTGGGAGGGGTGGTGTCAGGGATGATGTGAAAGACTGGAATCAGCAGATTAGTACAATAAGTGCAAGTTTAGTAATTATCATGGGGGACTTCAACTTTGGAGGGCAGATTTAAAGGAGGAAAAATCACATAGTAGGAAGGAAAGAGAATTTATACACTTACTGAAAAATAATTCCTTGAAGCAGAATGTGATAGAGGGAACTTGGGGTACGAGAGTGTTGGATTTTGTCATAAGATCAAAAAACCTGTCCATAACTAAGGTGGTTACACTGCCTCTGATTGGGCAAAGTGATCATGTGGTCTTGACTTAGGAGGTAGCAAAATATGAGGAAATTACAGTTAAGAAGGAAGGGGTATATGTGGAATTCCTTTGCATATAGGAGAATCTAAGTCTACAGTAGCAAATTACAGACTAATCAAAATCTCTGGAGTGGTAGTAAATGTCCTGGAAAAGTTGGTCATAAAGAAAATTCAGGAGTGGGTGGATAAGAATATGATATTATGAGGGACAAATGGCGTTGTGAAGGATCAGTCATGCCTTAGTAACTGACTAACTTTTTATAATAGAGTGACAACTGAGTTAGATAAAGGGAATGGCTACACAATGCTACTGCTAGATTTTGCAAAGGCATTTGACAGAATACCACATGGAACTGTGTTATGCAAACTGCAGCAAATAGGGATAATATAGGGATTAATTTGTGCATAAATGATATAGGAAATAATTTGAAGGGAGATATTCAGTTCTTTGCTGATGATGCAAATTTGGGTAGAGCTAGTTAATCAAGATGATGTAAAGGGCTTGTAGGATAATTTGAATAGGACAAAACATGATGGATGTCAATTTAACATGGAAAAGTGTAAAGTTATGCATTTTGGGATACAAAGATTATGAGCTGTGTACCACATTGAGGGAACTGTACTCCAGGAAACTGATAAGACCAGGGACTTGAGGTGGTAGTAGTAGGATAGAGAGTTGAAGTTCTTCTTTTTCTTCCTTTCCAGTAATATGCCTAGTGACCTGTTACGGTCTCTTCCCATCTTTTCAAAGGCACCAAGGGTATCTTAAGAGGATTACTTAGTTATTGAAGAACACAGTAATAAGCAAGAGATAAGAGAGTAATCATTGCTTATAAAGCCTTGATATGATAACATCTGGATTACTGCACTCAGGTCTGGTCACCTGCATTTCTTGAGAGATGAGGAAATGGTAGAGAGGATTCAGAGGCAAGTGACCAAGATGGTGAGTGGTCTGTGGAATGCTCCCTATGAGGATAGATTGAGGGTTTGCAGATTGCAAAAGTTTGTTGATAGGCAAAAAAGGAGGTGGATATGATAGAAACATTTATGTTACTTAGCCTTTTAGAGAATTGATGCAAGGAAATGTTTCAGCACTTGGCTGAAATATTTAGGGGGGGGGGAGAATAAGAGATCATCCCTGGAAGTTGGGTAAGAGCATAGGGACACAATTTTTCTCTTTGAGTGGTGAATGAACTGGACTGGATTACCTGAGTCAGTTGTGAGTGCTCTGTCTGTCTGTTAATGGTTTCAAGGAGAGTTAGGGTCTCTCACAGGAGGTGTCAGTGCAATAATAATAATAATGAAGTCAAGAGGCAAGGGATCATTGGGTGATAATAAATAGCATATGGAAATTCATGAAACATATTCAGAGAACCTACAAGAATTCTTAAGCCATGGCAATGCTCTATAGCAGCTGACCCCTCAATTTATCATAATCACCCATTTTTTTTTTTTTTTTTTAATTCCATATCAGAAAATTATACATATCAGGCATTCTCCCCAGTTTTCTCCAATCAGAGGCAGTGTGGCTACCACTCCATAAACAAGAGTTAGAAGAAATTTTAGCAAGGCTCTTGAACAGTATCCTAAGGATGAACAGATCTACGATTTGTACTGAGCTGGCAGTTAGGGTGAAAAGTAGCATCTTGAGTGGAAAATAAGGCTTAGTTTTTTTTTTTTTCAAGGCATTATTTATACATAAGAGAGGCTGGAGGTAAATGTCAGCCCAGAGAGAGAGAGATCCGACTATCTGGTGATTTTGGTCTTACAAGATAAGGATAGGTGAGCTGAAATACTGTGAGAAAAAAAGACTGCATTTGGAAAAATTTGGAAAACAAAAGTGGGATGCAGAATTTATGTTTGGCGAGGATATATTGGTGGAGGTGGAGGAAATAAGTGATCTGGGGGTGATAGTGGATAAAGATCTACAATTTAGGGGACACATAGCCAAAATTGTGAAGACAACACAAAGGCTTCTGGGAATGATGCGGAGGACACTGACGTGTAGAAGTAGAGAGATTCTTGTTCTGTTGTATAAGGCTTTGATTAGGCCACACATGGACTATTGTGCCCAGATTTGGTCACTTGTTTTCAGAAGGATGAAGAGATGTTGGAGAGAGTCCAGAGGCAACTGACTAAGGTAGTTTCTGACCTCTGGAATGTCGAGTACGAGGAAGGATTGAGAAGATGCAACTTGCAGAGTCTGGTGGACAGGAGGAGGAGGGGAGATATGATAGAGACCTACAAGTTATTAAGGGGTTGTTATAGGATCAATGCTGGAGAGATTCTACAGAAAATAGTGGGAGATCAGGGGAGAACCAGAGGTCATCCCTGGAAGCTGTATAAGGAGGATGTGAGTAGGGGAATGAGAAGCAGGTTTGTTTCATGCAGAGTTGGAATGATTGGAATGCCTTGCCTGAGAGTGTGGTGTCTGCAGAGAATATGAGTGTGTTTAAAGCATGGTATGATGAGCTGTGTGTTTGATAAAAGGCCTCCTAGATGATTCTTTGGCTCCATGGAGTCTTGGTAATAATAACAATAATTTTAAGGCACTGACTGCAGGCAGATGATCTTGAAGTTTGGGATGTTTGTGCACTGCATGACTTCTTGCATGAGTATGATGAATGTAACATACTATAATCACCAAAGCTGTGGATGGGATTACTGGTGATTAGGAGTAGAGTAGCTCAAAGAGAGGAAATAATCTACTATAACAGAGAGTGAAAGACCAGAGAAAAAGCATGCTACCCAATTACAGAGAATAGCAAGTAGACCAAAGGATGGCAATTCACAGAACAGGCTTTGATTTTAGACATGATTAAATGCTCTGGAATTGTCAAAAGCAATAACAACATATTTCTTCAATCCTTTCCATGGCAAGTTTCCATTGGT
This sequence comes from Typopeltis vanoorti, assembly GCF_054136105.1. Taxonomy (NCBI): domain Eukaryota; kingdom Metazoa; phylum Arthropoda; class Arachnida; order Uropygi; family Thelyphonidae; genus Typopeltis; species Typopeltis vanoorti. The sequence continues at coordinate 64,175,540 of NC_143562.1, read as the reverse complement.
GGGTGATATAGGCTAAAATATGTGAATCTATAATAGCAGAATCCATACTTATGGTCACTCACTGATTAACCAATGAGTCTCTAGATAGTGGAAAAGTTAGTATTCTTCTGATTATTCAGGAGGTGTATGGTGTTCGTTTCTATGACATGAGGTGATTTCTCTTAGTCATCTATGAATGGGTTAAAAGAGAAGAAGGATCCAAGGAAGTCAGCTTTGCCAGCAAAGGTTGGTCGATTGGTAGAGCCTCTGCTACTAATGGCTCGCAAAAAGTTAAGTTTGAGTGTGGTTAGTAGTTGGAAGATGATCAATCATTCGATGCTGTTGGCACACTCTCCCTCAATGAGTCTTTGGACTCCCTGGAGGTGTCACATAATAATAATCTTTAGGTGCTTTAACAGTGGAGCTATCTGGATGAGAGAGAAGTGAAAGTGCTGGTGAGCAAAGGTAACATGCCCTGATTTGGCATAAGCTGAGTATGAAGTTTTTGTTGGGAAGCCACTTGTGGTATGCTGAATATTTTTTCATCTGCCTTTATACACCTGTTTTAAACCATGGCTTGGAAAGGAGGCTAGAATGTTGGATGAAATGGGAGGCCTTCAAGTAGTGAGAACAATTATGGATTACTGTGCATTGATTTGGTCACCTGGTTTTCATGGTGATGTGGATATGTTAGAAAGAGTCCAGAGAAGATTCACAAAAGGTGGTAACTGGTCTTTGGAATCTGGAGTATGAAGATAGATGGAGGGAATATAATTTGCAAAGCTTCATGAATAGGAGGAGAGGAGACATGATTGAGAAAATCAGTTGGTCAGGGATTATTACCAAGTTAACATTGAAGAAATTTTTCATAGAACGAGAGAAGGGTAGTATAAGAGGTCATTCTTGGAAATTGTATAAGGAGATCATGAGCAAAGAAGTGAAGAGCAGGTTCTTTGCATGGAAAGTGGCTGGTGAGTGGAATGCACTGCCTGAATGTGTTGTGAGTGCAGACACTCTGAATTTTAAGGCATGGTTTGATGAGTTGTGTGTGTAACAGCATGTACCACCCATGAAGAGTCTCTGACTCCATGGAGGTATGATGTTAATAATTTCTGTGACTTGCTCAGATCAAGTGTTTAGATTGGAAGGACAGAAGCAGTATTTGACTATGGAAAGAGAAGTTCCTGAAGTCATCTAATATGGCATCTTTGTTGTGCACAAGACTGATCTCAGTTACCGAGATCACAATTTTGTGCAAGTGAAATAAAACACATGAAATGAGAACTAGATAAATCAAGGTACTGAAAAAGTGGAGAGGGTTATCAAGTATATGGACTGATAGATATTCTTTGTTATATTTCTTGTGGTAGTACAATATAATAATACATTAATTAATCTCATCCAATTCTAGTTTAATTGCCATTGTGTCATGTGGTAGTCTATCAAAGGCCTTTGCAAAATCTAAATATACTACTGTATAATATTGTCTTGGATTTGGTCATCTCATCGGAGGATGTAATTATCAATGAGGTATCAAATCATCCACCAATTGGCGAAAGTGACCATGAGGTGATTACTTGGGTGGTTGCCAGCAGTGCAAGGACCCCTGTGAAAAAAGGGTATATGTGGAACTACAAGGGGGGTGATTATGAAGAGCTCAGGAGACAGCTTGCAGGTGTAGCATGGAATGAGGAGTTAGCTGGAAAAGAGATCAATGCAGCTTGGGGGATTTTCAAAAAATATTTAGTGGATGCAATGTCTAAATGTATACCACGGGTGAGAAGGTTAAATAAGTTAGGTGTGAGATGGATGAATAAAGAGATTAAGCATGCAATACAGAGAAAAAGGGCATTGTGGAGGCAGCATAAGAGAAGTGGAAGTAACCAATTTCATGAGTTCTACAAAGACCAGGCAAGGAGAGTGACTTGGTTGGTGAGAGTAGCTAAAGAGAGGTATGAACAGCAGTTAGCTAATGAAGCTAAAAAGAATCCTAGGGAGTTCTTTCGATATGTAGCCAGCAAAAGAAAGAATGATTATGGAAGGATGACATTGATTGGAGGAAATGGTATAAAGACAGCTGTTGCAGAATGTGTGGTGGAGATACTTAATGAGCAGTTCATAAAGATCTTTCAATCTTGTGAATGTGACTTCATGGAGAGATTAAGAGCAGTTGATGATGGGGAGGAGAGACTGACTGTAAGTGAGCAAGAGGTGTTTGGGGAGTTGAGTAAACTAGATGTTAATAAGGCTGTGAGACTTAATAATATATCGGCACGTATTCTGAAGGAATATGCCAGGGAGTTGACACCTGCCTTGACATATTTTTTTAATATGAGTCTTACACTCGGTCAAGTTCCTAAGGAGTGGAAGGAGGGCAACATTGTGCCACTTCATAAGGGAGGTGATCGAACTCAAGCATCAAACAATAGGCCTATCTGTGTGTCAGGTGTTGTGGTTAAGTTGTTGGAGAAGCTTGTGAGAACTAGGATCCAGAATTGGGTTGACATGTGATATGTATTATCTTTGATGGACAGCATGGATTTGCTAAAGGGAGGTCGTGTTTTAGTAATCTACTTACTTATTACAATAAAGTGACTGCTTCCTTGGACAGAGGAGAAGGATACACAGTAATATACTTGGATTTCGCAAAAGCTTTTGATAGAGTGCCTCATGATAAGTTGACAGTCAAACTAGAGCAGATGGGGTTGGATATTAGATTAGTGCATTGGATTGGAGACTGGCTATCTGATAGGTATCAACAAGTTGTGTATGGGGGTGCAATATCCAGGAAAAGGAAAGTCACTAGTGGAGTGCCTCAGGGATCTGTTTTAGGGCCATTACTATTTAACTTGTATATTAATGATATTGGCGAAGATTTGGATGGAGATATTCAGTTGTTTGCAGATGATGCAAAGTTGGGACGAACCATAAAGAGTAGTGAAGATGTTGTGGCCTTGCAAGAAGACTTGAATAAATTGAGTGATTGGGCAAGCAAATGGGGATGTGAGTTCAATGTTGCAAAATGTAAGGTTTTAAAATTTGGAAAACAAAGATGGGATGCAGAATTTATGCTTGGTGAAAATATATTGTTGGAAGTAGAGGAAATAAGAGATCTGGGAGTGATAGTGGATAAGGATCTAAAATTTAGGGGTCACATTGCCAAAATTGTGAAGACAACACAAAGACTTCTGGGAATGATGAGGAGGACACTGACATGTAGAAGTAGGGAGATTCTTGTTCCATTGTATAAGGCTTTGATTAGGCCACACATGGACTATTGTGCCCAGATTTGGTCACCTGGTTTTCAGAAGGATGAAGAGATGTTGGAAAGGGTCCAAAGGCGACTGACTAAGGTAGTTTCTGACCTCTGGAATGTCGAGTATGAGGAAAGATTGAAAAGATGTAATTTGCAGAGACTAGTGGAGAGAAGGAAGAGGGGAGATATGATAGAGACCTACAAGTTGGTAAGGGGTTGCTATAGGATCAATGGTGGAGAAGTTCTACAGCGAATAGTGGGAGATCAGGGGAGAACCAGAGGTCATCCCTGGAAACTGTATAAAGAGGGTGTGAGTAGGGAGTGAGAGGCAGGTTTTTTTCGTGCAGAGTTGTGAATGATTGGAATGCCTTGCCTGAGAGTGTGGTGTCTGCAGGGAGTTTGAATGTGTTTAAGACCCGGTATGATGAGATGTGTGTGAGATAAAAGGACCTCCTAGATGAGTCTTTGACTCCATGAGGTCTTGTTTAATAATAATAATAATAATAATAATAATATGCATCTCCCTTGACCAATGCATTTGACCATTTGTCTCCTTGATCTAATACCTAAACAGATTACAAAAACTTAATGTCATCCTCCACAAATCCATGCTATCATCAATGAGAATTAGTGGTGTAGCTAGAGCTTTTGCTGGGGCAGTCCCTGAGTTTGCCATCCCTCTCAATACACACCAAAAATACTACCTAAAGTCAAAATGACCTATAGGGAAATAAATTAAAACACTGTTTATTTTTAAAGTAAAACTTCAATTTCAACATTCTAAAATGTTATTTTTCTTGCTCTTCTGTTAGTGAAATCGATGACATTGGCGAAGTCTATTTCATAGTAATGCAAGTAATTCTTAATCAATTTTATTTAGAAAAACTCCTCTCACAACTAGCAACACTTATAGCAATTGTGAAGAAAATTTGCAGTAGTATTACAATATTTGGAAATGAGTTCTCCAGACTGTATTTTAGCCGCAAAAGTTCAAAGAGGTTCAAAGTGTTGCCTGGGGCAGACCGCCCCCTCCACTCCTCCCTAGCTACGCCTCTGATGAGAAGGATAATGGTTTGATATATTTAGTTGTATAATTACAATGAATATTTTTAATACAAATAAAGTTCACTCTTTATTATAAAAATACTGCAGTGATATAATGGGCATCACCAAGATGAAGACTAAGCTAGTGAGATCCCTAGATAGTAAGTATGAGATTGTTTTTTTTTTTTGTTTTTTTTTTAGATGATAGTGTTGGGAAAACGGTACCTGTAATAATTAACTGTAAATGCGAAGATAAAACTTGAATTGGAGCCAGTTTCAAGTAGAATGATGTGAACAAAAATTTCAAAACAAGCAAATGTATGACAAATTATTTGTGCTTATGCTTCCATTGAAAGTACCAATAACAGAGGTTGAGAAATGCTTAAAATAATTAGAAAATGCAACTGATAAAGAAGAAAAAAAAAGTCAGTCTGCTGGCCTGATTTCCAGCAGACTAAACACAGCAGGGCAAGAAATGAATTCTAGATTTTATTATTATTATCAGACCACCATGGAATCAAGACTCATTGTAGGAGGTCTCATCACACAAATAGCTCATCACACTGTACCTGAAATACATTCATCCTCTCTGCACTCACCACATTCTGGATATGCAAAAAATAATAATTCCTATATTATTTGCTAATTATAGAAAAATTTGCACAAATAATTTATTTACGCCAGGTCAGTGCTCTGTTTCCCCCTCCCCCCCCGTGCCTGTGCCCTTTCTGGGATTTTAAAAAATAAACTTCGAATTTCAAAGGTAATAATAATAATATTATTATTGATTAATTAATGAATAATGCTGAACAAAAAGTGCAGGACTAACTGAAAATATGTTAAAAAAAAAAAAAGCGATGATTTTATATCCGAGATAAAATTTAGCCACCCTCTAAACCTTACCGCTCCTAGGCATTGCCTTAGTTGCTTAGTGGGTTACGACGGCTCTGCAGCAGTGGTTAAATTCAGCTGCGACCCTCCTGGGCCCGACCATGGAACTTTTTTATGCACGCTCGCGGATCGGGAATATTTTTCTGTTTTGTGACTTTTCTCCCTTTTACGGTAATTAAGCCTAACGCGAAATAGGCAGCAATGGCAGGTTATTCAGACATGCATATGATTGGTGCGGTATTAACAAAAGATCGGCAACTGAAAGATAAAAGCAAGCCAACAATTACGTTGAAATGCTAACTCTCTTCAACCGAATTCCAATAATATGTGAAACTGCCATAACAACATTCACTATACAGCAATCCCTCGATTAATGCGCTGTTTAAAACAGGCGCATTAATCGAAAAAGCACTAATCGAATATAATCTATGGGAAAAAGTAAAATTCGTTCCTCAAATTTCTTTTTTGACCCTTATTTTTTATAATAGAATTAGGGTATATCTCAGAGCCTAGTTAAAGGAAAACCATGAAGCTGAAAGACAATAAAACATATTCAGAATATCAATTTATTATTCTACTTCTTAACAAAGAATTGAGCTAACGCAGTTTGGCGAGCATTCTGTTTTTTTGTCCCATACAACTGACGGTATGGCCAGGGCCGGCGGAAGCGGACATGCGCTTCATGCGGGCGTCGCCACGAAGGGGGTACCGCTGCCGGTGTATGGTTAATAAGTTCATTTTTAAGAAATTAAAATTTTTATCATAAAAACAAAAAATTCTTAGAATGATCAATATTAAAATAAATAAGGCCGGATACACCGAATACAAATTTTAAAAAAATTGTATATTGCCGCCTCTTTGATCAGTCGGCTGTTTACAATTTTGTAGTGAGATAGACTGCAGAATGTTGTGTCTACTGCAGTCTATCTAAAGTGAAACGGTGAACGGTTTTTATGCGCAGAAACAAATTTTCGTACAAAACATTTATTGCTAGTTAGCCATTCCTATGGTACGCATCTCAGTAGGCTACTGACAGCAGCGCAGTGCGGACTATTATTTCGTCTCTGTGTCGTGTTGTGTAATAATTTCTTGTGGGTATAAAATAGAAATGGAATCAAAAATTTAAAAAAAAAAAGTTATCCGGTGCACGAAATCGTAAGCGTCATGCTGCGATAGAAGCAATTAAGAAACAAACTGGAGCTCTTAATAAATTTGTTAAAATATTAAAATATTCTGATGCAGATTGTAACCGACTCGATACATCAGAAATCAGAGTTGAAGAACAGTGCACATCATCCAGTTTTCATGAAAGTACTATTGCAACTGAACAAGATAACAAGACGCATGATTTAAGTGAAAAACAGAATAAATTTAGTTGTAGTTGACCACGAAACTAACACGTTAGTCTCTGTAAATTTAGAAGATCCAAGTGAATGGGGAAATATTGATGAAAAATTACGAGTTGTTTTAATTGAAATGGGGACTGTTCAAAAAGAAAAATATAATATATCCCAGAGATACATAGGTCGTAAGTTTGGCGACACGTATTATAATAGAAAAATGGAAAACGGGGAGCTCGTGCCAAGAACATGGCTCATTTATTCCGAAACTTTAAATTCTGTTTTTTTGCTTTTGTTGCAAACGTTGTGCACCTACTGAATCAAGTAGTCTTGTAGAAGGTTATAACGATTGGAGAAATTTAAGTAAAACTTTGCATAGACATGAGACTAGTATAACTCACATGAAAAATTTCTTAAAATGGAAGGAACTTGATAAAAATTTAATAATCAAAACTACTATTGATTGCCAGATTCAAAGCATGTATGAAATGGAAAAGAAACATTGGACGAGTGTTTTAGAACGCTTGATTGAAATTATAAAATTCCTTGGTAGCCAAACTTTAGCTTTTCGCGGATCATGTGATAAATTATATGAAAGAAATAACGGCAATTTTTTTAAAATTAGTCGAACTGTTTGCGAAGTTTGATCCCGTTATGGTAAAATCATGTTGAAAGGGCCCTACATCGAAACAATAGAGAACACTATTTGAGTCAAGACAAACAGACAAAAGGAAATATTGGAAACTTTAAGTAACGCAATCAGGGATACAATTTTATTATCAATTCGAAAATCTAAATATTATTCCATTATTTTAGACTGCACACGTGATGCAAGTAAAACAGAACAAATGACCATTATTATTCGCTTCGTTTCCTGTGATAATGGAATTGTCAAGATCAGGATAATCTTTTTAGGTTTTGTAGATATATCAGATTCCACAGGACGTGGTTTATGTGGAACAACTGGAAAAACGGAACATCCCCATTGAAGACATGCGAGGTCAAGGGTATGACAATGCGGTAAATATGAACGGGAAAAAAAATATGGGCTCCAAAATTTCCTTTTGAACAAAAATCCTCGAGCTTTTTACGTGCCATTTGCTGCTCATACTCTAAATTTAATCATTAACGATGCAGCCAAAGTGAATGCAGATACAATTAGTTTCTTTGCAATTATTTAAGAAATATACAATTTCTTTTCGTTCTCTTACAAACATTGGGCAATCCTTTTAAAGTTCGTAAAAAATTTAACAATGAAACAGCCATCAAAAACGCGATGGGAAAGTAAAATTAATGCAATTCGCCCTCTACGATATCAGTTAGGAGAAATTTACGTAATCCCTGTATCATTATATTCAAAGTGAATTGGCTTTTTCAAAATTTGCATTAACTTTTAAGAATTTTTTTGAATATTCGGGTTTTTAACGATTATCCTGCCTAGTCAACACACCCGATTCGTTACATTTAGCGAACCAACGTGTGTCTGTTCTGTCAAAATTTATTTAAGAAATTTCAAATAATTTAAATTTT